>NC_141140.1:170717554-171043485 GCF_053477565.2 Lygodium microphyllum
TAGAGTACTTTGTTCTTGGGGACCTTCCGGGATTCACCACGTGAGCTATCTGCGTCCGATCTGCGCACTAGTGGTATTAGAGCGGAGCAGAGATCAAGGGCTTCCAATCGCTACCAATCTCGGGCGAAGGCGGAGCTCCAGGAACAAACGGCCTCTACAGTCAATCTCGTCGTGAACCGTCGATACAGGCAGACTTCTGGCGATCAAGAACCCCTGTTTCCACTGTCAGATCGCAAAGGACCAATCTCTGTCGGCGGAGGACCACTCATCAATTCTCTTCATCAAGTCGTTGCAAACAGAGATAAGATCTTTCCTAATCAAGCTTATTAATACCTTAGAGCTTAGTATTAAGCTTAAGAAGCTTTATAAGCTTCATAATCATCAGTCGACTGGCAAGAGGAGGGCCCCGAAAATCACGCGCGGAAAAAACAGACCCCCCCCCTCACGATCAAAAACGGCGGCCTCTGTGTTGAATCATTAAGCTCTTTAAGCTTAATCCTTAATACAAAGCTTAAATCATTAAGCTTTCTCTGCAAGTCACACAGATCTGACAAGTCAAAATACTCCGGGTCACGCACTCCAGAAGTCAAGTTCAGTAAGTCACTTGGAATCAAGTCCTGCAAGTTCTGCAAATCGGCTAAGTCCAGCAAGTCTACAACTCTGCAAGTCTGTTAAGTCTGCAACTCTGCAAGTCAGACTAAATCAGAACTGACTAGTGCTTAAAACTCATAGAAGACTTGTTCGTTTGCAAAAACTCTGAACTGGAAAGTTGTTCGCAGCAAGCTGTTTTACCTATCTGCAAGTTCGTTGAAGTACTTTCAGCAAACGGAGATAGAAATATTTCAGAATTTCTGAAAATTGAAGAAGAAAATACCCAAAAATACATAGCCTTGTAACCCCAAATTTGAGCTACGCTCATCCCGCTAACTGATTTTGAGTGAGAAAGGTTTGCTGAGTTTTACAGGATGACTACCCCACATATGGATGATCCTATGGCTAAAGACGACCTACCCGAGCCTACCATGGAACAAAAGTTGGATCTTATCATGCTGCAATTGGAAGAAGAGCGAAGAGCTAGGCAAGCCTTGCAAGCGCAATTGACAAAGCTACAAGGAGCGTCCACTGATAAAGAAGAACCACAAGCTGAAGATCTGATTCGCCGTACCATCGACGCCACTCTTGAAGCACAAACCATCCACAAGGAATCCAAGATAAGTAAACGAAGTTTCAAGTTTCGCACTTTCAATGGCATAAGAGAAGGAAAGACTGTTTTATCATTCATTAGCCAGTTTGATGACTATTTCCATGAGGAAACTTATCCCGAGAAAGATAAAATCAAGTGTGTTACTAATCATTTGATAGATAGAGCATCACTTTGGTGGACTGTAGTCCGCAAGAGTATAGAATGTCCTGTTACATGGGAAGATTTCAAGAAAAAGTTCATGCAAAATTTTCTACCACCGCAATTTCATGAGAAGGCTATCAAGCAATGGGATCTACTTCAACAGCGCGATCGTGAGCCTATTCCACAGTATACAGAGCGTTTTTGGAATGCACTCTTACAGCTACGCATGCTTGAAGACGTACCAGAGACGACACATAAGCAAAAGTACATGTCTGGACTTCTTGGACATTACTACGCTGAGGTGAATATGTTCAAGCCTGCTACCCTTGAAGATGCTATCTCCTTAGCTCACGACACTGAAGATAAGTTACGTGGAAGAGATCGACGACCACAGCCATTCCAAGCAAATGGTAATTATGGATCTAAACAATTCAATTCCAATTTCAGAAGGTTTAATCCAGGTCGTTTTTCATCACCATCTTTCCGCAAGAATTGGCCTAAACCACCTGCATTACCATCCACTGTCAATCCAAATCCTAAGCCTATTCCACAAGCAAATCCAAATATACCCAGACTCCCAGCCATTGCCAATAATGTGACCAAAGCCAAGCCCATCATATGCTACAAGTGTCACCAGCCAGGCCATCTCGCAGCAAATTGTCATTCAAAGAAGCCATCAGCACATATCAACTACCTTGGAGCTATGGACGAAGACGAGCATGAGGATATGCCGGATTTCACTGAAGAAGAAGATGATCCTACTACTACTTCCGACACTTTACCAGGTATGCCTACTTTACATTCATTGTTGACTATGAAATGTATGGTGCATGGAAAAGAAAGAACTATATTGCATGATGACGGTAGTACCCATGACTTTATTTCAGCAAAATTGGTAAAGGAATTGAAACTGCATACTGTACCTACGCACTATCGCATAAAAGCTACATTTTTAGGTACTAGGTACAATGGCACACAAGAAGTTCAAGATTTAGAAATTCAAATTGGTCCATATATTGAAAGAAGAAATTTCTTAGTTGTCCCATTACAGTCTAGCGACATTATTCTAGGAATGCCATGGAGACACCAACATAATCCCAATATAGATTATTCCACACACACAATGAATATTAATTTTCAAGGAAAATCTATTACATTATTTGGTATGCATGCATCTCATATGTTTCCACTGCTTTCGCATACTCAAGCAAAATGTGCACTACACAAGAATACTAAATCATATCTCATTTGGGTGAATGAATTACACGCAAAAGAAACTCATATGCACCCTAGGCATAAGGAATTTCTTGCATATTTTAAGGACTGTTTTGCAGAAGACCTACCACCAGGTTTACCTCCATCACGTCCAGAAGACCATAAGATTGACCTAATACCTGGCACACAACCACCTTGCAAAGCCCCATATAGGCACAATCAAATAGAGCAAAAAGAAATCCAGAGTCAAGTAGAAGAATTACTAAATAGAGGTTTAATTCGACCTAGCAGTTCTCCATTCGGTGCACCTGTGCTCTTAGTCAAGAAAAAGAATAATACTTATCGGATGTGTATTGACTACCGAGCATTAAACAAGATCACTGTAAAGAATAGGTATCCTATACCTAGAGTTGATGACCTTATGGACAAACTGCAAGGATCTTCTATATTTAGTAAAATTGACCTTAAATCTGGATATCATCAAGTGAGGCTAGATAGATCCGACATATTTAAGACTGCATTCAGGACACAGTTTGGCCATTACGAATTCTTAGTTATGCCATTTGGATTAACTAATGCACCTGCCACTTTCAGTAGAATGATGAACCGTATTTTTCTAAAATATCAATATTGTGTGATTGTTTTCTTTGATGATATTTTAGTATTCAGTCAAAGTGAAAAAGAGCATTATGAGCATTTATCATTAGTTTTTCAATTACTGAAAGAAAATCAATTGTTTGCAAATCCTGACAAGAGTGAATTCTTTAAGACAGAAATAGAATATCTAGGTCATATTGTATCAAAAGAAGGAATAAAAGTTGATCCTAAGAAAATTGACGCAATATTGCATTGGCCTATTCCTAAAAATGTACATGAACTACGCTCATTCCTTGGTCTTGCTAGTTTCTATAGGAAGTTTGTACGTAATTTCTCATTACTTGCTTTACCACTGACCAAACTTCTTAAGAAAGGCATTGTTTACCAATGGACTGAAAATCAGCAGAAATCCTTTGATTTACTCAAACGTGCATTGACCAATGCCCCTGTCCTACAATTGCCTGACTTTAACAGACCATTCTTTTTAGTTGTGACCGATGCTAGCGGATCAGGAATAGGAGCCGTGCTAATGCAAGACAACCATCCAATAGCATATTCTAGTTCTAAGCTGAAACCCTCTGAGCTTAAATATTCCACTTATGACAAGGAACTCTTAGCAGTTGTACAAGCATTAAAACAATGGAAGCATTATTTAATGGGTTCAGAATTCATGATAAAGACCGATCAGCAAAGCATTAGACATCTACTTAGCCAACCCCAAATTTCTGACCGTCATATCAAATGGGCCTCATTCATTCAAAGTTTCCATCCTATCATTCAATACCAACCTGGAAAAGAAAATGTAGTTGCTGATGCATTAAGTAGAAGACCTGCAATTCATAACATTTCTATCATATCTTTTGATTCTTTAATTGCTATGAAATACACATATCACCAGGATATTACTTTTCATTCTGATTGGCAAAAATTAGTTCAAAATAATTTCATTCCTGTTGATTCATTGTCATATAATGATGGATTCATGTTTTTTGAAAAGAGACTGTGTGTTACTATTCCATTCCGATCTTTTGTTTTAAATGAAATTCATTGTCCCCCATATCAAGGTCATAGAGGTATCATTTCTACATTACGCATGTTAACTGAAGATTTTTATTGGCCGCATATGGATGCAGATGTATCTAATTTTGTTTCTGAATGTTTGATTTGTCAAAGAATAAAAAGACATCATGGTAAACAGTATGGATTATTAATGCCTTTATCTATTCCATCTAAACCTTGGGAACATATATCTATGGATTTCATTACTGGTTTACCAAATACTAAATCTAACCATGACATGATTTGGACAATTGTAGATAGATTTAGTAAGCAAGCATATTTCATTGCATGTAAGAAAACTTTAACAGCATCACAAGCAGCACAGTTATTTTTGAAAACTGTTTTTACTAACCATGGATTTCCGAAAGTGATTATTTCAGATAGAGATTCTAAATTTTGTAATAATTTTTGGATTACACTGTTTGCAAATCTAGGCACAAAGATTGATTTCTCATCTGCATTTCATCCAGAAACAAATGGACAAACAGAAGCCACAAATAGCACCATTCTAGATCTTTTACGTGCATACACTATCTCTAAACCTCAGACATGGGATACTCATTTACATTTATTACAATTTGCATATAACAATACACCGCACACATCTACAAAGAAAGCACCTTTTGAAGTTATTTATGGATATAGATTATCTACACCTGTTGCCTCTTTGTCTAATAGAATACAAAGTGCCGATGATATTGTTGTTATGCATAACACTATTTTTGATGAGGTCAAGGATATGATTGCTAAAGCCCAACAATCATATACCAAACAAGCCAACAAGAAAAGACAAGCCATGAATTTCAAAGTTGATGATTATGTTTGGCTTAGAATAGAAAAACGTAGACTGCAAAGTGTAGATAGACATCCAGTTGTTAAATTAGCCCCTAGATTCTACGGACCATTTAGAATCATTCATAAGATTAATGACAATGCATTCAAGTTAGAACTGCCATCCCATTGGAAAATTCATAATACATTTCATATTAGTTTATTGAGACCATTTAGAGGACAATTACCTATCCACCCTGTCTATGAAAACCCACCTTTACTAGAAGAAGAGACTGAAATACTTGAACCAGAAGCCATTATAGACACTGACTACATGACCACTAGAACTGGCCGAAGGTATTCTAGATATTTAGTAAAATTTAAGAACCATCCTGTAGAGGAAGCACAATGGATGCACGCTAGAGACCTAAATGCTTTCCCCACTCTGTTAGCTCCACATTGAGCTAATAGCAATTGAGGTCAATTGATTTCCCACCCCGGGGGTATGATGCCAGGAGGCATATTCCACGGTGGATTCCGTGAGGTTTTACGGTGGATTCCGTAAACTTAGATGACCGGGGCTCATACGCAAAGAGGATTCTTTGTGCGAGAAGTTGATGGGGACGCCTGTCCTTTTTGGGCGTTTCATTAATTTAGTGTGTACATGGGTGATTCCATAGCGAGTGATTCCGCAAAATGCATATTATATTAATAAGCGTTTATGAGTTTAGAGTGTGCACTCGTAATAAATTAAGGTTAGGATTTATTTCTAACCAGTTGATTTATTTATGTAGCTGAAGACTGCTAGGTATTCACTTTTGTCGGTTTAATTGTGTTATTTTACTAACGATTGTGAATGCTTCAGTTGATGTGTAGAGATAGCAGCAGTGGCGGAGGAAAGCATTGGAGTCTAGCGGGTTTTCGACTTTTGGACTATATTTTGATAGGCGCCACACCTATATTTTGTTATGTCTATAGAGACATCGATTATTTATTATTATTTTGTATGCGCTTATGCGCCTGGATATGTTATTTCTATTCGGACATTGAGAATGGGCGTGCCAAACTCTATGGGCACCGTCCATTAGCTTTATTTTCATATTTTTGGTAGAAAGCAAACTCAAAAGCTAAAAGCTTGTCATATTTTTGTAATTGGGCTATTTTTTAGCATAAAGATTGGAAATATACATTAAATACATGCTTTGTGAAGCGCTCACACAAGGCATGGGGGAGATTGAACCCAATTTGTCTCTTGTCTCATGTCGTGCTTGCTTTTACATTGGTTTTTGTGCTAAAAAGTAGAGTACTTTGTTCTTGGGGACCTTCCGGGATTCACCACGTGAGCTATCTGCGTCCGATCTGCGCACCAAAATGACCAGACAATAAATTAAAGCGACATGGTCGCTGGAACCTACCACAACAAAACCTAAAGTATTGGTAGGGTATGACCCTAACCCAAGAATGATAGGAATCTTGCCAAGTTGCAATTGATTCCGGATCAAATGCGGGTTGCATTCGGAGAAAAGGAGTCACTCCTTAACAGTTTGCCAGTTGAACGACCATTGGAAATTGATTGTGCTTGTAACAGTTTGGAAAGCACTGTTTGCATTGTTTGCTCAATGAACTAAAGGACGAAAATATATCTAAATACTTCAGGTTGAAGCCTGAAGGGAGAGGCAGCTTCAGTTACCCCCGACTGCCTGCCTGACCCTAACCAAGGGGGTTGTTAACCGTGCCGGGAACGTGGACCGAACCCGCCGTGAGAGGTCTCTCCGTTGAGTTCTACTTGGAGCAGGAGGACGCTTGGGTGCCAGAGGGGGCTCTGGCCGTAAATCCCTCGCCTTCCGGGCCCTGCACAAGAGGCTAACGTGACTCGGGATTGGATCTCGAGGCCCGCATACTAGTCTACAGGCGGAAACTTGGATTAGTGATCCCTGGTGGATTACTGGATAGCCTTCGGGCGGATTATGAATACGCCTACGGGCGGGAACCCCTTGTATTTCAAAGATAAAAGGATAAAATGATAACAAAGAAGTTGTTTGACATTGTTTTCTTTATGTCCTGTGATAAGATTACGTGAATGAACCAGTGCATAACAGGGTTAATCAAAGAAGCTGTTTGTATATGTCAAACTAATGTGGTAGGTAATTACATAACTAAAACAAACCGAGGAAAGTGCGGAGGATGGACCATGGGTCCGTCCTATGGATGGGTGGTCCCGGTTAGCCGGGAACTTTTCTCAAAGTCTTCGACGAACAGAAGGATGATCAACATCACCGAAACAAGTAGTGAGAACGATGACTTGGAATTACCGATTACCCGATTCACGCTGTTTTAGGGGAACGGAATGGGACTATGCCTTTTGGCAGAGAGGTCGAGCCTTGCATCCCTCTCATTTTCCATTCTCCTTGAACCAAGTGCAGCATGAATCCGCTTCAGACCAGGTGTTTCTGCGTAAAGTAGATCGATCAGGTCTGACGCTAGTCGCTGTTAGTAAATGACCAAACAATTCCGGTCGATCCTAAGTGGGAAACGGCCAGGACACTTCCGTTACGTGGCAGACGCGGAAAGTCCTAGATTGCAAAACCCGCAACATTCCATGGGAGTGCCGGGTGGAGTTTTCTAGACAACCTTTCCGATGGACTGCTAAGACGTGTCCGGGACGATTCTATTGGACACGTTACAGTTACCACCATGACCACTCTTACATGTAGAGCGTGGAAAGGAATGCCTTCAAGCAAGTAATGCTTGGTTGATTTGATTTGACTGTGTGTCCTCTTGTGAGATCATAACTATTTCTTGATTTTTGTGTCCCATCTTTGTTAGATAATATGGCAACACTATTATCATAAGTAGGATCCTTTACACTATCAAGAAGTTATGTTACCAATTGTGTTCGTGGAATAGCATCACTAGACATCAAGCTGATTAATAATGTGCTTGAATGATTCGATATGTCTTGTCATACAAGTTCCAATGTTGTATTGTAACTCAGTGAGTTTAATACAAAGATAAAGTATTTATGTAATAGATTTCTTCTCAAATTTTTCTATCAAATACTCCCATATAGTTTGTGAGGTTGAAAGATTACATACATCAAGCATAAGAGATTCTTAAAGAGAAGAAATAATATATCGATGAGCTGCTTTGTCGCGTTTGACACACTCATTGTAAAGAGAACATAGGTCCTTCGCTTACAAGGGTATTATCATGAGCCTGATCAATATGAACTCCTCTATGGAAGGGAATTAAAGCTCATACTACCAAAGGTGCTACATGATTCTCAATATGAGCTCCTCTATGGAAGGGAATTAAAGCATGACAAAACCCTCAATTTAATGTTTGCCATTGCATACGCAATAGAAAGTGGGGGAGACTTGGAGATCATCAAAATGGATTTAAACAAGGTCTACAATAGGATTTGATGGAATTTTTTCACTTCAGTCATGACTAGACTAGGAACAGGGAGACAACCTTACCATATGGTAAATGTACTCTTCAACAATGTAGTCACAAAAGTGGGGGTCAATGATACCTATCCCAGCCTTTTTTGGTTTAAGTAGATTAGACAAATAAGGATGTTTACTTGTACCTATTCTCTTCACCAAAGTTGGTGATCCACTAGCTAAGATGGTGGATATCAAAGTGTAGAGAGGACCAATCCATGGTCTCCCTCTACTAATAACTCCCAAATATGCACCCAACTTTTTATCAATGATAAGTCAAATCTAATTTTAGCTAACATGGTGAATTTTGGGCTAACATTTATGAGCAGTTCTGAGGCATAAAAGATAGTAAGCTTAACACGAATATTATCTATCTAGGTTTGGAAGATACCTAGGATTCTTCAATTGGGTTGTAAGATAATCAAGGTGAGGGAATTTTTCTCATATCTAGAGTTCCCTCTAGGGTTGGGCATATGGATTGGATACTAGGAAAGAGGGGAAATAGACTAAACACATTTTGTGCCTTGGTTCTAAGTTTTTGAGGCAACTAAGTAGTTGTAGACAAGATACTCTCAGCTTCCTTAATGATTTTAATAGTAGTAACCCTTGTTAAAATCTCATGGATAATTCAATGGTGTCCATATGAAAGACAGCAAATTGTCCCCTCTTGCTAATAAAACTATCATATCTACTAGTGTTTGTATGTATTGAGCTACTCAAATGTTGGCTAGCAATTAGTCATATGTTACCTTCACATGGCTTGCTACACCATTGAAGTAAACTTTTGAAGGATTAGGGAGGAGAAATTGTCAAATTATCAGAGCAAATTATTAGAGCAAAAGCAACAAGCATTGCACTTACATTAGATGGGCATAAAATAAACAAATGAGAGCCATGTTTGGCATAGGATTGAGTAACTAACTAGGTTGAGGCTACCCATTTGTACAATATGCACCATTTCTAGCTAGTTTCTAAGATTTAATCCAAGAAAAAACAAGTCCATAACTACATCTACTTATGACTATTTAACTAAGAGTGGAGAGGGCATGTGTAATGGTGCATGGATGTACACATGTGTATATGCATGTCCTTGGGGTAGATGGCTCTCAGATAATATAAGGTTCATCTTCATAAGTTCAATTAGAACTTTAACAAATTTATACTTTTTTAAGAGTGCTAGATCTTAAATACCTAGACCACCAATGCTTTTATTTCCTATATTCTCCTATATAAAGAGTTTTGAGAGAATGCAGGCAATTCTCTATATGTACATATAATTTCCTACTATGAGAGATGGGGAATGATATTCTTACTTACATTCTCTTATAGGAAATTTAAAGAGAATATAGGAATTCACTAAAGTGATCTATAACTCCCTACTATTAGAAGTAGGCAACACATGATCCTATTCTCTTTTATGGGGAGTTTTGAAAGAATGTAGGAAAATCTCTATTTTGATGTGTAATTCCCTACTAGTAGATGCAAGGACTTTAATTCCCTAGCTATATGTATGGAAAATTTGAATGCATATATAGGAAATATCATCAAATTTCCTACATTTCATAAAATTTCCTAAATAGGGAATGATTAAGAGTTCCTTGTGCCCATGGCACATGTTGCTCAAAGAATAATGAGTGAGACCCATAGCTCACATCAAGATTAGAAATCACAAAATGTACGGTTCAGAGGGAGTATGCCAATGTGCACACTTGATGGTGTATCAATGCATCCCAACCCATTTGGCATAGGTGCAAGAAGGAAGGAAAGGGAGATTTATAGTGTAGTGCGGAAAGAGAATGAGGTGTAGAGTGATGGTGTAGGAGGCATGTCTCATGTGTGCATAGGAAAATAAGAACATACTTGTCTCCAACTCTCAAAGCATCCCTTAATCCTCACCTGTTAGTTGATGAAAGGGAAATCAATCACGCGTAGCCCCCTCTCTATCTCATGCGCTGTTGATGATTGCAGGAGGGCAACAAAGTTCCTCACATCTCGTTGATTGAATCCTCACTAACACTTGTGCAAAGATTGTATGCCTTGTGCACAATTGATGGTGCAACTGTGCATCCCACCTTATGTTGTCATCATATGGTATGAGAAGGAAGGCCATGGAGCCTTATAGTGTCGTGCACAATAACATTTTTGTGCTTGGTGCATTGAGAGGCCCATCTCATGTATGCAACTCTCCATTCACACATCTCACCTCTGTGTTGGATATAAAGGGCAAGGATTGGTCACTCACCCCACCCTGCTCATGCTCAATTGATGAATATATAGGGCAACCCATACTCACATTCCTATCCACTTAGGAAGATATCTCACATCGCTCAATGTTAGTTGATGAAGATCAACTTCGTCTGGTTGAGGATGTCCTTGTGGCTTTGTTGATGAAGAGGCATACCCATGGAGGTAGCCAACAAGTGCAATACCTCGATTGAATATGAGAAATATTGTCCATTGGAGGAGTTAGAGGCACTGATGGGGTTACAGGATTCACGGCACCAAAGGGTAGCTTTGAAACTTCTGCTACAAGAGTTTTGCTAGAGATCCAGATGTCCTAGACTGAGGGGTGTTACCATCTTTTCCAGAGCCAGCTTCCCATCCAAGGGTGTTTGTCACCTTTTCTTGGAATGAGGTATGTTATGACAGGGAATTTCTTCCTTTTCTCCCATAACAATTTTGTTTGTGTTTTTTTATTTTTATTTTCCTTTCTTTTCTTTTTTTTTGCCCTACTACTGAGGGTGTTGCTACCTTTTCTCAAAGAATAGATCAGCATGAGAGTGACCTAAGTCATTTTCTCCCATGAACAATATATATTGATTTCTTTTTTTCCCCCTTTTTTTGTTGGAAGAGGAGAATGGCAAGAATTTCATGTATTAGAACCGTCCTCGCCACCTCTACTGCATTAAATAGAAAGGAAGCCAAGGAGGGGGGGAAGGTGGCTATGAGGTGCTCACAGAACAAAGCCACATAATCAAGATGAACAAAAAGGCTATCAAGAGTATTAGGTAAAGCCATATTGACCATCGTGTAAGAAATGAGGAAGCTATCGGCGGTGATTGCAAGGATCCCAAGGAGGGTAATACATCATAAGGTGATAGCCATCAATCAAGAAGGGATCATCTAAAGCATCGATTGTTTGGACTTTGATAGAATCATTAGGGTTGACATCAAGTAAATTCTAAGGGCCCATCGATTGTTGTTGAAGCTTGCTTGGAAACTTGCCAAATCCCAAATCATAGGCTAGGAAAATCACATTCCTTGATACTCGGTTTCTAGATACAATGCGTTGTCTCTATCATTCATGGACAGTTTGAGGAGCATTTCTCTTTGTAGTATCAAGGCTTTCTTTTCCACAAAATCTCATGCCTACCCTAATTGACTGATGATGCTCTCTTGTAGGGCATTGAAGGTTGTCTTTCACTATTCTCATTCTTGGAGATGCACTTGGTGACCCTTTCTTACTGTTGCACTTTGGATTTTTCCTAGAAAATCAACATCTTACTTTCACTGAGTGCGTGGCTTAGTCATAGATTTTCTTCCTTGAGTCTTGAATTTTCTATTTGGTATGCTTTGTAGCTAGTTTGCATTTCCTCAAGTCTTTTCTTGGTGCTTTGGAGGGTTTCTTCTTTATACTCAAGCTCTTTTTACAATATTGTTTTCCTTTCATTAGTGGTTTGGTCTTTTACTTTCAAGGAATTCTCATTTTCCTTCAATTCCTTCTTGAATGACTCCTTTAAGAGGTTTTCTTTTTCCACCCAACCTTTTGGAAATGTTTTGGATGTCCTTATCCTAGATGGATCTAGCCATGTGGAGCTCTTCTCTCTTTGCTTGAAGTTGTGCTTCCTTTTTCTCGATCTATTCCTACAATTTTGCTATTTGTTTCTCTTTTTCTATAATGGATCTCCTATAACTTTCTAGCAACTCATCCTACTCTTCCTACATATCCTTTTTTTAATTTAATTGTGTTAGTCTTTTCCCTCTTAAGGTCTTCACACATCCTCCCTAAGGTTTCTATTCCTCCTCCTTTTCCATGTTGTTCAG
Source organism: Lygodium microphyllum (assembly GCF_053477565.2). Taxonomy (NCBI): domain Eukaryota; kingdom Viridiplantae; phylum Streptophyta; class Polypodiopsida; order Schizaeales; family Lygodiaceae; genus Lygodium; species Lygodium microphyllum. Next base: position 170,730,032 of record NC_141140.1, read on the forward strand.
AGTCGTTGTGGGCACTTCTCCTAGATTCTACATGTTGCTGCTTTAATTTGGCTAGGTTAGAGACTTGCACTTGTAGCTAGTCCCTCTTTCTTTGCATGTCGAGAAAGAGGGTCAAGGGGAGGAGGTCTCTAGTGATGCTTGGGTAATCTTACTTAGACCCTCCCTCTCTTGCGATGCGCGGGCAACTTCTAGTTTGTCAAATTTAGATTGGGAGAATTTGACTATCATCTCGATTTTTATTTGTTCGTCCTCATTTTCCATGTCTTTTCTTGAACTCTTTCGTTTTGCTACTCTTTTTCCTGTTCTTTCCTAGTAGGATCCTATTGTTTTTCTCTTTTTATGAACCTCCAAAATGTGTGAGCAAAAACTTCAAGGTGAAGCATAACAAAGTGAATCTTTTGGTCATTAGATCTAGAGAAAATGTAAAAGTAAGAATCTAACTTTCAGGTCCACTCCAAATGAGCTGATATGATAAATTTCCACAATACATTGTCGACACTATTTTATCTCAATGTTCCCTCTATACAAAGCCTTGTTTTCCATTTGATGCTTAGGAATTCCTGTCGAGATAGCTATCAATGGGAGATGAAAGATTAAAAGCACTCTTATGATATTTGGTTTGAAACTTGCTTGGAGAACTAGGTAGTTGACTTCTAGCTCTTGGAGGAGGGTTGACTATATGAATGCTAAAAATTGAGTCATCAATCATCAAAGAAATACAATCTCATAAATGATATGTTGTATGCCCTTCTTTCCAATGATACGCGGCTATGGGTAAGGAAACAAAGGCTAAAATGAATGTTTATCTCTACTCTCTTTGGTTATTACTTGTGCTACCACAAACATGGAATATAAAGATTCCATACTAAAGCATGGAAATAAAGATTCCCTAGTAAAATCTTCATTGGTTTGGATGTTTGACTAAAACACTTTCTTCACCACTTGTGTACGTGTCCACCTGTTCACTTGCACGACACATCTTAGCAGCCCATCGGGAAGAGAGTCTTGAAAGTGCCGCCTGGCACTCCCATGGAATGTTACAGGACTTGGGATCTAGGTCTTTCTAAGTCTACCACGTAGCGGAAGCATTCCGGTCGTTCCCACTTAGGACCAACTTGAATCAGGGTTTCCCTAGTGGTCAAATTCATAGAACGGCAGCTAGCGTCGAACCCCAGGCGAACTACTTTACGTAGAAACGTCAGGGTCGAAGAAGATTCATGCTACACTTGGTTCAAGGAGAATGGGAAATGAGAGGGATGCAAAGGTCAACCTCTCTGCCCATAAGGCATAGTCCCATTTCGTTCCCCTAAAATAGCATAAATCAGGATTCTAGTAACCTAGATTCTGGGTCATCGTTCCTTGCTTGTCAACCTCTTTCGAGAAGGTTTCGTGCTATTGATTTCATTTGAGAAAAGTTCTCGGCCAACCCGGACCACCCATCTGTAGGACGGACCCATGGCCACATCCATCGCACTTTCCTTAGGGTTGCTTTAGTTGTCTAATTACCTACCACATTTAGTTGTACACGGATAAAATAACTTTCTTAATTAGCCTTTTAGTCACTAGTTCCTTCATGCAATCTTAGCACTGATATAGAAAAACAATGTTAAATAAGTTCCTTTACAACATTTGATTTTATTTATCTTTGGAATACATCATATAATCGTGCCTGTAGGCTAATCCATAATCCGCCAAAGGCAATCCATAATCCGCCCCAAGGCAATCCATAAACCACCTGAAGGCAATCTAGCAATCCATAGGGATTACTAATCCAAGATTCCACCCATAGACTAGTATGCAGGCCTCGAGATCCAATCCCGAGTCACGTTGGCCTCTTGTGCAGGACGCGGAAGGCAAGGGACTTATGGCCAGAGCCCCCCTTGGCACCCAAGCATCCTCCTACTCCAAGTAGTGCCCAACAAAGAGACCTCTCGTGGCGGGTTCGGTCCACATTCCGGCACGGCTAACAACCCCCTTGGTTAGGGTCAGGCAGACAGTCAGGGGTAACTGATGCTGCCTCTCCCTTCAGGCCTTCAACCTGAAGCATTAATTATCTTTCCATCCTTAGTTCATTGAGAAAAGCAATACAAACAGTGCTCCTAGCTTATACAAACGCAAACATTTCGGCACGGCTAACAATCCCCTTGGTTAGGGTCAAGCAGACAGTCAGGGGTAACTGATGCCGCCTCTCCCTTCAGGCCTTCAACCTGAAGCATTAATTATCTTTCCATCCTTAGTTCATTGAGCAAAGAAATAAAAATAGTGCTCCTAACTTATACAAACACAAACAATCCAGTGGTCGTTTTATTTGGCCAACTGCTAAGGAGTGAATCCTTCTCTCTGAATGCATACAACATTTGATTTGGGATCAATTACGACTTGGCAAGATCTCCAAGGGTTTGTTTGTTTACCCTTTTATCCTTGGGTTAGGGTCATACCCTATCAACCCAAATTAACCAACACCTTAGGTTTCCTAAGTTAAGACAGTAAATCCTGGCAACCATGCCACTCTAATTTGATTGATCCTTTGCATACCAGGCAATACATAACTTCCCTTAACTCGGCAAATCAGCCTAGGAAAGGTGACCTAACAGGATGTCTACTCATCCTCTTGCAATTTAGACTTGCGCTAGAAGCTACCAACCTTATTCCAAGGAGTGGAAACTTTACATTGTGATTTAACACAAAGCCATGTGACTTTGCAATCTTGTTGCATAGGAGCCGCATCTAACTTGTGGGTTCAATCTCCCATCAATGACGTTCCTTAGTCAAGAAGTATGCTTAGTCAAGATGTAGGATTTGGGGAGTCTTCTTACCCAACCCAATCCCTATCCTTGCCAGGTCACCACGCTTGGTCCTAGGGTTTCTAGGCTCAAACGGATGTTGTTCGTGTTAAGAGAGAGAGAGAGTATGAGAGAGATACACGACATGCTCCCAAATAATGATTCATATTGATGTAGAGTTAGTATATATAGGTGAGACCCAAGTCAAGTGAGAGATGATATATATAGTTGTATATATAGGTGAGACCCAAGTCAAGTGAGAGATGATATATATAGTTGTAACATCCCCACTCAAATAAAGGTCTCTAGCTGCGAGTGAAAAAAACCCTTGAGGAGAACAAGGGAAAAACTCGAGCCCCTACACATACCTACGATACAAAAATGATTTACTATAAAGTTTTCTTAAATACAATGATACATGCCTCAATCAGTAAGACAAGAACTTGGAACAATACCAAGTGCATGTCTTAATGAACTAAAGCGATCTTCACTAAGAGCTTTTGTGAAGATGTCTGCAACCATTTGATTATTGGGACAATGCTCCACCATAATGGAACCTTTCTTGACTTCATGTCGAACATAATGATAATGAATAGCAATATGCTTTGATTTACTATGTTGTATATAGTCTTTGGTAAGACTAATAGCACTTTGGTTGTCGCATCGAAGAGGTGTACTAGATGATGAAGGATGTCCCAAATCTGCAAGTAGTTGTCAAAGCCAAACTAGCTCGCGAGAGCTGCTAATGATGCAACAACATATTCGGCCTCAGCTGTAGAAATCACAACACATTGTTGTTTCTTGTTGGACTAAGAAAACAAACATCCATTTACAAAGAAACAATTCCCACTTGTAGATCGCATGGATAAATGTGAACTTGCCCAATTAGCATCTGTATATCCAATAAGGTCAAGAGAAGTTGAAGAAGATAAAGAATAATCCTCTCGATGACAATAAATAATACCAAACTCCTTAGTACCCTTGAGGTACTTAAGAATACGTTTTGCAGCACTCTAATGAATAGTGGAAGGGGAAGAAAGATACTGTCCTAAAAAAGTTAGTATACTGTCCTAAAAAAGAAAGATACTATCCTAAGAAAGATACAAAACCTTTAGATGTGAGGAACTGATCAATCTTAATATACCAAGCACGAGAGGCTTGCTTCAATCCATATAATGCATGATGAAGTTGGCATACAAGATGCTCCTTTCCTGCAATCATAAAACCTACAGGTTGCTCCATATAGATTTCTTCTTCAAGATCTCCATTGAGAAAAGCTGTTTTAACATCCATTTGGTGAATTTCTAGATCAAATAGTGTTGCAAAAGCCAAAAGCATACGAACAGTTGTGAAGCGCACAACGAGAGAAAATGTTTCTTGATAATCTACTCCTACAATTTGCGAGTAACCTTTTGCAACAAGTCATGCTTTGAACTTATCAAACGAGCCATCAGCTTTGGTCTTGATTTTATAAACCCATTTACATTTGATAGGAATACGATTTGGGGGGAGTTCAGTAAGAATCCATGTACCTTTGGAGATTAAAGAATTGTACTCAGCTTGCATAGCTTCTTGCCATTGATCTCTTTGAGACGAATTGATAGCTTCCATATACGATATTGGATCCTCTTGGACAGACATAGCATCATCAAAGACATCATATTCAATAGAATAGAATCCATTGTCTATCTCAATAGGAAGATCAACATATATCTCCAAATTTTCATCAATCTTCTTTGGAGGTGAAGGAGGTTTATGATCATTAGAACTAGTAGACTCACAAAGCAAGTAAGGAAATGCACTAAGCAAAGACTATGTATCATCTGAAACATCTAACGACCATGTGCCACCCATAGTCTTCTCATCAAATATAGCATCACGACTAATGATAACCTTTTGAATAGAAGGATCGTAAAATTTGTAACCTTTCAAATGATCTGAATAACCAAGAAAAATAACCTTCAAACCTGGAGGATCCAGTCGAGTGTCCTTGGGCACATGAATATAAGCAATGCAACCAAATGTGCGAAAGTGAGAGATTGAAGGTGTCTTCCCTGTCCAGATTGTTATAGGAATTTTATCAGCAGGTGCAATTGTTGGAAGATGATTTTGAATAAAAACGACTGTTAGAAGTGCTTCAGTCCAAAACTTTTGAGACAAACCAGAGTGTATAAGCATGCAATGTATAGCATTAAGAATAGTGCGATTTTTGCACTTAGCAACACCATTTTGCTGAGGAGAATAAGGAACTGTAAACTCATGATGAATACCTTGATCCTTATAGAAGTCATCAAATAGATTGGATACATATTCACCGCCATTGTCACTGCAAGGAGTCTTTATAGAGAATCCAGTTTGAAGCTCCACACTTATCTTGTATTGTTTAAATATAGATAAAGCCTCAGACTTATGTCGAAGAAGATAGACATGTGTGTACCGTGAGAAATCATGAATGAAAGTTATAAAATATCAATATTGAGACTTTGAGGCAGGAAAATGATTGCAAATATTAGTATGAACCAAATCCAAGAGAGCACAGGAATGTGATGAAGTAGAAGTGTGGAAAGGCGAACGATGGTGTTTTCCAAGTGCACAGTACTCACATATTCCCATACGTGGATGAGATTTAAGATCCATACCTTGCACAAATCCATGATGATGAAGATCAAGAATTTTGGCAAAATTGGAGTGTGCAAATCGTTGATGCCATAATTTGCAATCTGCATCTCGAGGGGCAGTAACAACAATTGCAACCGTATCATTCAATGATAGCTCAAATAGATTAGCATGTTGAGGAGCCACTGCTATAGTATGTCAGTCTTTCTCTATACGACATTGATTATGATCAAAGCCAACAAACAAACCAAGATCAACTAGACGAGCAATAGAAAGAAGATTTTTTTGCAAATCTGGAACATGAAGAACTCCTCTTAATATTCTAGTGGATGAAACAGTCCCCAGATATAAATCACCCACTCCTTGGACTTGACAAGTCGTATCATCCGCAAGGTAAACAAACTTCTTGACAGGAAGAGAATGATAATTCTGAAGCCACTGCGATTGGTATGTCATGTTTCCAATGGCACCTGAATCAATGATGAATAGAGAACCATCATGAACATGAAGTACCTTTTCTAGAGAGATATCATGATGGATGAAATTGAGCTCCTGATGAGTATGATCATCATCAGTTGTAATTTGTTGAACAATATAAGCTCGAGAACATTCTTCATCATATCTGCGTTTATAACAATGATGAGATGGATGATCTGTATATGCACAATAATCACAAGGAAGAAAACTTTTGGACGAGCGAGGTTGCTTTGTAGTAACTCCATGCTCCTTATCATATTGATGTGCCCAGCAATCAGAAGCCACATGGCCTTTCTTATCATAATAAGAACAATGTTTGTTAGGATAAGCAAGACGAGAACATTTACCACCTTGATTAGGGCGTCCACCCTGCTGAAAACGTGAAGCGGGATGCTTGCAAGCAAAAAAAGTAGCATCAAAATCCCTTTGTTCGCGAGTGACCAAAATAGCATCAGATTTTTCCAAATGATGCTCATGACGTTGAGAATATTCAATAAGAGATATACATGCTTTGTCAAAGTGGATATCATCCTTGTTAGAAAAAATAGTAATGATATTGTCATATAAAGGATCTTTGATGGTATGAAGAAGTTGAGTAACAATCTGATTTTTAGCAACACGAGTGCCGGTAGCACCAAGCTGATTGATAATGTCTTTAAAAGCATCGATATGAGAGTGCATAGAAGTACCAACCTTATATTGAAGATTCTTCAAATGATTTTGTAGATATAAAATTTCGGTGACCGATCTCTTCTCAAATGTTGAGATAAGATACTCCCAAACAGCATGAGAGATTTCCAGATGAAAGACATCCAACATAAGTGAGTCAGGAAGTACAGACAATATATAACAACGAGCCACTTTGTCACGACGAATCCAATTAATATGATCAATTTTCCATTCTTCAAATAACGGGCCATCAGTAATCAGAGAATTGTCATTCATCACATCAATAGGTTGAACTAGGCAAGACAGGTCGCCCAAAACAATATCAAATAATTCGTCACCTTCAAGAATTAGCACCATCTTTGCTTTCCACCCAGGAAAGCCTTGTCCTTGGAAGAAGGGAACCACCGAACGTTGGCTAGACGGATATCCATTAACAATTACGCAATTGGCCATGCCTGTATCTTGAGAGAAAACAAATAAGATGAGATTGCAGAATCTGCAAACCATGAACAAGACGATCGTAGTTGAGACGCGTGACAATCAAAATAGGGAGATGCACGTAAGAACGACAAAAAGTATTGAGTGACTAAAAAGAAAACCCGAAATAAAGAGACGTAACGTGCAAGACAAGATGACGCGTATAAGAAAAGTGCTATTTCGATCGAAGAAAGAATGTGAACGAGAATAAAACATCGCTAAAAATAACAAGATGTTTGCTTGTCATAATCAACTTCATTAACGAAGACAAGGGATTAACGAACTGTAATTGGGGATTAATGAACTGTAATTAGAATTATAGTTTTAAATAAAGAATCACAGATTCAAGCAGAATTGTTGTCTTGAATCCTGAACTATCATAACTTTTGATCCAGAACTCCGATTGACAAGCGGTTTTGATAAGATTCGAGAGCATGACGAGAGCATGTATGAAATTAACTAATACTTCTAATGTGAGCAAGTTCATGTATCAAATCATCACTTTTGCAAAGAATTCAATCAAGTATAAACAATGAAACAACTTATCTTCCTTGTTGTTGCTACGCATCCATAGCTCTGATACCATGTTAAGAGAGAGAGAGAGTACAAGAGAGATACACAAGACACGGTCCCAAAGAATGAGTCATATTGATGTAGAGTTAGTATATATAGGTGATACCCAAGTCAAGTGAGAGATTATATATATAGTTGTAACAGTTCGACCCTTAGGGTAAAAACCCTAGATCGTTAGTGTATGGGCATCCAATTAACCCGAAAATTCCGTGAATGTAGGTAAGACCTTTGGGTTTCAAGGTCTCGACTTGGCGTCCAAGTGTGATACTAGGCAAAATTTCTAACATGCTAAAACCTAGTTAGCACTTAAGGTGTTCGTTGTACTAACTAGTTATGCTTATACAAATCCCTTGAGGGTTATACCCTTACAAGTGATCTAATCAAATCGGTCCACTTGTCTTGCAACAAGAAGGATCTCATCTTAGAGATGCTAAACTTGTTCTAAAGGTGTGAATAGTTGCAAGATATCACATTATGTGTAAATATGCGATTGGTTACCTATATGTACTATAAGGTTTGCAATAACCCTTTTCTTCTCTTGCTGAAGCCATGACAAATGACATTTTGGAGAATAACTTGCATAAAACCTACAAGGGTTTGCATCAAGGAACTATGCCTACAACCTTTTGTTTAATGCAATTGAATTTCAGACTTTGATATGACATGCAACCTTTCTAGATGCAACTTTGATGAATGAAGTTTATGCATGATGAATATGTAACATTCAACCTTTTCTAGATACAACTTTGTTAAATGAAGTTCATGCATCACGAATATGTGACAGGCAACCTTTAATCCATTCTACAAGCATCTTCGCATGCAACATGCAATGTCCATGGTTTCATTTTCATGCCGTGCAACGGATGTTAACAATTTTCTCATGCGAGTCATAACAAAGGAAGTTATTGACTAAATACAAGATATGCTTGTTCTTTCACGGCCAATCAAGGATGCACTTAACAATTTCCTCTTTTAACCCTAAGAAATATGTGTTTAGGCTTATCACTTTGGAAATGTGCAAAAAAGGCAACATGCAACTAAGCTCGTAAGACGGACAAGTAATTTATGTTCACAACTTTGGAAATGCAAGCAACCCAATTGCATGACATGTACCAACCCTTGTCCATCGTTCAAGGAGATAATTTCTCAAATGTACTTTCTTCTTTACTACATAACTTAATGACAAGTGTAAATGCATTCCTCCTAAGCGTGGTTAAAGAATTTTTTTAATGTGGAATTAAACTCGTGGAACCTGGGCTTGAGGGCTCTGGGGATGTCCACGTGTATGCTGGGGTTTGAGACCTCCACGCATGCGCCTTGCAACTTTGGCTTTGGAGCCATTGTTGATGACTTGAACTCCGCAATCTTCTACGCGATCTCTGAATTTCCTCTGAGCTTTGGCAAAACAGCCTCCAAGTCCACCTAATTTCTCCCTTGCGCAGGAATTACTCTTTTCGGATGTGGGTTATAAGCAATCGTGGCCAAAACCGCATGCACAAGGCTTATGGGGCCTTATCCTTGGAAGCTTCTGCTTTACTGTAGAGTGACATGGAAGAAGGGGAGGGTAATGATTGGAGGGAAGATTTGACAACAAAAATGAGGGGGAGTTTACAATGATGGCGGTGCTGGGTTGGGCACTAGTGGCAGCAGCGCGGCTGCAACGACAACCTGGCCACCTTCACAGTGGTGGCGTTCTTCACGGCAGGCCGCAGCAAATTGTGCTCTTTCTCTCCCTTTGATTGTGTCCTCTGCCCACACTTAAGGGTGGTTTTATAGTGCTAAGGGGGGGGGGGGGAGAGGTGGTCACATATGCGGCTGGTGCATGCCTCCCCCCTCATGCATCCCACACACCACAGTACCTCTCTCTACTTAACTTCCACCTCCACACACTCCCTCCCCCCTACTATGCATCGACCGAGGGGAGGGGTATATAAAAAAAAATTGCCTAAATTTCACCCATTATCCAATTGCCTCTTCAAAAAGGGTGTTCTCATGCGGCTTTTCCGTCTTAAACCCCGACCTCAATTGTACAATGCGGATGGGCTCGTTATTGCATGTGTGGGGTAAGGATTTAGCTGCCAAAATTTACGATGTGTGAGATAACTTTGCACAGGTTCTTGCACAGCGTGCGGTGATCAAAGCTCTTTAATATTTCGAGTGGAAATATTACATTCTCTCCCCCTTAGAAGAATCGAGATGTTCTCATCTCGAGAAGAACTGGGGGTATTGTTGGTTGAGAGCACTTTCATCCATCCAAGTGGCATCCTCCTCGGGATAATCTTTCCACTGGATGAGATATTCTCTCAAGTTTCTGGATCTCAAATGCCTCTCCCTAACATCTAAGATCCTATCAGGCCATATCTCAAGGACTCCTTGGCTAGGCATTACAACTTGTTAATCATCTAGTACATGGCTAGGATTAGGTACATACTTCTTCAGTAGACTGATGTGGAATACATTATGAACCTTTAGGTTCTCAGGGAGTTGCTGTCTATAAGCACTAGCCCCTAAGCACTTGAGAATCTTGTAGGGTCCACAATACCTTGGACTTAGCTTCTTGCATTCACCTAAGGATAGGGAACTCTTCTTTGGGCAAACGCGAATGAAGACCATATCTCCTTCAACGAAGGTTCTATCTTGATGTTTCAAATCTGCATAAGCCTTCTGTCTATCCTTGGTGGCTTGGATGTCCTACATTATTGACTTCATTTGGTCATCCATATCTTCCATCATTTGCTTTGAATCTTCAACCCTCAAGTTTGGATCCGAGAAGTTTAAAGGACTTCGATAGTCGTGCCCATACAGTGCTTGAAAAGGGGTCCTCTGAATGCTTTGTTGGTAGGAAGCATTGTAGACAAACTGAACTAGTGGCAAGTATTGAATCCACTTTTTTAGTTCACGGCATCAGTGTGCCCTTATCATATCCTCGATGGCTTGGTTGACTTGCTCCGTTTGACCATCGGTTTGAGGATGGTAAGCTGTACTAAAACAGAGTTGAGTCCCAATGGCTTCGAAGATAGCCCTCGAGAAGTGTGATGTGAAGAGAATCACGATCACTAATGATTCTTCTAGGCAACCCATGCAGTTTGAATATCTCCTTGATGAACAACCTTGAAATGTCTAAGGCTTTATAGTTTGTCTTAACAGGAATAAGATGCACAACCTTGGTTAGCATATCAACTACAACCATAATGGAGTTGTATCCTCCGTGAACTTGGGATAGGCCAACAACAAAGTCCATACTGATGAATTCCCATTTCATTTGGGAAATGTCAAGTGGTTGCAACTTCCCTGGCATTTTGACATGTTCAGCCTTAATGCGTTGACAAGACAGACATTTGGTGACATATGTGAGAACCTCACCTTTAAGCCTCTCCCAATAATAGCTCTTCCTGACTGCATTGAGGGTCTTGGCATAGCCAGGATGTCCTGAAAAGGGGGAATCATGAGCTTACCAAAGTATCTTTTGCTTGAGTGACTCACTTGCCGGTATACATAACCTCGTTCTATAGTAGACAAGTCCATTGTTGATAGAGAATTCTAGATACTTATCTTGTAGCTTCGGGTCTTGATCCTTGATAGGGATCTCCCTTAGCATCTTCTGATAGGTTGGATCATGGCATGCCTCTTCTCTAGCTAGCTCAAGTACTGGGTTGTTTGGCATGGATACTTTTGTGGCTAGAGATCTAGCTGTTGATGAATCTTGCAAGATTAGAGAATTAAGGAATGCCTTACGACTGAGTGCATCGGCAACTACATTCTCCTTTCCATGCCAGTATTTGATTTCAAAATCGTAGTCCTCCAGCACTTCAATAGATCGACGTTGCCTCATATTGAGCTCATTCTGGGTAAAGATCCACTTAAGACTTTTATGATCCGTCACTAGGGTAAACTTGTTACCCAACAGGTAGTGTCTCCAAAGCTTGAGAGCATGGATGATAGCTAATAGCTCTAGATTGTGGATAGCATAATTCTTCTCATGGCTCTTTAGTTTTCTTGAAGAGTATGCTACAGGATGACCTTCTTGCATAAGCAAACATCCTGAGGCAAGTGTGCTAGCATCTATTACTACCTTGAATTCCTTACTAAGGTCCGGAAGTTTTAGGATAGGTGCTGATACCAGACTTTGCTTTAGTCTATCAAAGCTAGATTGTTTAGCAGTTGACCATACAATCGATGTTTTCTTCTTTAGTAGATCTGTTAGAGGTGTTGCAATCAAAGCATATTTTTTGATAAAGACCCTGTACCATCCTGTCAATTCAAGAAAAAGACGTATTTATTTGATAGTTGTTGGTGCTGGCCATTCCACAACATCTCTGACTTTGACTGCGGATCTACTGAAATTCCTTTAGCTGAAGGAATGAATCCCAGATATTCAATCTGTTGCTTAAAGAATGCCTTGGGGGGTTCACTGTATATATATTATCTATATAACGTGCGTTCATGGCCTATTTATAAATATTCGAATCTGTGAATTTTCTTGAATAAAACACAACCTTTTTCTATTAAATCTATAAGTAACCCCTTAATATGACACCCCTCTGTATGTAAAAAATGTATAAAAATGGTGTTTTAAAAACCACTTATTTTGAACTCACGTTATATATACATATATTCATCAGTGACCACCCCGAGAAGAATGCACACTTCTTCTTTTTGGCATAAAGCTTGTGTGCCCTCATTGTCTTAAGGACAATGCAAAGCTGGGGTTCATGATCTTCTTTGTGTTTGGAGTAGACTAAGGTATCATCGAAGAAGACAAGTATGAAGTCATCAAGATATGGCCTAAAGATATCCTGCATTAACCTATTGAAGGTGGTAGGTGCATTTGTCAGCCCGGATGACATGACCAGGAACTCAAAATGTCCATATCTTGTGCTGAATGCCGTCTTTGGGATATCTTCTTCCTTGATCCTTATCTGATAGTATCCAGACCTAAGATCAATCTTGGAGAAGATCTTCGCACCTTGAAGACAGTCAAGAAGTTCATCTATTCTTGGAATAGGGTACTTGTTCTTAATGGTTGATTGATTCAACCCTCTATAATCAATACATAGCCGAAGTGTTCCATCCTTCTTCTTCTGGAATAGTACTGGAGCTCCCCATGGTGAACTACTAGGATGGATGTAACCTTGATCTAATAGTGGCTTGAGTTGCTCCTTTAGCTCAATTGCTTCTGGGATGGACATTCTATATGGCCTCTTTGCAATTGGCACAGCTCCTGGCACTAGCTTGATTTCATGATCAACTTCCCTTTGAGGTGGAAGTTCTGTCAACTCTTCAGGAAATACGTCCGCGTACTCCTTTAGCCATGAAGGTTCTTCACTAGAATCTTGATTCTGATCTAGCTTACGAAGCTTAATCAAATAGATAGGTAGTCCCTTTCTAACTCCCTTCATTATTCGAGATGCTTTGTCCAATTGAATTTTCGGCTTTCCAGCCTCTCCTTGTGTTGTGACCAATTCCCCTTCAGAGTTTCGAAAGGAAACTTGACCCTTTCCACAATGAATGTGGGCATCATTTAGTTTAAGCTAATCCATTCCGAGGAAACACTCATGGATACCTAGGTTCATAACGCTGAATCTCACCGAAGTCAATTTTCCTCTCAGTAAGAATTCCACCTTAGCAATTTGCATGGTACAAGTGACCTCACGACCATTTGTTAATTCCGCAAGCAGGGTAGGTGCTTCTATTGTGGCTATTCCTAATCTTCTTGCACAAACTGGTGAGATAAAGGAATGTGTACTGCCACAATCAATCAAGGTTTTGACGCCATTACCTTGATAATTTGATGGTGTCTGAATCATCAAAAACTGGCGATTTGGGCATTTCTTGTGAAGGGTGGCATGGACTATTGCCCTCTCAAGGTCTGCTTCCATAGTCGGGTCTTCTTCTTCTCACATCTCTCTGTTGGCTGCCTCCGGTGGTGGCTCCTTGGCCATGGGAGGTTCCCTAGAATGGTCCTTGACTTTGTCCTCCGCGAAGCTTGGGACATTGCCTTTTGAAATGACCGGGTTTGTTGCAATGGAAGCAACGGAGGTTGCGGCCATTACCTTGGGTAGAAATAAAATTATTGCCATTGTTGGTCCTCGCTTTGTTCCTTTGTCCCTAGCTTTAGTCCTTGAACTCTCTTCACGTGGGACCTATACACTCCTTTGTTTTGATCCTTATAAGACTATGTCTTGTTATTTCTTGGCCTGGCCTGCACTTCTTGAATTATGGGTGCACCTCGAATGAGTGCCTCTTGGAAATTTGTTGGGTGCATTGATTCGAGGAGGGTGTTTACAGGTGGGTTTAATCTAGCACAAAACTTCGACACCTGTTGTGTCATATCCATTTGTGGCGCATACTTCAGAAGAGAGATAATCTTTGAGTAGTAAGCGCCAAGAGTTAAACCAAGATGTTTCAGCTCATAGAACTCGTTCATTTGTGTGCAGTATAGAGGTGGTAAGTATCTTCCTTGCATATCCCTTTTCAGCTTCTCCCAAGTAATGGACCCTTCCAAGATCCCTTGGTCTCTGCACCATTGCTTCCACCAAAGTCTGGCTTTGTCGGTGAGCTTCAGCTTGGTGAGCATTGCTTGGTTAGCGGGTGCAGTACATTGACTCGATCCAAATCTCCACATCAGTTTGGACGGTCCTTCATTTTCCATCAAATTCTAGTGGCTTGATCTACTTGAGAAGAAACTTCTTCTCCTGAATCACGGCCGTACTTGGTGTAGGGTTGAACTAGGAATCCGTACCTGGGTTTGTGCCTGGGTGTGAGATTATTAATGTTAACAACTTGCTAAACGTTTCTTACATTACATTTCATACCCAATTCAACTTTCAGCCAAGAGACCTAATCACTTATCTTTTTATCAATACCCATAGTCAAGACAATCATTGATAAAAAGAGTCTTATTTCATTCATATGGGCATAGCCCTTTTGGAGTACAATTATTCTTAGGAAGATGGAACAAGCTGATACATTAATTTGGGGAGAATAAGGTTGTGTTGCATTGAGCTACGAGAACTCGGTAATAGTATGGATTTGGATCATGGATCTTCAAGAATCGATAGGTCATTGGAAGATTAGGGTATCCTTTCCTTTGGTACCCCTTCTTCTCATAACGTCCCAACACCTTGATCCTATCGACACGGATTATTCAGGTCACTTCCTCGTACACATACGTGTTTAACTTGACCTTCCGACCTCCAATATGTAGGGTTGTGTTTGCATGACCCTCAACAAAGATGAACAGCTTCACGATCTTCAGGTCCTCCAACCACTTGATTCTCTTTAGGTTGGTTCAAAGGTATGCAAATCGGTGGGCAGCTATGTAATAGAATCCTGAATCACCCGTCCATCTCCGTTCCACGTACAGAGGAGATGGATTGTAGATGGGATCAAGGATATTCATTATAGCGATCCTCTGTCAATAATCTAAAGCATGCATCGTAGTCATAAACATGACTTGGAACACCAAGAATCTGTTCCATGCTTCATGACTCTGCAAGACAGCATCCATAAGTAAGAAAACGTTCTTAACAACAACATTTTCTCTACTTTTCCTTATTAAGTTTTCTTGTAAAAGACAGATCCTCATTGGTTTGCTCTGATACCAACTATAACGTGTCCATCTGTTCTTAGCAGCCCATCAGGAAGAGAGTCTAGAAAGTGCCGCTCTCGCTGGCACTCCCATGGAATGTTACGGGGTTTGCGATCTAGGTCTTCCCGAGTCTACCATGTAGCGGAAGCATTCTGGCCATTCCCACTTAGGACCGACCTGAATCAGGGTTTCCCTAGTGGGTCAAATTCCTAGAACAATAGCTAGCATCGAACCCCAAGCGAACTACTTTATGCAGAAACGTTAGGGTTGAAGCGGATTCATGCTGCACTTGGTTCAAGGAGAATGGGAAACGAGAGGGATGCAAAGCTCAACCTCTCTGCCCATAAGGCATAGTCCCATTTGGTTACCCTAAAACATCATAAATTGGGATTCTAGTAACCTAGAATCTAGGTTATCGTTCCTTGCTTGTCAACTTGTTTTGAGAAGGTTCCCTGTTGTTGATTTCATTTGAGAAAAGTTCCCGGCCAACCGGGACCACCCATCCATAGGACGGACCCATGGCCACATCCACCGCACTTTCCTTACGGTTTCTTTAGTTGTCTAATTACCTACCACATTTAGTTGGACACCGATAAGGCAATAGGGATTACTAATCCAAGATTCCACCTGTAGACTAGCATGCGGGCCTCGAGATTCAATCGTGTTGGCCTCTTGTGTAGGACCCAGAAGGCAAGGGATTTATGGCCAGAGCCCCCCTGGCACCCAAGCGTCCTCCTGCTCCAAGTAGCACCCAATGGAGAAACCTCTCGCGGCGGGTTCGGTCTGCGTTTTCGGCATGGCTAACAACCCCCTTGGTTAGGGTCAGGCAAACAGTCGGGGGTAACTGATGCTGCCTCTCCCTTCAGGCCTTCAACTTGAAGCATTAATTAATTTCCATCCTTAGTTCATTGAGCAAAGTAATACAAATAGTGCTCCTAACTTATACAAACACAAACAATCCAGTGGTCGTTTTATTTGGCCAATTGCTAAGGAGTGAATCCTTCTCTCCGAATGCATCCAGCATTCGATCCGGGATCAATTACGAGTTGGAAAGATCACCAAGGCTTTGTTTGTTTACCCTTTTATCCTTGGGTTAGGGTCATACCCCGTCAACCCAAATTAACCAATTACTTAGGTTTCTTAATTTAAGACAGTAAATCGTGGCGACCATGCCGCTCTAACTTGATTGATCATTTGCTTACCAGGAAATACATAACTTCCCTTAACTTCGAAAATCAGCCCCGAGGAAAGGTGATGTAAGAGGATGCCTACTCATCCTCTTGCAAGTTAGACTTGCGCTAGAAGTTGCCAACCTTATTCCAAGGAGTGGCAACTCTACATTGTGATTTAACACAAAGGCATGTGACTTTGCAATCTTGTTGCATAGGAGTCACATCTAACTTGTAGGTTCAATCTCCCATCAATGACGTTCCTTAGTCAAGAAGTATGCTTAGTAAAGATGTAGGATTTGGGGAGTCTTCTTACCCAACCCAATCCCTATCCTTGCCGGTGTCGAAGGGTTTTCGAAAGCAAAGTTGCGACCACAGAGGACCTTGACTAATTTCAGGATAGAAGATCAATCAAGCGAGATCAGATTTAATTTGAAAGCTCAATTTTAGATAATATGTGACATACATCCAGCTACATCTGAATGGGAGCATCTCCAATAAACAACTTGATGAATACTCATGTCATATAATTAGCAACTCTCTTGAATAGATAAAATTTCTGTAGCAGCCATCCATATCTGGTGTAATTTTGCATAGATATACACAGCTCTTGCACAGTTAAAACTCTGTCACAGGTCTTCCAAAATACGTAATTCTTCACCATATAGAATTGTGATAAGATCAAGCTTGTGTAACATGCATTTTCATTGGCATGTTGATATTGTTTTAAACAGATTCAAAGGCATCTGATTCAGTTTTAATGGCACTAGGTTTACAGATCATAATGCAGAATCTGAAAGTCTCAGATCTCTGTTGCAGGTTGAAAGTTTCATAAGAATATGGAGCTTGCAAGGTAAAGCTTTGATAGAGTTTTACAACTGGATTCAGTGTATGCTCTAGCATATGTGCTTAAGCCAACTGTCTATAAGGATCTCCAAATGTGGGAAGGTTCTTTGAGAACAAAATAATTGAAGATAAAACTGTTGATGTTGAAATGCTGCATTTTGAGAGGCTTGAAGATTTTGTAGTAGTTGTAACTGTGACTGCTGCTGCAAACGTTGAAGATACTTCTGCTTTTGATTTGGCATTATCTCTGTGCGTCCTAAAAATTGACCAGATTCCAGAGGTTGAAATGACATTGCTGAAGGGGTTCTCCACTGTCCTCCTGGGGTGAATAATCTAGTGCCAATAAGTCCACTTGCTGCAAAAGAACTTGCATCTTGATTTCCACTTGTTTCTGCAAATCTTAGAGGTTGATTGCAACAGAACGCGATTCGGAGAACCGGATGAAGTGAATTACTGTCCAAGTCCTCCACTACTTAGCCTTTCATCACCAACAATAACTAGCTTGAAGCTGCTTGCTAATTCGTAATTTTTCAAGCACGAATTAGTGAATGAGTTGTGGATTTCAAATCGTCATCGTGCTCGAGTATTGTGGCTTTCACAAGACGGGTATCAATCTGTGGAAATGCTGCACAAAGAAACTCCAAGGGAGACTTCGACAAATATACATCAGAGCATTCCATAACTTATGAGACTTGACAGCGCTGCCCTGAGAATAATCAAAGAGCTGAGCCAAAATCAATGGCGGTCATAAATCGCATTCAGGGAAGAAAAGACTAACCAAAAGTCAGAGCGCAAAAAATAGGTCCATTGGCAATGAGTCGGCAATGCTGTTTCAAGAAACAGATCTGCTACAAGTGGAATCTTCCCCTAGAGCCATCACAAACACGAGTCTCTCCAAAATAAGTGGTAACTGGATAGAAAAGCCACTCTTGCCGAATTTTCCTGCGCCCCCCCAGAGAAAGCTTCCCCTTTCAATCGACTAATAAAGCGAATTTTCCCAAATTTCCTTTTGCTTAATAAAGCGGCTAGCTTTTCTTTCAGCCATTGAGTGATGCATGCCAAAACTACTGCTACAGCTCTATCTGGTATTGCTGTTATACGACTCTGCATCAAACAGATCCATCCACATTTCCAAAATTGGTTCCTTCAAGATTATGCTTATTACCTTGTCAAATTGCCCTGCATGGCTGAGAAGATCAACCATGCAAATGTGGTGTTCTTTCATCGGGATGATGCAATACCCAGCACTCATAGTATCAAAGTACATAAGCCCCTCCTCCACTCGCCCTGCAAGACTGCCAGTAGTAAGCATAACAACAAATGTGACACTGTCTGGCTCTACATGTTCTACCAACATTTTCTAGAATGAGTTGACAACCCTTTTAGCATTGCCAAGGTCAACATACCCATAGATTAGGGCATTCCAAGAGACAAGATTTGGTGCTGCTAGCTTATGAAACACTTCTTCTGCTTTTGCGAATGCACCACACTTAGCATACATGCTCACCAATCCATTGCCTAGCACAATATCATGAGTTTCCATTAGCCCCAGGCTCCGGATCGAACAAGTTCCAAAACAGTGTGAACCTTTAGTACCCTTCACTTAATTTCCATAGCAAAGATACCGAAAAGAAGTATTTGTACAGCTGAGTTAGTGGCATACCAAAAAGATCCACTTATTCCATATGTAAAAGTCTTATTTGCTGACTGTAATATAGTTAAAATCCATGTCCAATGGCTGACAACATCTGGACAGACACCCTCTAATTACATGTGATGATAAGAAGCAAGTGCCTTGACAAATGGACCACGTTCAGCATAACCTTTTTCGTGGATTCCACATCTCAGATGCGTAGCAATTTGACATCCACCCCCTCTAATCCTACGCATCCTATGGATGGGCCAACTACCCATGATCATTATCATCAAGATCCACAAATAGATCAACCTCTTCATTATGCATTTCCGGTATATCAACAAGATTATCTGTCATATCATCTGTCATATCATCTGTCTCTTCCATTGGAGTTTCTTCTCGTTGCTCTTCTCTTGAAAATTCTTCCAATGCATAATCTTTATCATCTCTTTTCTTGAAAATCTTGATTCTTTTTCCAACAATAGACATTGTAAGCATTGTCCCATCCAATTCTGTCAGCTCATATGTTGCATTATCAAAGACATGTCTGACTATGTACGGCCCAAACCATCTTTTCACCATCTTCCGAAGTGCAGTATGCTGATTTTCAAGGCTGCTATCAAAGATTAATACCCAGTCTTCCTCTTCTACTGCTCTAGGTCGCAAGCGATCCCTCCTGTCAAACCTGTCCTTATTTCTTAGTCTAGCAACCTTCAACTTGTCAATAGCTAGCTGAATATCCTCTGGTCTTCTCTCCAACTGTCAAATCCGAAGAGCTAAGAGCTCCTCTCTCGTCAAATCCTCCTACCAAGGTAAAACTGACCAATTCAAAGCACAAGTCTCAGTCGGCATAACCGGTTTCTGACCATATATCAACTCTACGGGCATATATCCTGTGGTAACACTGTGAGTCGTACGATCAGCCCATAAAGCAAATGGTAGAAGTCTCAGCCATTCTCCAATCTGTCCTCTGCATGCTTTGGCTGATGCTTTCACTATCGGCAGATGCCCTCTTTCACTCTTCCCATTTCCCTCTAGATTGTATGCTGTAGTTAGAGCCAACTTGATTCCTAATTGAGAGAAAAACTCCCTAGCTTCATCTGCATCCAATTCACCGTGATCCGTAGTGATCTTACCCACACAGCCATACCTGCAGAAAATTTCTTCCAATAAGAACATACACTCTGCACTAGTGGTCTTTGTTCTCAAAGATCTACCCTCAACATGATTGGCAAGATCTTCTCTAGCCAAAACAATATACCTCATCTGCCATAGACCCATAGGCATAGTAACCAAATCAACTACCCACTTATAATGAATACATAGCGGATAGGTCGGATGAAGCTCATCTCGATGACGCACTATCGAATACATCTGGCAGTCTCTGCAAGTCTCTACGAAGTGAGAAACATCTCTATACATGCCTTTCCACCAATATTTCTCCTTGATTTTCTCATAAGTAGCCCACACTCCTCTATGACCAGCCCAAGGACTCTCATGAAACTCCCTCATCACTTGTAACTGTGTCTCTCTATCGTAGACAATCCGCAAAGGTAATCCACCTCTTTTCTTCGGATGCTTCCAAAGAAATCCGTCCTTGAGAAAATAACCATAGGCTCTCCTTCTGATCTTCTTGAACTCTTCATCTGTCCATTCATCTCTTTTACTTAGTGTACTAAGGTACTTGCCAATCTGCAACCAATCTCCAACATAGAGTTCTTCTATGAAAGCCACAATATCATAGACATGACAAACATGATCAACCATAGTGGCTGAAATTTCTGCATCATCCTCTTCTGCAAGTAGAGTCTCCTCATCATCATATCTGGCTCTAGACAGCATATCTGCCACTAGATTATCCTTCCCTGCTATGTGTTTAAATTCTGGATTTAATGACTTGATGTATGCAATCCATCTCAACATAGCTATATCCGAAATAGAGCAACTCGTAATCATACCAATCAATGGCAAGCAATCTGTCTCTACCACAACTGAAGCTCCATTAAAGTACTCCTTGTCACACTTGAGAGCCGTAACAATCCCCAATAACTCCCTCTTGATTTGCGGATATCTCCTCTGTCTCTCATTTAGGACTTTCGCCCCAAACCGAATAGCATACCTATTTCCATCTGTATCATCTTGACCCACAGCCCAACCTATGCCAATTGGACTAGTGTCAACTGTCAATACAATAGGCTTTCCACAATTATAATCCGCTTTCCTGAGAGTAGGAGCATTCTGAAATAACTTCTTCAATTTCCGCATGGCTCTAGTGTGGCTCTCATCCCAATAGAATTTCTACCCCTTTCGAAGCAGCTGATATAAACAATTTGCTATGTGTGCAAAATGAGGTATCCAAATCATATAAAACACACAAGTTTCAATGAATCTCCGTACCTCTGAAGTGGTAGAGCAATACTCCGCAATCTTTCCTATAGCATTCACCTTATCAGATGAGGGTTTCCTACCATAATATCCACACATATGTCCAACAATGACAACCTCATTCACTCCAAAAATAGATTTTTGCCCTGAAAGTGTCAAGTTCACTTCTTCTAACCTGGCCAAAATCTTCTCACATGCTGAAATATGATCAGCCACAAAGTATCTGCATCCCTGATCATTTTTCTCTTCTTCTGCACACCCCTTAATGGGCACATCATCCAAGAAAGGCATAGTAAGTTGAGGTATGCAATCTCAAAGGACCTTATGCATGGCATTCATCATATGCGCAACAGAATTAGTGGCACCTTGAGGCAAGGTACACATCCTGACAAGCCCAATAGGAGTTCTCATGGTGGTTATGTCCCTGCTTTCCAAAGCCAGCTGAAATTGATCATATCCCGAATACAAAACACCTAAAGAATAGATGGCACATCCAGCAAATGCTTCTGCAAATGCATCCACAACTGGGCCTATACCAACATTCCTGATAGTAACTCTGTTTACGCTGCATGTCCTGTATAAATTGGAGAGTACCATTCTTCTTTCGAACTGTAAACCACCTGTTTGAGTATGGTGCAGATGAAGGCTCAAGAATTCCCATCCTGATTTTCTCATTCAATAAATCAATCAACTTTGGCAGGTGTGCTTTAGGCACTAGAATAGGTCGGAGATTCCATGGAATATGAGGAATAGTAAAGATCACCATAGGAGCAACAATATCAGGATTTACACATCCAATCTCATGCGGGAAAAAAGCACATCCCCTTCCATGTCGCTCAAGCATCTCCTGAAAGCTTTGCTTCTCTATGGGTAGCATGAAATCACCATTTCCAATTTTCAAATCAGCAAGAGTCTCTGCTGAAAATTTATGACCAATATGCTCCGGATTCCTCAAAATTGAATGTTTAGCAGCCCTCTCTATTTGCTGATTACTGACAGGTGGAAGCGGTAGAGCTACCGGATTCACCTTCTTATCCACAGTTTTGTATTTCGTGTCAACCCTGGCTTCATTATGCACTTCTGCATTACTCAAATCTTGCTGTTAATCAGCAATTTTGCACTCCAATGGCCAAATATCCTCAGCCCTCTGCTCTATGGACTGCATAGAAACAGCCCTAAACTCTGGATGCTGAAATATTTCAGCAGTAAACTCTGTTTGTTGAATTTCTTCAGCACTCAACACTTTTTGTTGAGCCACCTCAGCCTATGACTCAATCTGTGACACAAAATTTGCAATTTCATGAAACATGTCCAGGGACTGCACTAATACATTACTATAACAATTCTGCATATATCAGTTTTCAGCATATCTTCCATCTCTTCCATCGTATCTGCACAAATCATACTGTCATACATCCCATCTATGTGCTCATCATCCTCCAAAATTCCTGCATTTTTCAAAATTTTCTCCTTCCTGCATATGTACTACCTGGCAGCTCTAGGCAACCTAGAAATCTTCTGATAGCTCATCAAACTGTTTGCTAAAATCCCAACAAAACCGGAGGAGAAAACACTGTTGCCAAGAGGCGAGAACTCCAATCTCCTCTACTCTGTACCACCGTCGTCTCGCGAAACGACGATACCTAATGAAAACTCGAATACCTCACAGTGGGCAAAGGTGCATCTCTAAGAGTATCTCTGTTTCTAACATGGTTCACACACAGAGTCATAAACTGAACTGCTCTCATACCATCTTTACTGTGAATCCGTGCATAAGCAGACCCATCATCCATTACCTTTGTTTCCATGCGCATTCTGTGATAAATGGCTGTCCAAGAATTATGGGATAAGAGCATGAATCCTGCACAAAGAAATGGAAATCCTCCTCTACATCACCAATAGAAACCCTGACACTGGGACTGGCAGCATACAAATCACCTGCAGTGTTATTGGCGGCTCTCATACGCCACCCATGCTCTACATCCATAGGCCATCTATTACTCTCATAAAATCCACGAACTATGAGATTAATCTCTGAACCATGATCCACCAATGCAACATAAGGCACTTGTTTCTCTCCAATCTTTACCATCGTCTCTGTAGTTGCCCTAGCCCAATGACTCTGCGAAAAGTGACTACGCGGTATCAAGACAAGCTCATCAGTTTCAGCATAATGCATAGGCTGAACCCTCTTCTCTACTTGGGGAAAAACAGAAGCATTCTCAACCATAACCTCATCCTCATCCTCATCCAACTCCCCAATCAAAACTCCCTGTGTATGAGTGGTAGGCAATGCATGTCTTTTCCTCTTCAGGACCTCCTGAAACTGATCCTAAAACTCTCTTTTCAAGATGACCAAAACCTCAAAAATAGTGAAAGTCACCTCACTGCCAAGTATCTTGTCATTAAAGATTTTCTTCATGTCTGTAGATGTCTCAATATCGGACATCAATCTAAACCCTGAATCTAAACCTTGGTTGCTTTCTCTCTCTAGGCTCTTGCCTCTTTTCTCTCTTTTGAGCATCTTCCATCTGTCGATCTCTCCCTGGTCTTGAAGACGGTCCTGCAGTAGGTGGAGTAACAAACTCACCCCCTCTAGTCTTTTTAGCTACACTTGGATTTTCTTCATCCCTCTTACGCTTCTCCTCAACAAGTACATCTGCTCCATGAGACTTAGCCAAATAAGCATAAATAGAGTACTTGTCAAACAGGCGAATCCCAACCTGTCTCTGATCTGATGTTAGAGCCTGCACTAGTCAAAACAGTTTGCTGAATTTTTCCCTTGTTTGCAGTCTCCATAGCATAAGTCCATAGTGCTGACTAAGTCTCTCATCCCTTCTCAATCTGGACTCCATATGCAGAAGCATCACCTCTAGCTGTCACATAAGAAGTACGCGCAGCCATGTCATCCACTAACTTCTTCATTCCACCTTTACCAAAGTTGGTAGCAAGTGGAGCTCCTGTCTCAGTCAACCAAATCTTACCATCTTGTCCCCAATATACCAAATTCTTCCTCCTTGCATCTTGAAAAGATTCACAATCCCTGCAATGCTGATGGTCTGTACTATCGCACGAAATACATCTCCGATCTCTCCTAGGTGCAGTAGGAGCACCAGAAGAAGTAGTAGCCGCAGTCGAAGCAAACTGCTCTTTCAATTTTCCCACCAACTCTGCTTTAACTGACTCCAGTGTCAAATCCGTTATGCCTTTGATTATGTCATCAAGAGAGGTAGGCACCGATGGAGCGGATGGTTTTGGAGCAGAAGGTGCTGGCATCGGACGTGGAACAGGAGGAATAGGTGGAGTGGAAACAGTAGGCACTGGCATAGGCCAAGAAACTGGCTGAGGAGGAGAAGAAATAACAGGGATAGAAGCAGGCATAGGAGCAGATGATGGTGTAGGTGTCATGGAACCATTCGGTAGGCGAGTCTTCCATATCCTCCTCTTGGTCAAAGTCGAGACTGCATCCTGGGCATCCTGCCAATCCGTTTTAAGAACCATAGGCTTTGTGCGATCCTCAAGAAGCTCACCCAATTCTTCTTGAAGAGCAGGATCTGCAGCTTGCAAAAAAAGTTTAACTTTTTCAACATCCAATGCTCTTTGTTCAATGGCATCAAGCTGACTATACCTCTCTTCAAATTCTCGAATCAACTCCGAAGTAGCTTGGCATGTAGACCCACTCTCGGAATGACCGCCGAGTAGCCATACCAAAGTCCTCAAGGAAATATTCTTCTTTCAGGGCCTTCTTAAAATCTTGCCAATGTGTATTTTGAATAAAAAGATCAGTCACTTTCGCCCTCAAGGCGGGTGTGACGAAGGAAATACTTACTCATAAGTCCAGCTGGAACTCTGAAAAACCCCATCTTGATCTCATATGTCTTCAAATATGCTGAAACATTACGGCCATCAAATAGCTTCTTCTCATTCTCAACTGCTTCAATCGCCTTAGTCGCGCTGTTTGCATTCTCCTACTCCGAATAGAGTTGCCTTTGCTGAGACAACTACTGTTGATGCAATTGTTGCTGTTGCTGCATATACAATTGTGTTTGCTGATTTTGGAGCTGCATATACATGGACATATTCTGCAAAATCTGCTTTAGATCATCTGTTGAAGTACTTGACGTAGTAGTCATTGATGGAGATAAGTAGAAGACGCAACTGGAATTGTAGAAGAGGCTGAAATAGAGGCTTGAAGTATCTCCCATCCTGAAGTTTCTGCGATGCTTTCACGTCGGGTTCACCAAAGATGTCGAAGGGTTTTCGAAAGCAAAGTCGCGACCACAGAGGACCTTGACTAATTTCAGGATAGAAGATCAATCAAGCGAGATCAGATTTAATTTGAAAGCTCAATTTTAGATAATATGTGACATACATCCAGCTACATCTGAATGGGAGCATCTCCAATAAACAACTTGATGAATACTCATGTCATATAATTAGCAACTCTCTTGAATAGATAAAATTTCTGTAGCAGCCATCCATATCTAGTGTAATTTTGCATAGATATACACAGCTCTTGCACAGTTAAAACTCTGTCACAGGTCTTCCAAAATATGTAATTCTTCACCATATAGAATTGTGATAAGATCAAACTTGTGTAACATGCATTCTCATTGCCATGTTGATATTGTTTTAAACAGATTCAAAGGCATCTGATTCAGTTTTAATGGCACTAGGTTTACAGATCATAATGTAGAATCTGAAAGTCTGAGATCTCAATTGCAGGTTGAAAGTTTCATAGGAATGTGGAGCTTGCAAGGTAAAGCTTTGATAGAGTTTTACAATTGGATTCAGTGTATGCTCTAGCATATGTGCTTAAGCCAACTGTCTATAAGGATCTCCAAATGTGGGAAGGTTCTTTGAGAACAAAAGAACTGAAGATAAAACTGTTGATGTTGAAATGCTGCATTTTGAGAGGCTTGAAGATTTTGTAGTAGTTGTAACTGTGACTGCTGCTGCAAACGTTGAAGATACTTCTGCTTTTGATCTGGCATTATCTCTGTGTGTCCTAAAAATTGACCAGATTCTAGTGGTTGAAATGACATTGCTGAAGGGGTTCTCCACTATCCTCCTGGGGTGAAAAATCTAGTGCCAATAAGTCCACTTGCTGCAAAAGAACTTGCATCTTGATTTCCACTTGTTTCTGCAATCTTAGAGGTTGATTGCAACAGAACACGATTTGGAGAACCGGATGAAGTGAATTACTGTCCAAGTCCTCCACTACTTAGCCTTTCATCACCAACAATAACTAGCTTGAAGCTGCTTGCTGATTCGTAATTTTTCAGGCGCGAATCAGTGAATGAGTTGTGGATTTCAAATCGTCATCGTGCTCGAGTATTGTGGCTTTCACAAGACGGGTATCAATATAGCTTTCACAAGACGGGTATCAATCTGTGGAAACACTGCACAAAGAAACTCCAAGGGAGACTTCGACAAATATACATTAGAGCATTCCATAACTTATGAGACTTGACAGTGCTGCCCTGAGAATAATGAAAGAGCTGAGCCAAAATCAATGGCGGTCGTAAATCGCATTCAGGAAAGAAAAGACTACCGAAAGTCGGAGCGCAAAAAACATGTCCATTGGCAATGAGTCGGCAATGCTGTTTCCAGAAACAGATCTGCTACAAGTGGAATCTTCCCCTAGAGCCATCACAAACACGAGTGTCTCCAAAATAAGTGGTAACTAGATAGAAAAGCCACTCTTGCCAAATTTTCCTGCGCCCCCCCAGAGAAAGCTTCCCCTTTCAATCGACTAATAAAGCGATTTTCCCCATATTGCCTTCTGCTTAATAAAGCGGCTGGCTTTTCTTTCAGCCATTGAGTGATGCATGTCAAAACTATTGCTGCGGCTCTATCTGGTATTGTTGCTATTCGACTCTGCATCAAACAGATCCATCCACATTTCCAAAATTGGTTCCTTCAAGATTATGCTTATTACCTTGTCAAACTGCCCTACACGACTGAGAAGATCAACCATGCAAATGTGGTGTTCTTTCATCGGGATGATGCAATACCCAGCACTCATAGTATCAAAGTACATAATCCCCTCCTCCACTCGCCCTGCAAGACTGCAAGCAGTAAGCATAACAACAAATGTGACACTGTCTGGCTCTACATGTTCTACCAACATTTTCCAGAATGAGTTGACAACCCTTTCAGCATTGCCAAGGTCAGCATACCCAGAGATTAGGGCATTCCAAGAGACAACATTTGGTGCTGCTAGCTTATCAAACACTTCTTCTACTTTTGCGAATGCACCACACTTAGCATACATGCTCACCAATCCATTGCCTAGAACAATATCATGAGTTTCCATTAGCCCCAGGCTCCGGATCTCAGCATGTCGAACAAGTTCCAAAACAGTGTGAATCTTTAGTACCCTTCACTTAATTTCCATAGCAATGATACCGAAAAGAAGTATTTGTACGGCTCAGCTAGTGGCATACCAAAAAGATCCACTTATTCCATATGTAAAAGTCTTATTTGCTGACTGTAATATAGTTAAAATCCATGTCCAATGGCTGACAACATCTGGACAGACACCCTCTAATTACATGTGATGATAAGAAGCAAGTGCCTTGACAAATGGTCCACGTTCAGCATAACCTTTTTGGTGGATTCCACATCTCGGATGTGCAGCAGTTCGACACCGGGTCACCACGCTTGGTCGTAGGGTTTCTAGGCTCAAACGGATGCCGTTCGACTCTTAGGGTAAAAACCCTAGATTGTTAGTGTATGGGCATCCAATTAACCCAATAATTCCGTGAATGTAGGTAAGACCTTTGGGTTTGAAGGTCTCGACTTGGCATCCAAGTGCGATACCAGGCAAAATTTCTAACGTGCTAAAACCTAGTTAGCACTTGAGGTGTTCGTTGTACTAACTAGTTATGCTTATACAAATCCCTTGAGGGTTATACCCTTACAAGTGATCTAATCAAATCGGTCTACTTGTCTTGCAACAAGAAGGATCCCATCTTAGAGATGCTAAACTTGTTCTAAAGGTGTGAATAGTTGCAAGACATCACATTACGTGTAAATATGCGATTCATTACCTCTATGTACTATAAGGTTTGCAATAACCCTTTTCTTCTCTTGCTAAAGTCATGACGAATGGCAATTTGGAGAATAACTTGCATAAAACCTACAAGGTTCTACATCAAGGAACTATGCCTACAACCTTTTGTTTAATGTAATTGGATTTCAGACTTTGATATGATATGCAACCTTTCTAGATGCAACTTCGATGAACAAAGTTTATGCATGACGAATATGTAACATTCAACATTTTCTAGATACAACTTTGTTAAATGAAGTTTATGCATCACGAATATGTGACATGCAACCTTTAATCCATTCTAGAAGAGTCTTTGCATGCAACATGAAATGTCCATGGTTTCATTTTCATGCCGTGCAATGGATGTTAACAATTTTCACATGCGAGTCATAACAGAGGAAGTTATTGACTAAATGCAAGATACGCTTGTTCTTTCACGGCCAATCAAGGATGCACTTAACAATTTCCTCTTTTAACCTTAAGAAATATGTGTTTAGGCTTATCACTTTGGAACTGAACAAAAACAGGCAACATGCAACTAAGCTCATAAAACGGACAAGTAATTTATGTTCACAACTTTGGAAATGCAAGCAACCCAATTGCATGACATGCTCCACCAACCCTTGTCCATCGTTTAAGGAGATAATTTCTCAAATGTACTTTTATCTTTACTACATAAATTAACGACAAGCGTAAATGTATTCCTCCTAAGCGTGCTTAAAGCATTTTATTTATGTGGAATTAAACTCATGGAATCTGGGCTCGAGGGCTCGTGGGGATGTCCACGTGTATGCTCAGGTTTGAGACCTCCGTGCGTGCCCCTTGCGACTTTGGCTTTGGAGCCATCATTGATGACTTGAACTCCGTGATCTTTTACGTGATCTCCGAATTTGCTCTGAGCTTTGGCAAAACAGCCTCCAAGTCCACCTAATTTCTCCCATGCACACGAATTACCCTTTTTGGATGTGGGTTATAAGCAACTATGGCCAAAATCCCGTGCACAAGGCTTATGGGCCCTGATCCTTAGAAGCTTCTACTTTATTGCAAAGTGACATGGAAGAAGGGGAGGGTAATGATTGGAGGGAAGATTTGACGACAAAAAGGGGGGGGGGAGTTTACAATGATGGCCGCTCTGGGTTGGGCAGGAGTAGCAGCTACAATGGCAGCCTGGCGACCTTCATGGTGGCGGCGTTCTTCATGGCAGGAGGCAGCAAATCGTCCTCTTTCTCTCCCTTTGATCGTGTCCTCTACCCACACTTAAGGGTGGTTTTATAGTGCTAAGGGGGGGGGGGGGGGGAGAGATGGCCACATACGTGGCTGGTGCATGCCTTCCCCCTCATGCATCCCACACACCACACTACCTCTCTCTACTTAACTCCCACCTCCACACACTACCTCTCCCCTTGCCATGCATCGGCTGAGGGGAGAGGCAAATTAAATAAAATTTCTTAAATTTCACCCATTATCCAATTGCCCCTTCAAAAATGGTGTTCTCACGTGGCTTTGCGGTCTTAAACCTCGGCCTCAATTGCACAATGCGAGTAGGCTCATTATTGCATGTGCGGGGTAATGATTTAGCCGCCAAAATTTACGATGTGGGAGATAACTTTGCACAGGTTTTTGCACGGCGTGCGATGATCAAAGCTCTTTAATATTTCGAGTGGAAATATTACATTCTCTCCCCCTTAGAAGAATCGAGATGTCCTCATCTCGAGAAGAACTGGGGGTATTGTTGGTTGAGAGCACTTTCATCCATCCAAGTGGCATCCTCCTTGGGATAATCTTTCCACTGGATGAGATATTCTCTCAAGGTTCTGGATCTCAAATGTCTCTCCCTAACATCTAAGTTCCTGTCACACCGTAGCTCAAGGACTCCTTGGCTAGGCATTACAACTTCTTGATCATCAAGTACATGGCTAGGGTTAGGTACGTACTTCTTCAATAAATTGATGTGGAATACATTATGAACCTAAAGGTTCTCAAGGAGTTGCAGTCTATAAGCACTAGGTCCTAAGCTCTTGAGAATCTTGTAGGGTCCACAATACCTTGGACTTAGCTTCTTGCATTCACCTAAGGATAGGGAACTCTTCTTTGGGAAAATGGGAATGAAGACCATATCTCCTTCAGTGAAGGTTCTATCTTGATGTTTCAAATCCGTGTAAGCCTTTTGTCTATCCTTTGTGGCTTGGATGTCCTGTCTTATTGACTTCATTTGGTCATCCATATCTTCCATCATTTACTTTGAAGCTTCAACCCTCAAGGTTGGATCCAAGAATTTTAAAGGACTTCAACAATCATGCCCATACAATGCTTGAAAAGAAGTCATCTGAATGATTTGTTGGTAGGAAGCATTGTAGGAAAACTCAACCGGTGGCAAGTATTGAATCCACTTTTTTGGTTCATGGTAGTAGTGTGCCCTTATCATATCCTCAATGGCTTGGTTGAGTCACTTCAATTGACCATCGGTTTGAGGATGGTAAGCTGTACTAAAACAAAGTTGAGTCCCGATGGCTTCAAAGATAGCCCTCGAGAAGTGTGATGTGAAGAGAGAATCACGATCACTAGTGATTCTTTTGGGAAACCCATGTAGTTTGAATATCTCCTTGATGAACAACCTTGCAATGTCTAAGGCTTTATAGTTTGTCTTAACAGGAATAAGATGCGCAACCTTGGTTAGCATATCAACTACAACCATAATGGAGTTGTATCCTCCCTGAACTTGGGGCAGGCCAACAACAAAGTCCATACTAACGAATTCCCATTTCATTTGGGGAATGTCAAATGGTTCCAACTTCCCTGGCATCTTGACATGTTCAGCCTTAATGCATTGACAAGACAGACATTCGGTGACATATTTGAGAATGTCACCTTTAAGCCTCTCCCAATAATAGCTCTTCCTTACTGCATTGAGGGTCTTGGCATAGCCAGGATGTCCTCAAAAAGGGGAATCATGAGCTTGTATCTTTTGCTTGAGTGACTGGCTTTCGGGTATACATAACCTCATTTTATAGTAGACAAGTCCATTGTTGTTAGAGAATTCTAGATACTTAGCCTGTAGCTTCGGGTCTTGATCCTTGATAGGGATCTCCCTTAGCATCTTCTGATAGGTAGGATCATGGCATGCCTCTTCTCTAGCTAGCTCAAGTATTGCGTTGTTTGGCATGGATACTTTTGTGGCTAGAGATCTAGCTGTTGATGGATCTTGCAAGATTAGAGAATTAAGGAATGCCTTGCGAGTGCATCGACAAATACATTCTCCTTCCCAAGCCAGTATTTGATTTCAAAATCATAGTCCTCCAGCACTGCAATCCATTGATATTTCCTCATGTTGAGCTCATTATGGGTAAAGATCCACTTAAGACTTTTATGATCCGTCACTAGGGTAGACTTGTTATCCAACAGGTAGTGTCTCCAAAGCTTGAGAGCATGGATGACAGCTAACAGCTCTAGATCATGGGTAGCATAATTCTTCTCATGGCTCTTTAGTTTTCTTGAAGAGTATGCTACAGGATGACCTCCTTTCATAAGCACACATCCTAAGGCAAGTGTGCTAGCATATGTTACTACTTCGAATTCCTTACTGAGGTCCGAAAGTTTTAGGATAGGTGTTGATACCAGACTTTGCTTTAGTCTATCAAAGCTAGATTGTTTAGCAGTTGACCATACAATCGATGTTTGATTCTTTAGTAGATTTGTTAGAGGCACTACAATCAAAGCATGGTTTTTGATAAAGACCCTATACCATCCTGTCAATCCAAGAAAACTGTGTATTTCTTTGATAGTTGTTGGTGCTGGCCATTCCAGAACATCTCTGACTTTGGCTGGGTCTATTGAAATTCCTTTAGCTGAAACAATGAATCCCAGATATTCAATCTGTAGCTTAAAGAATTCCTTGGGGGTTCACTGTATATATATTCTCTATATAACGTGCATTCATGGCCTATTCATAAATATCCTAATCTGTGAATTTTTCTTGAATAAAACACAACCCTTTTCTATTAATTCTGTAAGTAACCCCTTCATATGACACCCTTGTGTATATAACAAATGTATAAAAATGGTGTTTTAAAAACCCCTTATTTTAAACTCGCGTTATATATACATATATTCATGAGTGACCCCCTTCCCCCCCGGAGAAGAATGCACACTTCTTATTTTTGGCATAAAGCTTGTGTTCCCTCATTGTCTTAAGGACAATACGAAGCTGGGGTTCATGATCTTCTTCGTGTTTGGAGTAGAATAAGGTATCATCGAAGAAAACGAGTACAAAGTCATCAAGATATGGCCTAAAGATATCCTGCATTAATCTATTGAAGGTGGCAGGTGCATTCATAAGCCCGAATGACATGACCAGGAACTCAAAATGTCCATATCTTGTGCTGAATGCCGTCTTTGGGATATCTTCTTCCTTGATCCTTATCTGATAGTATCCAGACCTAAGATCAATCTTGGAGAAGATCTTCGCACCTTGAAGACAGTCAAGAAGTTCATCTATTCTTGGAATAGGGTACTTGTTCTTAATGGTTGATTGATTCAACCCTCTAGAATCAATACACAGCCGAAGTGTTCCATCCTCATTCTTCTAGAATAGTACTGGAGCTCCCCATGGTGAACTGCTAGGATGGATGTAACCTTGATCTAACAGTGGCTTGAGTTGCTCCTTTAGCTCAATTGCTTCCAGGATGGACATTCTATATGGCACTAGCTTGATTTCATGATCAACTTCCCTTTGAGGCAGAAGTTCTGTCAGCTCTTCAGGAAATACGTCCGCGTACTCCTTTAGCCATGAAGGTTCTTCACTAGACTCTTGATTCTGATCTAGCTTACGAAGCTTAATCAAATAGATAGGTAGTCCTTTTCTAACTCCCTTTATTATTCGAGATGCTTTGGCCAATTGAATTTTCGGCTTTCCAGCCTCTCCTTGTGTTGTGACCAATTCCCCTTCAGAGTTTCAAAAGGAAACTTGACCCTTTCCACAATGAATGTGGGCATCATTTGGTTTAAGCTAATCCATTCCGAGGAAACACTCATGGATACCTAGGTTCATAACGCTGAATCTCATCGAAGTTAATTTTCCTCTCAGTAAGAATTCCACCTTAGTAATTTTTCCTGGTACAAGTGATCTCATGACCATTTGTTAATTCCGCAAGCAGGGTAGGTGCTTCTATTGTGGCTATTCCTAATCTTCTTGCACAAACTGGTGAGATAAAGGAATGCGTACTGCCACAATCAATCAAGGTTTTGACGCCTTTACCTTGATAATTCGATGGTGTCTGAATAATCGAAAACTGGCGATTTAGGCCTTTCTTGTGAAGGGTGGCATGGACTATTGCCCTCTCAAGGTCAGCTTCCATAGTCGGGTCTTCTTCTTCGCACATCTCTCTGTTGGCTGCCTCCGGTGGCGGCTCCTTGGCCACGGGAGGTTCCCTAGAATGGTCCTTGACGTTGTCCTCCGCGAAGCTTGGGACATTGCCTTTTGAAATGACTGGGTTTGTTGCAATGGAAGCAACGGAGGTTGCGGCCATTACCTTGATAATCCGATGGTGTCTGAATCACCAAAAACTGGCGATTTGGGCCTTTCTTGTGAAGGGCGGCATGGACTGTTTCCCTCTCAAGGTCTGCTTCCATGGTCGGGCCTTCTTCTTCGCACATCTCTTTGTTGGCAACACAGGCGGTTCTTCCTTTGCCCTGGGTGGTGGCTCCTTGGCCACGGGCGGTTCCCTGGAATGGTCCTTGACATTGTCCTCCACAAAGCTTGGGACATTGCCTTTTGAAATGATCGAGCTCGTTGCAATGGAAGAAATGGAGGTTGCGGCCATTACCTTGGGTAGGAACAAAAGTATTGACATTGTTGGTCCTCGCTTTCTTCCTTTGTCCCTGGTTTTGTCCTTGAACTCTCTTCGTGTGGGACCTGTTAAGAGAGAGAGAGAGTAAAAGAGAGATACACAAGACATGCTCCCAAAGAATGATTCATATTTATATAGAGTTAGTATATATAGGTGAGACCCAAGTCAAGTGACAGATGATATATATAGTTGTAACGTCCCCACTCAAACAAAGGTTCCTGGCTGTGCGAGTGAAAAACCCTTGGGGAGAACAATGGAAAAACCCGAGCCCCTACACATACCTATGATACAAAAATGATTTACTATAAAGTTTTCTTGAATACAATGATACATGCCTCAATCAATGAGACAAGAACTTGGAACAATACCAAGTGCATGTCTTAATGAACTAAAGCGAGCTTCACTAAGAGCTTTTGTGAAGATGTGTGCAACCATTTGATCACTGGGACAATGCTCCACCATTATGGAGCCTTTCTTGACTTCATGTCAAACATAATGATAATGAATAGCAATATGCTTTGATTTACTATGTTGTATATAGTCTTTGGTAAGACTAATAGCACTTTGGTTGTCGCATTGAAGAGGTATACTAGATAATGAAGGATGTCCCAAATCTACAAGTAGTTGTTGAAGCTAAACTAGCTCGCGAGCTGCTAATGATGCAGCAACATATTCGGCCTCAGTTGTAGAAACCGCAACACATCATTGTTTCTTGTTGGACCAAGAAACCAAACATCCATTTATAAAGAAACAATTCCTACTTGTAGATCGCATGGATAAATGTGAACTTGCCCAATTAGCATCTGTATATCCAATAAGGTCAAGAGAAGTTGAAGAAGGTAAAGAAGAATCCTCTCGACGATGATAAATAAGACCAAACTCCTTAGTACCGTTGAGGTACTTAAGAATACCTTTTGCAGCACTCCAATGAATAGTGGAAGGGGAAGAAAGATACTGTCCAAAAAAGTTAGCTTCAAATAAAATATATGGTCTTGTGTTTAAACCAATAAATTGAAGACAACCAACAAGATTAGCAAAAGGTTGATGAATGGCTGACTCTTCGTTGTGTGTTGTAGATGTACCCTTGGTAGAGCTCGAAAGAATGGGAGTGTTGGTAGAGTGCGCATTTGTCAACCCAAAATTCTCAACAATATCATTAATAAACTTTGTTTGGTGAAGAAGAAGAACGCCTTGTTGTTGGTGTCGTTGAACTTGAATACCCAAACAAGAATGTATCTCACCGAGATCCACCATTTCAAATGTAGTCGATAAAAGCTTCTTCATAGCATCCAAGAAAGCAATATTATTTGACACAAGAATAGTATCATCAACATATAGAGAAAGAATAATAAAACATTTGTCCTCCCTTTTGATGTAAAGATTTGGGTCAGCAGAACATGCAACAAAACCTTTAGATGTGAGGAACTGATCAATCTTAATATACCAAGCACAAGAGGCTTGCTTCAATCCATATAATGCACGCTGAAGCTAGCATACATGCTCCTTTCCTGCAATCATAAAACCTTCAAGTTGCTCCATATAGATTTCTTCTTCAAGATCTCCATTGAGAAAATCCGTTTTAACATCCATTTGGTGAATTTCTAGATCAAATAGTGTTGCAAAAGCCAAAAGCATATGAACAATTGTGGAGCGCACAACGGGAGAAAATGTTTCTTGATAATCTACTCCTGCAATCTGCGAGTAACCTTCTGCAACAAGTCGTGCTTTGAACTTATCAAATGAGCCATCAGCTTGGTCTTGGTTTTATAAACCCATTTACATTTGATAGGAACACGATTTTTGGGGAGTTCAGTAAGAATCCATGTACCTTTGGAGATTAAAGAATCGTACTCAACTTGCATAGCTTCTTGCCATTGATCCCTTTGAGACGAATTGATAGCTTCCATATACGATATTGGATGCTCTTGGATAGACATAGCATCATCAAAGACATCATATTCAATAGAATAGAATCCATGCTCTATCTCAATAGGAAGATCGACATATATCTTCAAATTTTCATCAATCTTCTTTGGAGGTGAAGGAGGTTTATGATCATCAGAATTAGTAGACTCACAAAGCAAGTAAGGAAATGCACTAAGCAAATAATGTGTATCATCTGAAAGATCTAATGACCCTATACCACCCATAGTCTTCTCATCAAATATAGCATCAGGACTAATGATAACCTTTTGAGTAGAAGGATCATAAAATTTGTAACCTTTGGAATCATCTGAATAACTAAGAAAAATAACCTTCAAACCTAGAGGATCCAGCTTATGTCGAGTGTCCTTGGGCACATAAATATAAGCAATGTAGCCAAATGTGCGAAAGTGAGAGACTGAATGTGTCTTTTTTGTCTAGATTGTTATAGGAATTTTACAAGCAAGTGCAGTTGTTGGAAGATTCTTTTGAATAAAAATGGCTATTAGAAGTGCTTTAGTCCAAAAATTTCAAGACAAACTAGAGTATATAAGCATGCAATGTATAGCATTAAGAATAGTGCGATTTTTGCACTTAGCAACACCATTTTGCTGAGGAGAATAAGGAACTGTAAACTCATGATGAATACCTTGATCCTTATAGAAGTCATCAAATAGATTGGATACATATTCACCGCCATTGTCACTGCGAGGAGTCTTTATAGAGAATCCAGTTTGAAGCTCCACACTTATCTTGTATTGTTTAAATATAGATAAAGCCTCAGACTTATGTCGAAGAAGATAGACATGTGTGTACCATGAGAAATCATCAATGAAAGTTATAAAATATCGATATTGAGACTTTGAGGTAGGAAAATGACTACAAATATTGGTATGAACCAAATCCAAGAGAGCACAGGAATGTGATGAAGTAGAAGTGTGGAAAGGCGAACGATGGTGTTTTCCAAGTGCACAGTACTCACATATTCCCATACGTGGAGGAGATTTAAGATCCATACCTTGCACAAATCCATGACGATGAAGATCAAGAATTTTGGCAAAATTGGAGTGTGCAAATCGTTGATGCCATAATTTGCAATCTGCATCTCGAGGGGCAATAACAACATTTACAATCGTATCGTTCAATGATAGCTCAAATAGATTATCATGTCGAGGAGCCACTGCTATAGTATGTCCGTCTTTCTCTATACAACATTGATTATGATCAAAGCCAACAAACAAACCAAGATCAACTAGACGAGCAATAGAAAGAAGATTTCTTTGCAAATCTGGAACATGAAGAACTCCTCTTAACATTCTAGTGAATGAAAC
The DNA here is from genome assembly GCF_053477565.2 of Lygodium microphyllum. Taxonomy (NCBI): domain Eukaryota; kingdom Viridiplantae; phylum Streptophyta; class Polypodiopsida; order Schizaeales; family Lygodiaceae; genus Lygodium; species Lygodium microphyllum. The sequence continues at coordinate 170,767,411 of NC_141140.1, forward strand.
AGTCCCCAGATATAAATCACCCACTCCTTTGACTTGACAAGTCGTATCATTCGCAAGGTTAACAAACTTCTTGACAGGAAGAGAATGATAATTGCAAAGCCACTGCGATTGGTATGTCATGTTTCCAGTGGCACCTGAATCAACGATGAATAGAGAACCATCATGAACATGAAGTACCTTTTCTAGAGAGATATCATGATGGATGAAATTGAGCTCCTGATGAATATGATCATCATCAATTGTAGTTTGTTGAACAATATAAGCTCGAGAATGTTCTTCATCATATTTGTGTTTATAACAATGACGAGATGGATGATCTTTATGTGCACAATAATCACAAGGAGGAAAACTTTTAGACGAGTGAGGTTGCTTTGTAGTAACTCCATGCTCGTCATCATATTCACGTGCCCAGCAATCAGAAGTCACATGGCCTTTCTTATCACAAAAAGAACAATGTTTGTTAGGATAAGCAAGATGACAAGATCTACCACCTTGATTAGGGCATCCACCCTGCTGAAAATGTGAAGTGGGACGCTTGCGAGCAACAAAAGCAGCATCAAAATCCCTTTGCTCGCTAGTGACCAAAACAACATCAGATTTTTCCAAATGATGCTCATGACATTGAGAATATTAAATAAGAGATATACATGCTTTGTCAAAGTGGATATCATCCTTGTTAGACAAAATAGTGATGATATTGTCATATAAAGGATCTTTGATGGTATGAAGAAGTTAAGTAACAATCTGCTTTTTAGCAACAGGAGCGCCAACATCACCAAGCTTATTGATAATGTCTTTAAAAGCCTCGATATGAGAGTGCATAGAAGTACCAACCTTATATTGAAGATTCTTCAAATGAGTTTGGAGATATAAAATTTCGGTGACCGATTTCTTCTCAAACATTTAGATAAGATACTCCCAAACATCATGAGAGGTTTCCAGATGAAAGACATCCAACATAAGTGAGTCAGGAAGTGCAGACAATATATAACGACGAGTCGCTTTGTCACGACGAATCCAATCAGTATGATCAATTTTCCATTGTTCAAATAATGGGCCATCAATAATCAGAGAATTGTTATTCATCACATCAATAGGTTGAATTGGGCAAGGCAAGTCGCCCAAAACAATATCAAATAATTCGTCACCTTCAAGAATTAGCATCATCTTTGCTTTCCACCCAGGAAAGACTTGTCCTTTGAAGAAGGAAACCGAACGTTGGCCAGAAAAATATCCGTTAACAATTATGCAATTGGCCATGCTTGTATCTCGAGAGAAAACAAAGAAGATGAGATCGGAGAATCTGCAAACCATGAACAAGACGAGCGTAGTTGAGATGCGTGACAATAAAAATAGGGAGACGCACGTAAGAACGACAAAAAGTATTGAGTGACTAAAAAGAAAGCCCGAAATAGAGAGACGTAACGTGCAAGACGAGATGACGCGTATAAGAAAAGTGCTATTTTGGTCAAACAAAGAACGTAAATGAGAATAAAACATCGCTAAAAATAGCAAGATGTTTGCTTGTCGTAATCAACGTCATTAACAAAGATGAGTGATTAATGAATTGTAATTGGGGATTAACGAACTGTAATTAGAATTATAGTTTTAAATAAAGAATCACAGAGTCGAGCAGAATTGTTGTCTTGAATCCTGAACCGTCATAACTTTAGATCTAGAACTCCGATTAACAAGCGGTTTTTAAAGACAAAATTAACTAATACTTATAATTTGAACAAGTTCATGTATCAAATCATCACTTGTGCAAAGAATTCAATCAAGTATAAATAATGAAACAACTTATCTTCCTTGTTGTTGCTACGCATCCATAGCTCTGATACCATGTTAAGAGAGAGAGAGAGAGTACGAGAGAGATATATAAGACATGCTCCCAAAGAATGATTCATATTGATGTAGAGTTAGTATATATAGGTGAGACCCAAGTCAAGTGAGAGATGATATATATATTTGTAACAGGACCTGTACACTCCTTTGTTTTGATGCTTATAAGACCATGTCTTGTTATTTCTTAGCATGGCCTGCACTTCCTGAATTATGGGTGCAGCTCGAATGAGTGCATCTTGAAGATCTGTTGGGTGCATTGATTCAAGGAGGGTTTAATCCGGCACAAAACTTCGACACTTGTTGTGTCATATCCATTTGTGGTGCATACTTGAGAAGAGAGACGAACTTTGAGTAGTAAGCATCAAGAGATAAACCAAGCTGTTTCAGCTCATAGTCATAGAACTCGTTCATCTTCTGCGTGCAGTATGTAGGTGGTAAGTATCTTCCTTGCACAACCCTTTTCAGCTTCTTCCAAGTAAGGGACCCTTCCGAGATCCCTTGGTCTCTGCACCATTGCTTCCACCAAAGTCTGGCTTCACCGGTGAGCTTCAGCTTGGTGAGCATCGCTTGGTTAGGGGGTGCAGTACCGGCCGCTTCAAAGTAATCTTCCATGGACTCAATCCAAAACTCTGCATCAGTTTGGACGGTCCTTCCTTTGCCATAAAATTTTGGTGGCTTGATCTGCTTGAAAAGAAACTTCTTCTCCTAAATCACGGTCGTACTTGGTGTAGGGATTGGACTAGAAATCTGTACCTGGGTTTGTGCCTGGGTGTGAGATTCTTAATGTTAACAACTCGCTAAACATTTCTTACATTAAATTTCATACCCAATTCAGCTTTCGGCCAAGAGACCTAATTACTTAACTTTTTATCAATACCCATAGTCAAGACAATCATTGATAAAAAGAGACTTATTTCATTCATATGGGCATAGCCCTTTTGGAGTACAATTATTCTTAGGAAGATGGAACAAGTTGATACATTAATTCAGGGAGAATAAGGGTGTGTTGCATTCAACTACGGAGACTCAGTAATAGTATGGATTTGGGTCATGGATCTTCAAGAATCGATAGGTCATTGGAAGATTAGGGTATCCTTTCGTTTGGTACCCGTTCTTCTCGTAACGTCCCAACACCTTGATCCTGTCGATAGGGATTATTCGGGTCACTTCCTCGTACACATACGTGTTCAGCTTGACCTTCCGACCTCCAACATGTAGGGTTGTGTTTGTGTGAGCCTCAACAAAGATGAACACCTTCACGATCTTCAGGTCCTTCAACCACTTGATTCTCTTTAGGTTGGTTCAAAGGTACGCAAATGGGTGGGCAGCTATGTAATAGATTCGGGAATCACCCGTCCATCTCCGTTCCACGTACATAGGTGATGAATTGTAGACAGGGTCTAGGATATTCATCATAGCGATCCTCTGTCAATAATCTGAAGAATGCATCGGGGTCATAAACATGACCTTGAACACCAAGAATCTATTACATGCTTCATGACTATGCAAGACAGCATCGATAAGTAAGGAAATGTTCTTAACAACAACATTTACTCTACTTATCCTTATTAAGTTTTCTTGTAAAAGACAGATTCTTGTTGGTTCGCTGTGATACCAACTGTAACATGTCCACCTGTTCACTTACAGGACATGTCTTAGTAGCCCATCAGGAAGAGAGTTTAGAAGGCGCCGCCTTGCACTCCCATACAATATTACGGGGTTTGCGATCTAGGTCTTCCAGAGTTTGCCACGTAGCGGAAGCATTCCCGCTGTTCCCACTTAGGACCCCGACCTGAATCAGGTTTCCTAGTGGTCAAATTCCTAGAACGGCAGCTAGCATCGAACCCCAGGCGAACTACTTTATGTAGAAACGTCAGGGTCGAAGCGGATTCATGATGCACTTGGTTCAAGGAAAATGGGAAACGAGAGGGATGCAAAGCTCAACCTCTCTTGCCATAAGACATAGTCACATTCTGTTCCCCTAAAACAACATAAATCGAGATTCTAGTAACCTAGCTTCTAGGTCATCGTTCCTTGCTTGTCGACTTCTTTCGAGAAGGTTCCCCTAAAACAGCATAAATCTGGATTCTAGTAGCCTAGATTCTAGGTCATCGTTCCTTGCTTGTCAACTTCTTTCGAGAAGGTTCCCTGCTGTTGATTTCGTTTGAGAAAAGTTCCCCGCCAACCGGGACCACCCATCGGTAGGACGGACCCATGGCCACATCCATCGCACTTTCCTCAAGGTTTCTTTAGTTGTCTAATTACCTACCACATTTAGTTGGGCACAGATAAAACAACTTCCTTAATTAGCCTTTTAATCTGGTTCCTTCACATAATCTTAGCATTGACATAGAAAAACAATGTCAAACAAGTTCCTTTACAACATTTGATCTTATTTATCTTTGTATTACATCATATAATCCAACCCGTAGGCTAATCCATAATCCACCCGAAGGCAATCCATAATCCGCCCGAAGGCAATCCAGTAATCTATAGGGATTACTAATTCAAGATTTCGCCCGTAGACTAGTATGTGGGCCTCGAGATTCAATCCCGAGTCACATCGGCCTCTTGTGCAGAACCCAGAAGGCAAGGGATTTACGGCCAGAGCCCCCCTGGCAACCCAACCGTTCTCGTGCTCCAAGTAGCACCAACGGAGAGACCTCTCGCTGCGGGTTCGGTCCAGGTTCTCGGCGCGGCTAACAACCCCCTTGGTTCGGGTCAGGCAGACAGTCGGGGGTAACTGATGCTTCCTCTCCCTTCATGCCTTCAACCTGAAGCATCAATTATCTTTCCATCCTTAGTTCATGGAGCAAAGCAATACAAACAGTGCTCCTAACATATACAAACACAAACAATCTAGTGGTCTTTTATTTGGCCAACTGCTAAGGAGTGAATCCTTCTCTCCAAATGCATCCAGCATTCGATCCAGGATCAATTGCAACTTGGAAATATCTCCAAGGATTTGTTTGTTTACCCTTTTATCCTTGGGTTAGGTTCATACCCTGTCAACCCAAATTAACCAATACCTTAAGTTTCCTAAGTTAAGATAGTAAATCGTGGCGACCATGCCACTCTAACTTGATTTATCCTTTGCTTGCCAGGCAATACATAACTTCCCTTAACTTGCCAAATGAGCCAAGGAAATGTGATGTAACAGGATGTCTACTCATCCTCTTGCAAGTTAGACTTGCACTAGAAGTTGCCAACCTTATTCCAAGGAGTGGCAACTCTACATTGTGATTTAACACAAAGCCATGCGACTTTGCAATCTTGTTGCATAGGAGTCACATCTAACTTGTGGGTTCTATTTCCCATCAATGACATTCCCTAGTCAAGAAGTATGCTTAGTCAAGATGTAGGGTTTGGGGAGTCTTCTTACCCAACCCAATCCCTATCCTTGTAGGGCCACCATGCTTGGTCCTAGGGTTTCTAGGCTCAAATGGATGTCGTTCGACCCTTAGGGTAAAAACCCTAGATCATTAGTGTATGGGCGTCCAATTAACCTAAACATTCCGTGAATGTAGGAAAGACCTTTTGGTTTGAAGGTCTCGACTTGGCGTCCAAGTGCGATACTAGGTAGAATTTCTAACGTGCTAAAACCTAGTTAGCACTTGAGGTGTTCGTTGTACTAACTAGTTATGCTTATATGAATCCCTTGAGGGTTATACCCTTACAAGTGATCTAATCAAATCGGTCTACTTGTCTTGTGACAAGAATGATGTCATCTTAGAGATGCTAAACTTGTTCTAAATGTGTGAATAGTTGCAAGACATCACATTATGTGTAAATATGTGATAAAGTCATGACGAATGACAATTTGGAGAATAACTTGCATAAAAACTACAAGGATTTACATCAAGGAACTATGCCTACAACCTTTTGTTTAATGCAATTGAATTTTAGACTTTGATATGACATGCAACCTTTCTAGATGCAACTTCGATGAACGAAGTTTATGCATGAAGAATATGTAACATTCAACCTTTTCTAGATACAACTTCGTTAAATGAAGTTCATGCATCACGAATATGTGACAGGCAACCTTTAATCCATTCTACAAGCATCTTTGCATGCAACATGCAATGTCCATGGTTTCATTTTCATACCATGCAACGAATGTTAACAATTTTCTCATGCGAGTCATAACAAAGGAAGTTATTGACTAAATGCAAGATACGCTTGTTCTTTCACAGACAATCAAGGATGCACTTAACAATTTCCTCTTTTAACCCTAAGCAATATGCGTTTAGGCTTATCACTTTGGAAATGCACAAAAAAGGCAACATGCAACTAAGCTCGTAAGATGGAAAAGTAATTTATGTTCACAACTTTGGAAATGCAAGCAACCCAATTGTAAGACATGCACCAACCCTTGTCCATCGTTCAAGGAGATAATTTCTCAAATGTACTTTTATCTTTACTACATAAATTAACAACAAGCATAAATGTATTCCTCCTAAGCGTGCTTAAAGCATTTCTTTTATGTGAAATTAAACTCGTGGAACCTGGGCTTGAGGGCTCGTGGGGATATCCACGTGTATGCTCAGGTTTGAGACCTCCGCACGCGTGTGCCTTGCAACTTTGTCTTTGGAGCCATCGTTGATGACTTGAACTCTTGCAATAACTTCTACCTTATTAATAGAAGCTTAATAAACCTATAAGCACTTGTAATCGATGTGTAATCCCTCTAAACTAATAAATAAAGGACCTATTTGAATACCCTTTAGCTAAATATTTCAAGTCTTCAATTTCTTCACTTGCGGTACCTTTCTGAGGGATAAAACTCTAGGACATGCTCCCTATACGAGTTCCGAATAGTTGAGAGGAGGGCAAAGTTTACTTCAAGTGAGTTGGTCGCACCCCATTAGGATATTTGATAGAGAGGGTCATTCTCTCTCTCTTTTGTCCTACTATCTCCCCAGTATCCACCTTTTTTCTCAGTGGCAATATCCATGACTTGAGTATTCTACTCTATGAAAATAGGGGTGATACACATTACTCAAATGATTCTTTTAGCCTTCAATGATAGACATTGATTGATCAATCAAAAAGTAATTGAAAATTGGGGAGTGGAAGAGGGTCTTACCAAAGTAGTGAATTAAGCTTAGAAAAGGTTATTCAGTTACTTCTTGGATACCAGCATGCAAAATTGGAATGATGATTGAATTGGAATGGAATCGATGCAAAGATTCAATTTATAAGCTTTGATTTTCTTAAAGAAGTATTTAATCTCTAATCTACGGTTCATACAAAGGCTCAAGTAACCAATATCTTTCATCGACAAAGTGAACAAGCTTGAGCAAGTGGATTAAGAGAGATTTCAAAGATTAAAAGTGACTAAAATACATTTTCCAAGCTTGAAGAAGATGAAGGATTCAAATAGAATCAAGCTTTAGCAATTTGTGGAAGAAGAGTACCTCAATTTAATCCATAAGCTCCATGCACATAATCCATGTGAATCGACCTATCCTTTTCTTGAGGACCATAAAGCCTTTGCCGGTTGAGCCTTCTTGAATGCTTGAATGCAAGAAATTCAAGCTCTTTGATCAAGAACCCTAAAATATAACTCCATTGTTCTTGATAGATTGAAATATCATTCAATGTCTTTAATGTTGATGTCTATGTTGATGGTATTAGAATAGCCTTGAAGGTCATGATGTACCAAAACTTGTGTAACGTGTCCATATGTTCACTTCCAGGACACGTCTTAGCAGCCCATCAGGAAGAGAGTCTAGAAAGCTCCTCTTGGCACTCCCATGGAATGCTACGGGGTTTGCGATCTAGGTCTTCCCAAGTTTGCCACGTAGTGGAAGTAATCCGGATTTCCCACTTAGGATCGACCTGAATTAGGGTTTCTCTAATGGTCAAATTCCTAGAATGGCAGCTAGCGTCAAACCCTAGGTGAACTACTTTACGTAGAAACGTCACGGTCGAAGCGGATTCATGTTGCACTTGGTTCAAGGAGAATGGGAAACGAGAGAGATGCGAAGCTCGACCTCTTTGCCTATAAGGCATAGTCCCATTCCGTTCCCCTAAAACAACATAAATCGGGATTCTAGTAACCTAAACTCTAGGTAAGCATTGCTTGTTGTTCATTTCCTTCGAGCAAAGTTCCCTACTATCGATTTTGTTTGAGAAAAGTTCCCGGCCAATCGGGACCACCCATCCGTAGGATGGACCCATGGCCACATCCACTGAAATTTCCTCAGAGTTGCTTTAGTTGTCTAATTACCTACCACATTTAGTTGGACATGCATAAAATAACTTCCTTGATTAGCAAATTAGACACCGGTTCCTTCACGTAATCTTAGCACTGACATAGAAAAAGTAGTGTCAACCAAGTTCCTTTTCAATAGTTGATCTTATTTATCTTTGGAAAACATCATATAATCCAGCCTGTAGGCTAATCCATAATCTGCGTGAAGGAAATCCATAATCCGCCCGAAGGCTATCCAACAATCTACAGGGATTACTAATCCAAGATTTCACCCATAGACTAGTATGCGGGCCTCGAGATCCAATCCCGAGTAATGTTGGCCTCTTGTGCAAGGCCTGGAAGGCAAGGGATTTACGGCCAGAGCCCCCCTGGCACCCAAGCATCCTCCTGCTCCAAGTAACGCCCAACAGAGAGACCTCTCGCGGTGGGTTCGGTCCACATTCCCAGTGCGGATAACAACCCCCTTGGTTAGGGTCAGGCAAATAGTCAAGGGTAATTGATGCTGCCTCTCCCTTCAGGCCTTCAATTGGAAGCATTAATTATCTTTCCATCTTTAGTTCCTTGAGCAAACAATGCAAAAAGTGCTCCTAAATTGTTACAAACACAATCAATCTAGTGGTCGTTTATTTGGCCAATTGCTAAGGAGTGAATCCTCTTCTCCGAATACATCCAACATTCAATCCGGGATGAATTGCAACTTGGCAAGATCCCCAAGGGTTTCGTTGTTTGTGTACCCTTGTATTCTTGGGTTAGGGTTATACCCTGCTAACCCAAATTAACCAACACCTTAGGTTTCTTAATGTAACGTGTCTACTTGTATCTTCAAGACACGTCTTAGCAGTCCATCGGAAGGGATGTCTAGAAAGCTCCGCCCGGCACTCCCATGGAATGTTACGCGGTCTGCGATCTAGGTCTTTCCGCGTTTGCCACGTAGCGGAAGCATTCTGGCCGTTCCCACTTAGGATTGACCTGAATTAGGGTTTTCCTTATTTTTCATTTCCTAACGGTAACTAGCGTCGAACCCAAGCGAACTACTTTACGCAAAAATGCCACGTCCGAAGCGGATTCACGCTACACTTGGTTCAAGGAGAATGGGAAACGAGAGGGATGCAAAGCTCAACCTCTCTGCCCCATAAGACAGTCCCATTCCATTCCCCTAAAACAACGTAAATCGGGATCAATCATAACTCTAGGTCAACGCTTTTGTTGTTCGTGTTCTTTGACAATCTTCCTGCTGTCCCTCTTGATTTGAGAAAAGTTCCCAGCCAACCGGGACCACCCATCCGTAGGACGGACCTATGGCCCATCCTCTGCACTTTCCTTGGGTTGTTTTAGTTATTTAATTACCTAACATATTAGTTGGACATGTAACAATCATCTTCTTTAATTAACTCGTTAGGCACTGGTTCTTTCGAGTAATCATATCACTTGACATAGAAAAACAATATCAGACAAGTTCCTTGTGAACAGGTTATCATATTTATCTTTGAAATACAAGAAGTCTAGCTCGTAGGCTTATCCACAATCCGCCCGAAGGCTATCCCATCAATCCACAGGGATCATTAATCCAAGTTTCCGCTCGTAGACTAAAATGCAAGCCTTGAGATCCCGAGTCACGTTAGCCTCTTGTGTAGGGTCCGGAAGGTGAGGGATTTATGGCCAGAGCCCCCCTGGCACCCAAGTGTCCTCTTGCTCCAAGTAGCGCTCAACGGAGAGACCTCTCGCGATGGGTTCGGTCCACTTTCCTGGCGCGGTCAACAACCCCCTTGGCTAGGGTCAGCAAGCAGATAGTCGGGTAACTGAAGCTGCCTCTCCCTTAAGGCCTTCAACCTAAAGTATAGATATCCATTTATCTTTTAATTCATTGATCAAACAAAGCCAAACAGTGCTCTAAAATCTGTAGCAAGCACACATTTCCATTAATCGTTTTTGTTGGCAAACTGCTAAGGAATGAATCCTTGCTTTCTTTTGCCTCCAGCACTCGATCCGGGATGACTTGCAACTTGGCAAGAGCCCCTATATCCTGGGTTAGGGCGTACCTTATTAACCTGACTTGGCCAAACCTTAAGTTCATAGGTTATTTTAGTTTATTGGCTAGTCTTTAGCTTCGAATCAATCTTCTTTACTCAAGAAAGATACTAAATTAGGATGATTACTCATTCTCTTGCAAGATAACTTGTGTAAGGACCTGCCAACCTCATTGCGAGAATTTGGCCATTCCCTTGTGTTTCAATCACAAGATCATATAACTCTCACTTACTGCACAAATGTCGCATCGAACTATGAGACTTATTCTAGTCATTGAACAGAGTCATGAAACAATCTATTCCTGATTACGTTAGGCTGACATCGTCAGCCCTAGAGTTCCAAGTTCCATCTCGTAAGATTCTTAGGGACAAACCCTAGTTCAATTTCCAATTACATTTCATTGTCCCTACATTCAGTGAATGTGGGCAAGTATTTAAGGTATAGGAGTTTCAGTTTTACCAATACGTACGATTAGGTCACGTATTAATTTCCTAGTGAATTTCTTGGAATTTAACTCATTCTAAACGAGTAATCCGTGGTTTAGGTGTTTTAGGTTTATGCCAATTTTTTTAACTCTAGAAGATAATTACGTGATCATTTCCACATGACTCCATGTCTATGCATAAATTCATTTTTCAACCCTAACTTATTGATTTGAGGTCAGGCATAGGTTAGGTTCATACCAACTAATCTTCCTATACTTTGCAAACAAAATTCATGCTAAACAAGCAACCTTTTACTTGATGATTTTATGTAGTTGACAAACGATAATTTCCTAGAGTTATACATCGTAAGAATCATTTCATGCTTTGCACTTTCCATGATGATTCATTGCGAAGAGGATATGGGTTAATAGTGCGATATGCAGTTTATATATCTAAGCTTAAGAGAAGTATACTATTTTAATGGACATTAATCTAATTTTTAATTCATTTCAATGCATAAAGCTATTTGCTAGAAATGTATTTATACTTCCTTTATTTTGCATGTTTTATTGAAAGTATTAATGACTAAGTTCCTCCGTTGTGAGCATTTAGGACAAAAATATAACCTATTTCTAACAATTTACCTTGCATGATTGAATTACAACAATACCAAATCAAAATTAGGAAGGAAAACCTGGGCTTGGGGTGAGATGTCCACGTGGATGCTGGGAGAGGACCCTCCTGCAGCTACACCTTGGGCTTTCTTAGGAGGCATTGCGAGTGTAGCCTTTCCGTCTCGTCGATGCTGCTTTGCGAATTTCCTTCTTAAGTTCCACCATCCTTTACAAGTTTCTTTTGCTTTCCTTTGTGGAGACTCTTTGAAGGGATGTGTGTGTGGAGGAGGGAAGAACCATGGAAAGGGGTCTAAAATCCGGGAAGGGGGTATTGTGAAAATCCTCTGCAAGTAGGGCTCATTTTTACACAGGAAAAAGGGCTAAGGGGGGTCCTTAGGAGGAATTTACAGAAAAAAAAAACTATAAGATAAAAGCTTTTGAGGGGGAGGGAAAAGGGCCTAAGGGGGAGGGAAAAGGGGGGAAATTTGAGGAGAGGAAAGAAAAAGGGCTAAGGGGGCCCTTAGGAGGAATTCCAGGGGGTGGACTTAAGGCTATAAGAAAAGGGACTAAGGGGGGGGGGGGGGGGGAATTTAAAACACGAGAGGGGAATTGAGACCTTTAAGGGCAACTTTTATTGGGGGGAGAAAGAAGGGCTTGTGAAGCCTAGTGGGGAATTTTAGGGGGGTACTTTCAAAGCCCACGGGAAGGGGGCTTAAAAGGCCACCCTTGGAATCTTCCAAGGCTTCGAGAGGCCTCACGATGGCCACGTGGGGAGGTTCAGATTAGACATGGTGGGGGGGGGTACAGTCGTCCAATGGCGACAAGGGTGAATGCAAGGCGGCTCCTCCTCGGCACTGGTGATGATAGGCAGCTCGGCAGCTCTCTCCCTTATGAGTTGAGCAAAGAGACTCACTTTCCCTCTCTGCAATGTGACGGCACACAGCGTCTTTTTTTTTCTGATCTCTCCCCCTCTTTCAGCCTGCGCCCCCTCAAATATATAGGGGAGGGGATAAAATTCCCCCCCCCCCCTTGCATGTTGTCAGGTATGTGCCATTGCCCTGGCAAGCTCTAGCAAGGAGCTTGCCTACTTACTAATCCCCTCTTCCTCCAGCTCGATAGTCGGCTGGGAGGAGAGGGGAAAGTTTTTTTAAAAAATACTTTTATATAATTTTTTTTAAATCCCTATGCCCTATTCATGCGTGAAAGGAGAAAACTAGAATTAGATCGTTACATTCTCTCCCCCTTAGAGGAATCGAGATATCCTCATCTCGAGATAAACTGGGGATATTGATGGTTGAGAGTGCCTTCATCTACCCAAGTGGCATCCTCTTCGGGAGAATCTTTCCACTGGACGAGGCATTCTCTCAAGGTTATGGATCTCAATTGTCTCTCTCTAACATCTAAGATTCTGTTAGGCCTTAGTTCAAGGACTCCTTGACTAGGCATTACAACTTGTTGGTCATCAAGTATATGGTTAGGATTAGGTACATACTTCTTCAATAGGCTGATATGGAATACATTGTGAACCTTTAGGTTCTCAGGGAGTTGCAGTTTATAAGCATTAGGTCCTAGGCATTTGAGGATTTTGTATGGTCCACAATACCTTGGACTTAGCTTCTTTCAATCTCCAAGGATAGGGAACTCTTATTAGGGCGTACGCAAAATGAAGACCATGTCTCCTTCTTCGAAGATTCTAACTTGACACTTCAAATCCGAGTATGCCTTCTGTCTATCCTTGGCAGCTTGGATGTCCTATCTTATTGACTTTATTTGGTCATCCATCTCTTCCAACATCTGCCTTGAAGCTTCAATCCTTAAGGTTGGATCTGAGAAGTTTAGGGGACTTTGGCAGTCATGACCATACAATGCTTGGAAAGGGGTCATCTGAATGCTTGGTTGGTAAGAAACATTGTAGGCAAATTCAACCAAAGGCAAGTATTTAATCCACCTCTTTGACTCATGACAAGCCCTAAGCATATCCTCGATGACTTGATTTACTCGCTTTGTTTGACCATCCGTTTGGGGATGGTAAGCGGTGCGAGTCCCAATACCTTCAAAGATAGCTCTCCAGAAGTGTGATGTGAAGAGAGAATCACGATCACTAATGATTCTGCGAAAGGGGAATCGTGAGCTTCCGACAATATCTTATGCTTAAGTGACTGGCTTGCTGGTATACACAGTCTTGTTCTATAGTAGACAAGTCCACTATTGATAGAAAATTCATGATACTTAGCCTGCAGCTTTTGATTTTGATCTTTGATAGAGATCTCCCTTAGCATTGTTTGATAGGGTGGATCATGGCACGCATCCTCTCTAGCTAACTCAAGTATAGGGTTTTTTGGCATAGATACTTGTGTAGCTAGAGATCTAGCTGTTGATGGATTCTGCAAGATTAGGTAATTAAGGAATTCTTTGTGACTAATTGCATCGGCAACTACATTCTCTTTTCTTGGTTGGTACTTGATTTCAAAGTCATACTCCTCCAACACTTCAATCCATCGACATTGCCTCATGTTGAGCTCATTCTGGGTAAAGATCCATTTGAGACTCTTATGGTCAGTTAGTAGAGTAAACTTGTTACCCAACAAGTAGTGTCTCCAAAGCTTTAGAGCGTGGATGATAGCTAGCAATTCCAGATCATGTGTAGCATAATTGTTCTCATGAATCTTCAATTTCCTTGAAGAGTATGCTACAGGATGACCTTTCTCCATGAGTACACACCCCAAGGCAAGTATGCTAGCATCAATTACTACCTCGAACTCTTTATTGAGGTCTGGAAGTCTTAGAATAGATGTTGATACCACTTTGCTTCAATCTGTCGAAGCTATTTTGTTCGGGAGTTGACCATGCAATGGCTGTTTGCTTCTTTAGTAAGTTCGTCAGAGGTGCTGCAATCAAAGCATAGTTTTTGATGAAGACCCTATACCATCCTGTCAATCCAAGAAAGCTGCATATTTCTTTGACAAATGTTGGTATGAGCCATTCTAGCACATCTTTGACCTTGGCAGGGTCCACTGCTCAGCCCGGCACTCCCATGGAATGATACGGGGTTTGCGATCTAGGGCTTTCCACGTCTGCCACGTAGCAGAAGCGTTCCGACCATTCCCACTTAGCAGAGTTTTCCTTATTGGTCATTTCCTAACGACAACTAGCGTCGGACCCAAGCGAACTACTTTATGCAGAAACGCTAGGTCCGAAGCGAATTCATGCTGCACTTGGTTCAAGGAGAATGGAAAACGAGAGGGATGCAAAGCTCAACCTCTCTGCCATAAGGCATAGTCCCATTCCGTTCCCCTAAAACATCGTAAATTGGGATCAATCATAACTCTAGATCAACACTTTTGTTGTTCGTGTTCTTTGACGATCTGTTCCTCGTGATTTGAGAAAAGTTCTCGGCCAACTGAGACCACCCATCCGTAGGACTATGGCCCATCCTCTACACTTTTCTCGGGTTGTTTTAGTTATTTAATTACCTAACACATTAGTTGGACATGTAACAATCGACTTCTTTAATTAACCCATTAGGCACTAGTTCTTTCACGTAATCATATCACTTGACAAAGAAAAACAATATCACACAAGTTCCTTGTTAACATGTTATCATATTTATCTTTGAAATACAAGAAGTCTAGCCTGTAGGCTTATTCACAATTTGCTTGAAGGCTATCTAGCAATCCATAGGGATCACTAATCCATGTTTCCGCCCGTAGACTAGTATGTGGGCCTCGAGATCCAATCCTGAGTCATGTTAGTCTCTTGTGTAGGGTCCGGAAGGCGAGGGATTTACGGACAGAGCCCCCCTGGCACCCAAGCGTCCTCATGCTCCAAGTAGCTCTCAACGGAGAGACCTCTTGTGGCGGGTTCGGTCCACTTTCCCGGCGCAGTCAACAACCCCCTTGGTTAGGGCCAGCAGGCAGGCAATCATTGCGGGTAACTAAAGCTGCCTCTCTCTTCAGGCCTTCAACCTGAAGTATAGATATCCATTTATCTTTTAATTCATTGATCAAACAAATCCAAACAGTGCTCTAAAATCTATAGCAAGCACAAACATTTCCATTGATAATTTTTGTTGGCAAACTGCTAAGGAATGAATCCTTGCTTTTGAATGCGTCCAGCACTCGATCCAGGATGACTTGCAACTTGGCAAGATCCCCTATATCTTGGATTAGGGCGTACCCTATTAACCCGACTTGGCCAAACCTTAAGTTCATAGGTTATTTCAGTTTATTAGCCGGTCTTTAGCTTCCAATCAATCTTCTTTACTCAAAAAAGATATTAAATTAGGATGATTACTCATTCTCTTGTAAGATAACTTGCGTAAGGACCTGCCAACCTCATTGCGAGAATTTGGCAATTTCCTTGTGTTTCAATCATAAGATCATATGACTCCGCACTTGCTGTGCAAGTGTCACGTCGAGCTATGAGACTTATTCTACTCATTGAATGGAGTCACGAAACAATCTGTTCCTGATTATGTTAGGATGACGTCCTCAGTCCTAGAGTTCCCAGTTCCATCTTGTAAGATTCTTAGGGACTAGTTCACTTTCCAATTACATTTCACTGTCCCTACATTCAGTGAATGTGGGCAAGTATTTAAGGTATAGGAGTTTCAGTTTTAGCAATACGTACGATTAGGTCACGTATTAATTTCCTAGTGAATTTCTTGGAATTTAATTCATTCTAAACGAGTACTCCGCGGTTTAGGTGTTTTAGGTTTATGCCAATTTGTTTAACTCTAGAAGATAATTACGTGATCATTTCCACATGACTCGTTGTCTATGCGTAAATTAATTTTTCAACCCTAACTTATCGATTTGATGTCAGGCATAGGTTAGGTTAATTCCAACTAATCTTCCTATACTTTGCAAACAAAATTCATACTAAACAAGCAACCTTTTACTTGATAATTTTATGCAGTTGACAAATGATAATTTCCTAGAGTTATGCATCGTAAGAATCATTTCATGCTTTGCACTTTCCATGATGATTCATTGCGAAGAGGATATTGGTTAAGATATTGCAGTTTATATATCTAGGCTTAAACAAAGTATACTATTTTAATGGACATTAATCTAATTTTTAATTCATTTCAATTCATAAAGCTATTTGCTAGAAATTCATTTATGCTCCCTTTATTTTGCATGTTTTATTGAAAGTATTAATGACTAAGTTCCTCCGTCGTAAGTATTTAGGACAAAAATATATCCTATTTCTGACAATTAACCTTGCATGATTGAATTACAACAATACCAAATAAAAATTAGGAAGGAAAACCTGGGCTTGGGGTGAGATGTCCATGTGGATGCTGGGAGATGACCCTCGTGCGGCGACGCCTTGGGCTTTCTTAGGAGGCATTGCGAGTGTAGCTTTTGCGTCGTTGATGTTGCTTTGCAAATTTCCTTCTTAAGTTCCACTGTCCTTTACAAGTTTCTTTTGCTTCCCTTTGTGGAGACTCTTTGAAGGGATGTGTGTGTGGAGGAGGAGGGAAGAACCACGGAAAGGGGTCTAAAATCTTGGAAGGGGGTATTGTGAAAATCCTCTACGAGTAGGGGTCATTTTTACACAGGAAAAAGGGCTAAGGGGGGCCCTTAGGAGGAATTTACAGAAAAAAAAACTATAAGATACAAGCTTTTGAGGGTGTGGGAAAAGTGCCTAAGGGGGGGTTCAAGGGGGGAAATTCAAGGAGGGGAAAGAAAAAGGGCTAAGGGGGCCCTTAGGAGGAATTCCAGGGGGTGTAGTTAAGGCTATAAGAAAAGGGCCTAAGGGGGGGGGGGGGGGGGGATTTTAAAACACGGGAGGGGAATTGAGACCTTTAAGGTCAACTTTTATTGGGGGGAGAAAGAGGGGCTTGTGAAGCCTAGGGGGGAATTTTAGGGGGGTACTTTCAAAGCCCACGGGAAGGGGGCTTAAAAGGCCACCCTTGGAATCTTCCAAGGCTTCGAGAGGCCTCACGACGACCACATGGGGAGGTTTAGATCAGACGTGGGGGGGGTATAGTCGTCTGACGGCGAGACGAGGGTGAATGTAAGGTGGCTCCTCCCTGGCACTGGCGATGATAGGCAGCTCGGCAGCTCTCTCCCTTACGAGTTGAGCAAAGAGACTCTCTCTCCCTTACGCGGTGTCTTTTTTTTTCTGATCTCTCCCCCTCTTTTAGCCTGCGCCCCCTCAAATATATAGGGGAGGGGATAAGATTCTCCCCCCCCCCCTTGCGTGTCGTCGGGCATGTACCATTGCCCTGGCAAGCTCCAGCAAGGAGCTTGCCTACGTACTAATCCCCTCTTCCTCCAGCTCGATAGTCGGCTGGAGGAGAGAGGAAATTAAAAAAAAATGCTTTTACATATGAAAAAAATTATCCCTATCCCCTATTCACACGTGAAAGGAGGAAAATAGAATTAGATCATTACACTTAAGTTAAGACAGTAAATCCTGGCGACCATGTCACTCTAACTTGATTGATCTTTTGCTTACTAGGCAAAGCGTAACCTCCCTTACTTATAAAATCAGCCCAAGAAAGGTGATGTAACAGGATGTCAACTCATCCTCTTGCAAGTTAGACTTGCGCTAGAACCTGCCAACCTTATTCCAAGGAGTGGCAAATTTATCTTGTGGATAAACCACAAAGCCATGTGAGGTTGCCATGGGATCATTTCACCCATTGAATGGGGTTTCTTGGTCAAGGAATTTTGTTTAGACAAGATTCACAGTTTGGGGTGTCTTCTTACCCAACCCAATCCTAATTGTACTAGGCCGACAATGTTTGGTCCTAGGGTGTCTTCTTATCCAACCCAACCCTATTTTTACTAGGCCAAGAATGTTGGGTCCTAGGGTTTCCAAACTCAATTCGAGTTTTAACATTAGGTCACTCGATCCTTAGGGTAGAAACCCTAGATCGTTGTTTGCATGGACGTCCAATTGACCCAACATTGCATGAATGTGGGTAGGGTCTTTGGGTTTGATGGTTTCAACTTGGCATCGAAGTATGATACTAGGCTGCATTTCTAACGTACCAAGCCCTAGCTAGTACTTGAGGTGTTTATCGTATTGACTAGTTATGCCTATACGAATCCCTAACGGTTCTAATATTACAAGTGATTTAGGTAAAATTGATCTACTTGTCTTGCATCAAGGACCATCCTTTCCTAGAGATGCTAAACTTGTTCTAAATATGTAAATAGTTGCAAGAAGTCATAATACATGTAAACATGTGATTCATTACTTCTACGTACCAATAGGTTTGCAATAACCCTATATTTTCTTGCTAAAGTCATTACGCATGCTAATTTGGAGAATAACTTACATAGGACCTACTAGGATTTACATCAAGGAATTATGCCCACAACCTTTTGTCTAAGCTTTAGAATTTCATGCTTTGATAAGCCATGCAACCTTTCCTACGTGCAACTCTTGATGAATGAATTTTTTGGATGACGAATATGTAACATGCAACCCTTTTCTAGATACAACATTGTTAATGAAGTTCATGTGACATGCAACCTTTCATCCCTTCTACCAAGCGTCTTTGCATGCAACATGCAATGTCCTTGGTTTCATTTTCATGCCGTACAATGGATGTTAAAAATCTTCTCATGCGAGTCATAACAAGGAAGTTATTGACTAAATGCAAGATATGCTTGTTCTTTCACGGCCAATCAAGGATACACTTAACAATTTCCACTTTTAACCCTACGCAATATGCGTTTAGGCTTATCACTTTGGAAATGCAAGCAACCCAATTTCCATGTCATGCACTAACTCTAGCAATTCGTTCGAGTAGACAATTTTCCAAATGCATTTTAACTAGGCTACATGAATTGGAAACATCCATAAATGCTTTCTTTCCATGAAAGTTATTGTGCTTAACACATTTATTTTACGTGGAATTAAAATTGTGGAACTTAGGCTTGAGGGCTCGTGGGGATGTCCATGAGTATGCTTGGGTTTGAGTCCTCCATGCGTGCACCTTACGATTATGGCTTTGGAGCCATCGTTGATGACTTGAACTCTGTGATCCTTTACGCGATCTCTGAATTTCCTTTGAGCTTTGGCAAAATAGCCTCCAAGTATGTCCGCTTCTCCCTTACGCAGGAATACCCTTCACAAGGCGTGGGTTTTAAGATTCGGGTAAAGACCGCGTGCACAAGGCTTAAGAGCCTTTCCTTTAGAAGCTTCTATCTTTTTCAGAAAACATGGGGGGGGGGGGGGGGAGTTTATGATGACAAGGTGGAGGTATGACGGAGGCTTGATGGACTGTGGGCATGGCAGGTGGTAATTTAGCTGCAGCACAGCGTTAGCGTGACGCCTTCATTTTCGTCTTCTCCTCCTTCATTCATCCATAGCCGGCAGCCTCTTTTCTATTCCTCCTCTCCCCCAGCTCGTGCCACAGGGAGGGTCACGTGTGGTGGCGAGATGACGGCGGCAATGGTAGATTTTGTCCTCTCCCTCTGATTGTGCAGCACCGCAGCCTCTACTAATTTGTCCCTTCCCTCTGATCGTGCCCCTTGTGCCCATGCTAAGGGGTGTTTTTATAGTGCTAAGGGGGGGGGAGAGACTTCCCACATGTGGAGGCCTCATGCTTCTCTCTTCTCCCCATGCACTCCACCTCTACACATTCTTCTCCCACTCCCTCCCCTCCAGCCATGCATCGGCTGGGGGAAGGGATAATTAGTATAAAAAATTGCCCAAATTCTCACAATTTTCAATTTTCCCCTTTTCCCTAGAAGGGAGTTCTCACACAGCTTTGGGGTTTTAATCCCCGGTCTCATTTACACAATGAGAATGGACTCGTTATTGCGCGTGCGGGGTAACCACTTGGCCACCATCATTAGTCAACGCGGGAGATGATTTTGCACAGCTTTTACAAGGCGTGTGGATGGGGATCAAAGCTCTTTAATATTTCAAGCAGAAATATTACATTCTCTCCCCCTTGGAGGAATCGAGATGTCCTCATCTTGAGAAGAACTGGGGGTATTGTTGCTTGAGAATACTTTCATCCATCCAAGTGGCATCCTCCTCGGGATAATCTTTCCACTGGACGAGGCATTCTCTCAAGGTTCTGGATCTCAATTGTCTCTCCCTAACATCTAAGATTCTGCCAGGCCATAGCTCAAGGACTCCTTGGCTAGGCATTACAACTTGTTGGTCATTTGGTACATGGCTACGATTAGGTACATACTTCTTCAGTAGGCTGATATGAAATACATTATGAACCTTTAGGTTCTCAGGGAGTTGTAGTCTATAAGCATTGGGTCCTAGGCACTTGAGGATCTTGTAGGGTCCACAATACCTTGGACTTAGCTTCTTGCATTCACCTAAGGATAGGGAACTCTTCTTTGGGTGTACGTAAATGAAGACCATGTCTCCTTCAGCGAAGGTTCTATCTTGACATTTCAAATCCGTGTATGCCTTTTGTCTATCCTTGGCAGCTTGGATGTCCTGTCTTATTGACTTCATTTGGTCATCCATATCTTCTAGCATCTGCCTTGAAGCTTCAACCCTCAAGGTTGGATCCAAGAAGTTTAAAGGACTTCAAAAGTCATGCCCATACAATGCTTGAAAAGGGGTCATTTGAATGCTTTGTTGGTAGGAGGCATAGTAGGCAAACTCAACTAGTGGCAAGTATTGAATCCACTTTTTGGGTTCACGGCAGCAGTGTGCCCTTAGCATATCTCAATGACTTGATTGACTCACTCTGTTTGACCATCCATTTGGGGATGGTAAGTTGTACTAAAATAGAGTTGAGTCCCAATGGCTTCAAAGATAGCTCTCCAGAAGTGTGACGTGAAGAGAGAATCACGATCACTAATGATTCTTCTGGGTAACCCATGCAGTTTGAATATCTCCTTGATGAACAACCTTGCAATGTCAGAGGCTTTATAGTTAGTCTTAACAGTAATAAGATGTGCAACCTTGGTGAGCATATCCACCACAAATATAATGGAGTTGTATCCTCCTTGAACTTGGGGTAGGCCAACAACAAAGTCCATACTGATGAATTCCCATTTCATTTGGGGAATGTCAAGTAGTTGCAACTTCCGTGGCATTTTGACATGTTTGGCCTTAATGTGTTGACAAGACAAACACTCAGTGATATATTTGAGAACGTCACCTTTAAGCCTCTCCCAATAGTAGCTCTTTATGACTGCATTGAGAGTCTTGGCATAGCCAGGATGTCCTGAGAAAGGGGAGTCATGAGCTTCCCAAAGTATCTTCTCCTTGAGTGACTGGCTTGCCGGTATACATAATCTCATTCTATAGTAGACAAGTCCTTTGATACTTAGCCTGTAGCTTTGGTTCTTGATCCTTGATAGGGATCTCCCTTAGCATCTCCTGAAAGGTTAGATCATGGCATGCTTCTTCTCTAGCTAGCTCAAGTATTGGGTTGTTTGGCATGGATACCTTTGTGGCTAGAGATCTAGCTGTTGATGGATCTTGCAAGATTAGAGAATTAAGAAATGCCTTGTGACTGAGTGTATTGACAACTATATTCTCCTTTCCAGGCCAGTATTTGATTTCAAAATCATACTCCTCCAGCACTTCAATCCATCGACGTTGCCTCATGTTGATCTCATTCTGGGTAAAGATCCACTTAAGACTTTTATGATTAGTCACTAGGGTAAACTTGTTACCCAGCAAGTAGTGTCTCCAAAGCTTGAGAGCATGGATGACACGTAACAACTCCAGATCATGGGTAGCATAATTCTTCTCATGGCTCTTTAGTAGTATGCTACAGGATGACCCTCTTGCATGGGCACACATCCTAAGGCAAGTGTGCTAGCATCAGTTACTACTTCGAACTCCTTACCAAGATTCGAAAGTTTTATGATAGGTGCTGATACCAAACTTTGCTTTAGTTAATCAAAGCTGGATTGTTCAGCAGTTGACCATACAATCGATGTTTGCTTCTTCAATAGATCGGTCATCAGAGGCATTGAAATCAAAGCATAGTTTTTTATAAAGACCATCTACCATCCTCTCAATCCAAGAAAACTGCGTATTTCTTTGACAGTTGTTGGTATTGGCCATTCCAAAACATCTCTGACTTTGGTCGGATCCACTAAGATTCCTTCCGCTGACAGTTGTTGGTATTAGCCATTCCAAAACATCTCTCTGGGGATCCACTAAGATTCCTTCCGCTGATACGATGAATCCCAGATATTCAATTTGACGTTTGAAGAATGCATACTTATTCATCTTGGCATAAAGCTTGGGTGCCCTCATTGTCTCAAGGACAATGCGAAGCTGGGTTTCATGATCTTCTTCTTATTTGGATTAGACTAAGGTATCGTCGAAGAAGAGGAGTACAAAGTCATCAAGATATGGCCTAAAGATATATTGCATTAACCTGAAAAAGGTGGCAGGTGCATTTGTCAGCCCGAACGACATGACTAGGAACTCAAAGTGTCCATATCTTGTGTTGAATGCCGTCTTTGGGATATCTTCTTTCTTGATCCTTATCTAATAGTATCGAGACCTGAGATCAATCTTGGAGAAGATCTTCGCACCTTGAAGACCATCAAGAAGTTCATCTATTCTTGGAATAGGATATTTGTTCTTAATGGTTGATTGATTCAACCCTCTATAATCAATACACAACCGAAGCATTCCATCTTTCTTCTTCTGGAACAGCACTGGAGCTCCCCATGGTGAGCTACTAGGATGGATGTATCCCTGATCTAATAGTTGCTTGAGTTGCTCCTTCAGCTCAATGGCCTCTTTGCGATTGGTGCAGCTCCTGGCGCTAGCTTGATTTCATGATCAACTTCCCTTTGAAGCGGAAGTTCTGTTAGCTCTTTAGGAAATACGTCTACGTACTCCTTTAACCATGAAGGTTTTTCACTAGATTCCTGATTCTGATCTAGCTTATTAAGCTTAATCAAATAAACAGGCAGTCCCTTTCTAACTCCCTTTATTATCTGAGATGCTTTGGCCAATTGAATTTTTGGATTTCCAGTCTCTCCTTGAGTTGTGACCAATTCCCCTTCAAAATTTCGAAAGGAAACTTGGTCCTTTCCACAATGAATGTGGGCATCATTAGGTTTAAGCCAATCCATTTCGAGCAACACTCATGGATACCTAGGTTCATGACCCTGAATCTGACCAAAGTTGACTTTCCACATTACATTATATGTCCACTTCAGCTTTTCGCCAAGTGACCAAATCACTTTACTTCTTTATCAATATACACAGTCAAAATAATCATTGATAAAAGAAGTCTTATTTGGTTCATATGGGCATAGCCCTTTCGGAGTACAATATCTCTTGCGATGGTAGAGCAAGCTGATACATTGATTCGAGGAGAATAAGGTTGTGTTACATTTAGCTACGGGAACTGGGTAATAATATGGATTGGGGTCATGGATTTTCAGGAATCGATAAGTCATTGGAAGATTAGGGTATCTTTTCCTATGATATCCATTCTTCTCATGACGTCCCAATACCTTAATTCTGTCGGCATGAATTACTCAAGTCACTTCCTCGTACACATACTTGTTTTGTTTAATCTTTTTACCGCCGACATGTAGGGTCACACTTGCGTGAGCCTCAACAAAGATCAACAGCTTCATGATGTTTAAGTCCTCCATCCACTTGATTCTCTTCAAGTTGGTTTGAAGGTACGCAAGTCAATGGGTAGCTATGTAATAGATCCCTAAAACACCCATCCATCTCTGTTCCATGTACAAGGGTGATGGATTCTAGATGCAATCTAAGACATTCATCATATCGAGCCTTTGTCGATAGTCTGGAGCACGCATCGCGGTCATAAACATGACCTGGAACACGAAGAATCTATTCCATGCTTCATGACTTTGCAAGTCGGAATTGATAAGTAAGGAAATGTTCTTAACAGCAACATTTGCTTTACTTCTTCTTATTAAGTTTTCTTATAACATTAGTTCCTCGTTGGTTCGCTCTAATACCAACTGTAACGTGTCCACATGTTCACTTGCAGGACACGCCTTAGCAGCCCATCAGGAAGAGAGTCTAGAAAGCTCTGCCCGACACTCCCATGGAACATTACGGGGTTTGCAATTTAGGTCTTCCTGAGTTTGCCACGTAGCGGAAGTAATCCGGCCGTTCCCACTTAGGATCAACATGAATCAGGGTTTCCTTAATGGTCTAATTCCTAGAACGACAGCTAGCGTCGAACCCCATGCGAACTACTTTATGTAGAAACGTCAGGGTCGAAGCGGATTCATGGTGCACTTGGTTCAAGGAGAATGGGGAACGAGAGGGATGCAAAGCTTGACCTCTCTGCCCATAAGGCATAGTTCCATTCCATTCCCCTAAAACAACATAAATCGGGATTCTAGTAACTTGAACTCTAGGTTAGCGTTGCATGTTGTTCATTTCCTTCGAGCAAAGTTCCATGCTCTCGATTTCATTTGAGAAAAGTTCTCGGCCAACCGGGACCACCCATCCGTAGGACGGACCCGTGGCCATATCCACCGCACTTTCCTTAGGGTTGCTTTAGTTGTCTAATTACCAACCACATTTAGTTGGACACGCATAAAACAACTTCCTTAATTAGCCAATTAGACACCGGTTCCTTCACATAATCTTAGCACTGACATAGAAAAAGTAGTGTCAACTAAGTTCCTTTTCAACAGTTGATCTTATTTATCTTTGGAAAACATCATATAATCCAGCTCATAGGCTAATCCATAATCCGCCCGAAGGCTATCCAACAATCTACAGGGATTACTAATCCAAGATTTTGCTCATAGACTAGTATGAGGGCCTTGAGATCTAATCCTGAGTCACGTTGTTCTCTTGTGCAGGGCCCCAAAGGCAAGGGATTTACGGCCAGAGCCCCCCTGTCACCCAAGCATCCTCTTGCTCCAAGTAGCACCCAACGGAGAGACCTCTCGCGGCGGGTTTGGTCCATGTTCCTGGTGCCGCTAACAACCCCCTTGGTTAGGGTGAGGCAGACAGTCAGGGTTAACTGATGCTGCCTCTCCCTTCAGGCCTTCAACCTGAAGCATTAATTATCTTTCCATCTTAAGTTCCTTGAGCAAACAATGCAAACATTGCTCCTCTATTGTTACAAACACAATCAATATAGTGGTCATTTATTTGGCCAACTGCTAAGGTACCCTTGTATCCTTGGGTTAGGGTTTTACCCTATTAACCCAAATTAACCAATACCTTAGGTTTCTTAAGTTAAGACAGTAAATCCTCGTGACCATGTCACGCTAACTTGATTGATCCTTTGCTTACTTGGCAAATCAGCCCAAGAAAGGTGATGTAACAGGATATTAACTCATCCTCTTGCAAGTTAGACTTGCGCTAGAACCTGCCAACCTTATTCCAAGGAGTGGCAAATTTATCTTGTGGATAAACCACAAAGCCATATGACGTTGCAACTTATTGCACAAGTGTTGCACCTAACTCATGCGATCATTTCACCCGTTGAATGGGGTTTCCTGGTCAAGGAATTTTGTTTAGATAAGATGCAGGGTTTAGGGTGTCTTCTTACCCAACCCAACCCTAATTGTACTAGGCCGACTTCCTAGGGTTTCCAAACTCAATCTGAGTTTTAACATTAGGTCGGTCGATCCTTAGGGTAGAAACCCTAGATCTTTTTTGCATGGGCCTCCAATTGACCCAAGATTTCGTGAATGTGGGTAGGGTCTTTGGGTTTGAGGGTTTCAACTTGGTGTCCAAGTATGATACTAGGTTGCATTTCTAACGTGCCAAGACCTAGCTAGTACTTGAGGTTTCTATCATATCGACTATTTATGCCTATACAAATCCCTAACGGTTATAATATTACAAGTTATTTAGGTAAAATTGATCGATTTGTCTTTCGACAAGGACGATCTTTTCCTAGAGATGCTAAACTTGTTCTAAAGATGTAAATAGTTGCAAGACGTCACAATACATGCAAACATGCAATTCATTACTTCTATGCACCAAAAGGTTTGCAATAACCCTATCTTTTCTTGCTAGAGTTTGCTAAAGTTATTACGCATGATAATTTGGAGAATAACTTACATAGGACCTACTAGGATTTACATCAAGGAATTATGCCCACAACCTTTTGTCTAAGCTTTAGAATTTCATGCTTTGATAAGCCATGCAACCTTTCCTAAATGCAACTCTTGATGAATGAATTTTTTGCATGACGAATGTGTAACATGCAACCCTTTTCTAGATACAACATTGTTAATGAAGTTCATGTGACATGCAACCTTTAGTCCCTTCTACAAGTGTCTTTGCATGCAACATGCAATGTCCTTGGTTTCATTTTCATGCCGTGCAACGGATGTCAACAATCTTCTCATGCGAGTCATAACAAGGAAGTTATTGACTAAATGCAAGATACGCTTGTTCTTTCACGGCCAATCAAGGATGTACTTAACAATTTCCACTTTTAACCCTACGCATTATGCGTTTAGGCTTATCACTTTGGAAATGCAAGCAACCCAATTTCCACGTCATGCACTAACTCTAGTAATTCATTCGAGTAGACAATTTCCCAAATGCATTTTAACTAGGCTACATGAATTGGAAACATGCATAAATGCTTTCTTTCCATGAAAGTTCTCATGTTTAACGCATTTCTTTTACGTGGAATTAAAATCATAGAACCTGGGCTTGAGGGCTCGTGGGGATGTCCATGAATATACTTGGGTTTGAGTCCTCCGCGCGTGCACCTTGCGATTTTGGCTTTGCAGCCATCATTGATGACTTGAACTCCGCGATCCTTTACGAGATCTCCGAATTTCCTCTGAGCTTTGGCAAAACAACCTCCAAGTCTGGCCGCTTCTCCCTTACGCAGGAATACCCTTCACAAGGCGTGGGTTTTAGGATCCGGGTAATGACCACGTGCACAGGGCTTAAGGGCCTTTCCTTTAGAAGCTTCTATCTTTTTTAGAAAACGTGGGGGGGGGGGGGGAGGAATGATTGAGGGGGGGAAAAATTAACGATGACCGGGGGGGGGGGGGGGGGGGGGGGAGTTTATGATGACAAGGCGGAGGTATGGCGGTGGCTTGACGGACTGTGGGCATGGCAGGTGGCAATTTGGCTGCAGCACGACGTTAGCACGACGCCTTCATTTTTTTCTTCTCCTCCTTCGTTCATCCATAGCTGGAAGCCTCTTCTCTGTTCCTCCTTTTTGTTCCTCCTCTCCCCCAGCTTGTGCCACAGGGAGGGTCACGTGTGGTGGCGAGATGACGGTGGCAGTGGCAGATTTCGTCCTCTCCCTCTGATTGTGCAGCACCGTAGCCTCTACCGATACATCCCTTCCCTCTGATCGTGCCCCTTGTGCCCACGCTAAGGGGTGTTTTTATAGTGCTAAGGGGGAGGGAGAGACTCCACACACGTGGAGGCCTCATGCTTCTCTCTTCTCCCCATGCACTCCACCTCTACACATCCCTCTCCCACTCCCTCCCCTCCAACCATGCATCGGCAGGGGGAAGGGATAATTAGTAAAAAAAAATTACCCAAATTCTCATTTTTTTCAATTTCCCCTTTTTTCCTAGAAGGGAGTTCTCACGCCGCTTTGTGGTTTTAATCCCCAACCTCATTTGCACAATGCGAATGGACTCGTTATTGCACGTGCAGGGTAACCACTTGGCCACCGTCATTAGTTGACGCGGGAGATGATTTTGCACAGCTTTTACGCGGCGTGCGGGGATCAAAGCTCTTTAATATTTCAAGGGGAAATATTAAAACTTGAAGTAATCTTGAGCTTCAAGGTTGAAGCTATGGCTACCCTCTAACTGCCCTCATGCACGTTTAGAGTTTAAGAGAAATGGATAAAGATCAAATGTTGAATCTTACCAAGACTTTTTGTAATATCTTTGAAATGAGTGCTTAATTAGCAATTCATCAACACAACAGAGATCGGAGGTAGCAATGAGAGATGGAGAGACTAGGGAATTCAATGCAAAATGTAGGGTGATTTTCAAGAAATGTCATCAAACCTATACTCCATATGTTCCTCAAGATTCATTGAACATTTGTCCCATGCTTAGAGAGAAAAGATATGGTCACTCAAGAGCAAGAGGAAGGGAAACTTACCACCACCATGAGAGCTTCTACAAAAGCTTAAAAGAAAGTTGAAAGAGAAAGTGTATTTGAAAAAGTGAGTGGACCTCTAATCCTCACTAGCTCTAATCTCCCTTTTTTTTACAATTTACCTCTAGAATTGTTTATTTCTTGACTACGACCTACCATTTTGTCCATGATGCATCCAAATTGGTTTCTAGGTCTTATTATATGTAAAGAAAGGGTACTTCTTAACATCCTTTCAAGACACCTTATATAGAACATTTCTTATAGGTGGACCTATTGGCCTAGTATTCTAAGAAGGAAATCAAGGATAAGATTATAACCAAAGAAATCAAAGACCAATCCTCTAATACCACTTGTTAAGAAGAGAGCTGAGCAATGAGAGAAGAGAGTGTAGAAGAGAGAGAAAAGAAGAGAAAGAATGAATGACAAGGAGAGATAAAGACTAGAAACATACAAGGAAGAGCGTGAAGACATAAAAGTTATGGACAAAAAGGTCAAATGAGAGAGAATAATTATATTATTTGTGAAAATGATCAAATTTACACATCTCCATACCTTTTATAGATGTGTCATTTTGACAGGGTATTATCAAGAAAACTCTATCAAATTAGTTGTCTTCACAAAGCATGTAACATCCATTTTATATCATCACAAATATCTTCAAGTTCTATGGGTAATGTAGATCGTGAAGGTACTACTAAATCTTCCATCTTGTCATAGCTTAGATCATGTGGCTTTTCATGTCAAGTTTACCAAATGTCAACAAGGGGGGTATATGTCAAGCCATAAATGATATGGGTTTATAAGAATAGACAAGATTGAATGAAGAATCAAGAGAACAAAAACTACTCTATATATTACTCCACAAATATATACAGTGTATACCATCTTAGATTACAAGCATTGTTCTAATAGCCTAAATCATCTGACAAAAGTAGGCAAGTAGAAGCGTTAAGTAAGAAACCCTCTATCAGAATCCTGAGTACAATAGTCCCATCTTGAACTTGCTGTGCAACTCTTTTTTCTCTAACTTTCTTCTCCAAACTCAGAATATAGTTGTCTCGGTACTCAAATTGACTAGGATAAACTTGATCCACAAGCTAGCGTGGGTAGAAATATCATCTCAAAATTATTAAGAAAGAAATTTCTCATAAAGCACAAGTATTTTTTCACATTTTTAGGTCTAGATATCTTATAGCACTTAAGATAATTCCTTACATGTGTTTTTATTCAACCAAAATTGTCATTTAATTATTAGAACTCAATCACTGATATTCATCAGATTTCAGAGACTAGTTTTGAATCTAGAAAATCAATCAAACATGTAACCACATGACAATGCTAATTTTTACCAACTACAAACTTATTCATCAAGCAAGACTTAACTATTTTTCTTGATTCCTTCAGTCTTTGCAACCCTAGCTATAGACACTAGAAGGTGCTTGGAGGGCTTCTACCATCTGCAGGGCGCCTTGTTACTCAAAGATATGGAGAAGAGGCTGGGAAGTTCAATTAGGAGGGATTCAACACTAGTAGGGATTTGTGACCACAATGTGGACTCTATCAAAGATATATGTGGATATTTTCAATATGGCTAAATTTTCCAAAATCCCCAATATCCTTTGGTTGAAGATGATCTCAAGCTCACTGCCTCAAATATACTTTCATCTCCAAGAAAGTCGCACCAACACTCTAGTGGATGTTCATTTAGGTATTGTGACTCTGCCTATCATAAATAATCATATTAAAGAAGACTCAACCCTTGAAAATGTAGTTGAGATCCTCAATAAAATGAAGGACTTGCTCAAAGTTAATGATACTTGGAAATATTCTGTGAGTGATGTTCAATCAAGTACGAAGGCTGCATGATTTGCAATGGAAATGGCTACATGAATTCCAAGTGTATAAGGCCCATGTAGAAGAGTTGAATACGAGGTTCTAGGGAGCTCTTGATGCAATGGTTGATGCTTGTGATACTCTAATGGCTATTTATGTCGTTGGGTATAAAAGCTACTATTGCACCTCTTTAACCTTTTGTATTGTTTTTGACAAAAGTATAAGAAGCTACCTAAATTTCTATGTTAGTTTTTTACAAATCATGACAAACATACTTATACAATATATCTATATGAGATGTATCACATAACACAATTATATCCATAAGTAGACATATTTACCATAGCTTTCACATGTAGATCGAAGCTTATATCTCTTGCCTATACATTGGCAACATAAGCTCATGGATTTGAGTACTTGCATGCTAGGCCACCTCCACTCCAAGAAATAGGTTACTATCTACACCATGAATCTCGTATTTAGGGTTTAAAGAACTTGTTCTATACCTTGACTTATGCCAAGAGAGTAGTTGAGGAGAAACCATGTGTAGTGGATCAAGGATCTTTTGAAAACAAGGGAAAGGTTACACAAACTCGTAATAAGAAGCCTCAAATTCCCACACGCACCAAAGCTAATACTATGACATTGAATAATTAGAATGGCATGGACATTTTATAGACCTAGCAGGATATCAAAACACCAAAGCCAAAAAAGGGGAGTAATTGGAACACCAAGACAAATTGTAGAATACTAGTCATAAGAATAATTGTATGAGCTTGTCTAATGTAGATTCAACAAGTTCATTAGTAGCAACAACAACCACTTGCAGCACCAAAAGACTGATGAGTTGCTTGAGTAATATACTTCACACCATAACTAACTTCAATGGTGTGAGAAGGAAAGTTTTCAAATCTATAGCCTGAGAACAGAAGTTTGGGAGTGTCTCTCAAAATGTAAAGCATGTAAAAGAATCACATATTCTTCATGGATTGGGCCATGTGAGGACAAATCCCTTCTCAGATGAAAAAGAAGATCAATTTGCTTAAACTTTGTAAGGTCGCTCATTTTGGAATTGAAAAAACAAGTGAATCTAGCCATTATAACAAGATCTATGTCTCAAGGTATGCATGAAAAAAAAAATATTTATAGGTTTTTGGAAGTTGAAAGAAAGTCTTTAGTTATTGGAGCAGCCACAATAGCTACTATTTCAGCAACAATGGTTTAGTGATCTAACTCGAGCAACTCACTATAGTGTACTAGAAGGAAACATTGTCACAAGTTCTCTAACTAATGTTTCACACATTCAGAAAGCTATAAAAATGCCCAATTGTATTGGTCAAAGAGCCACAAATATTAAGAATGGTTGCATTACTAACTTCCCTACCCTATCTTACTTAAAACAAGTGTAGGAAAGGAGAATACTTTCTAATGTAGTGGCTAGTATGAAATCTATAGATGATCAAGCACAATGTGTACCTTCTAGAGAGATGGGTAACTCTAACAATTTTTTCAAAAGTGTAAGTCCTGGAGTATTGTGAAATATTTTAGTTTTTTTCATAGGGGATGGATGGTAGCTTCTCAAGGGAGTAGATAGTTTTCTAACATCGAGTTGTCTAGACCACATAACATGAAGACTTCAATATTTAGAGAGGGCAGGGATATTAATGGAGTGAAGGTTTCACAAGAAAATTTGGAGAAAATTTACACTAATTTTTGTGATTGGGTACTTGATTCACTACTACTAAAACTCATGTGCCTCCATAATGATATATTTGTTAGAGTTGAACTAGCTAGTGGATTAAGAGCACTCTAATTGAAATGACAAAAGGAATTAGGTGGTTCCTACATAATACTAGTGCAATATCTCTTTTGATAAGTGCGACAACATCACCTTCACAAGAATCTATGCAAGAAACAACTTTGTCCTTTCACCTTCCAAAGCTTTTGCCTCTCCTTTCATAAGTGTTAGACATCTCTCTCCCTCTTTCCTATGTTTCTCTCTCCACTTATAGTTTTCCTCTCTTCTTGTCTCAAGTATTTCTCTCACCTCTACACTCCCCTTTCTCTTTTCTCTATAGTCTTTTCTCTCCTCTCAATCTGCTCCATTACCTTTTTGTAATTTATGCGAGATTCTTCTTCACATAAGCTATTTCTTAAAAAATTTATTTTCAATAGCTTGTCATATGCAAGAGCTCAGAATTAGGTAATATCTCAAAGGTTGACTAGTATGTAAAATTGATGTCTTTTCCATTAGAATACTAACATAATGTATTATGAATTTTGCAAAAATTATTTAGAGCTGTAACTATTGGAAATTAAGTGTTCATATTTCTCTTACTGAGTACAATACCTCACATTTAACAAGCACTCGCTATAAAGAGGTATAATTCATACAAAAAAACATAAGTTATCATACAATAATTATGTACTTTATGTAAGTACCATTGCAAATTTTTTAAAGCATATCTAGGTTTATGCAATGGGTGACACTTTTCTAATTCTCGAATACACAAATATGACACTTTTCAAAAAGTATGATAAATTTAAAGGATCTTCTAGGAAAACATGAAACTTACCCAATAGTTTTGTGATTATATTTGGTTATTTAGAATGGAGTCCTCGAATACTGCAATGTACAGAGATTTGGATATTCATTGTCAGACTATCAACGACATTGAGACTAGAGCTCCACTAATTTACTACTTGTGAGAAGAACAAAGCCCTTGTCTATGGAGGCCTTCTCCACCCCAAGCATTGATTGGCACTCATGAGTAGCTTATTCCTTGCCAAGGATGGCATATTTTCCTAACTACGGATGACATTGCAATGGCCTTAGGAAGACAGGATGCTAAATATTTATGAATCTTGTCATTCCAATAATATAATGCATGGATATCCATTAGCAAGTATTTTAGCAACGAAGAACGTGTGGAAATATCTGCAAATATAGATTCTTGAAAGTAGGAATTTCTTTGAAGATCACTAAAAGAAAAAAAATATTTAAAAGCTATTTACTTAACTATTTTCCTTCTCAAAGATTCAATGGCTTTTTTCTTCCATAGTTTAAGTCATTATCCAATTTTTAGGATTTCGATGATCAATGCTTTTTGAATTTCTCAACCCATTGAAGTTTCCTCTTTTATGTTTGAACTCAAGGTGCTCACTATATGTAAACCCTAGCTATCACATGCGTTCAAGGCCTAATTATAAAACCCCTCATGTGCAAATTTATCATGAATAAAACACACATTTTTCCCATTCAATTTTTGAACATCCCAATTAAATAATACCCTTCCATATATAGAAAATATCTAAGCAAGGTTTTTTAAAAATTTCCAAGTGGTAGACTTACATAATTATGAGAGAACCTTGTGAGTGTTTGATTAATTTTCTAAGGATTGAAATGTATGTAATAGTTGTAAAATATTACACTGCGCAGCGAACAGAATCTGAGAAAGAGATAGAGAGTACACAACAGATAAGAGGAGAATCAGTAAATTCTTTAACTCCAAACAACTGATACAAAGATGGCTCTGTCCACCCGTGTGCTTCCACTGTGTGAAGCTTAGATGGCGATCTAGACAGAAGATAGGTGAAGAGCTTAAGGCTAGCTAGAACAAAAACTCTGACTGGGTGAAAGATGAGTGAGTGATGGCTGCGAAGGGGTTTAGCTTTTATAGCCCGCGAAGGTTGTTAGGTCGGCCTGCTGACCGACCTACCATATGAGCCTCCACTAGTCGGCCAGGGAATATTTCAGGGAATATTCCCTTTACCATCGGGCCGGGGCAGCGCCCGCTTCCGCGGCCCCCGAACCCCACAATAGGGGCCCCTTTTAACTCCCTTACCACGCAACTCAATGCAATGTGCCTCGAGTTGCTACCAGCTTAACCACTCCGTCTAACCCAAAGATTAGACCCACAACAGTCACCTTTTTGCCATCTGGTCACATAGACCTCATCTGATATACAAGTCAGGACTCAACCAATGTCCGGGCTCACATTTGGCTTCTCCTCATAATGGGGGCCTTACAACTTTGAGCACCATGGATCATTGGTAGCACTTAATGAGGGTGGGGCATTGATCATATCTAACATAGTATGTGCCTTGTACATTTCTTTTAATAACCTACGGTTCACACATTCACATCACTAAGACCAACCTCCTGGTTCCCATTAAATTTCTTAATCGAATCAACTATTTTGAGATTGAGCTCAAACCTTGATACCATATTGCAAAACATCTCAATGCTAAGTAGGAAACTTCTCTAGTTGACACAAGTATGATACTTGCTTTTGACTAATCCCTTAGGTTTATAGGAATCATAAACCCGATGAGCTCATGATGGAGTGTGTCATGTGTTGATGGTAGCATCAAACAATCCATGAAAACATAAGATGAGAAGAATAGACAATGTTGATTAGAAACGAATAAGGCATATCCATGCAGTACATAGCATGGTGACTAAATGCCCCTTCTATTTAATTGCTTCTTGATGATAAATCAATATGGTGATTGTTTGTAATATAGATTCATAATAAAACCTTATCCTTTCAATCAAAGAAAATTCAAATGGAAGTACAGGGTCTGTGTGTGGGGTGTGCATGTGCATGTGTGCCTCCTACACAATGCACATTCATTTTATATGGTTGACTGCAAATTCCACTAGTTATAGGTTGAATGTACAAGATATAGACCATAATATTAAATTCCCTTAATCTCGTCTATAGAGAGTTTTTGGAGTATTTAGGTAATTCTCTATACCCGCGATTCCCTACATTGGTAAATGCAGAATCTAATTCCGCAAGAGTACATGTATAGACATGTAGGAGATATTGAAAAATTCCCTAGAATTATAGATGCACAATACCATTCCCTAATTGTACGTATAGATGGATAGGAAATGTTGGTACATTCTCATTACGAGTCCCCATTATTGCAAATGGGGAACACAATCCTAATTACATGTGGGGGACACGATATGAACATGTGGTAAATCTTCAAATCTTCCATCTAGGAAATGATAAAAAGCTCCCTTCTTCCAACTCTTGCTAGCATCTTTTCCCTTGGATTCTTAAGAGTGAGTCTAACCCATTTCAAACCCATAACATCGTGTCACTTGTCTCATCGTAAAACTATCAATCGGCAATAGTCGTGGTAGTCGAATGCTCAGCATCATCGGCCAGGCATTGAACCTGGTGTGTTGTAACTATTTGAGGATGGCAATGATAATGCTTTAATTGGGGTGTGGTCTTTATAATACGGGAGATGATGTCAACTCCTTGTATAAAGAAGGGACCTCAACAAGTACCCTCACAACTGATCCATCAATGATGGTCGCATCCTCTTCCACCTTATCAACCACCATCGAAGTTGATGTTTCTAACTTTACTACTGAATATGAGCCTCTCACTTGTCATGAAGGAAAAATACCTTGATATTTTTGTACTTTGGAATCATGCTAATTCCAGACCTTGTAATTTTCAACCCTTGTAAACTCATCCCTTGCCTATGTAAATGTTCCCTTAAGTTTGGAGATGAGGGGTTAGGATAAATAAGGAAAGAGGCTAAGAGAAGACATCTTTTGGCTCATTCACTAAGTTTGGTTGTTCACTTTCTTGATGTTAGCTTTCTTCTTTCTAGATGAAGCATCAGCCATGGCTGTCAGGTATTTTTGGAACTCTCATCATTAATACATGGAAAGATGTCTTGGTGCAATAGTTCTCTTGTTATTTCATGTCTATTCCAGTTCTAGTTAGATTTATTTTCTTGGTTGAATGCTTCATTACATTGGTATCAAAGCATTAGTTTAGATCCTGTGAAGTCATTTTCATGCAATAGATTTAGTTGCAGTGACTAGGGAGTGAGAACCGTAGTTAAAATTCAGTCATAAGAGTTAGTTCTTCCATATCTATGGCCTGACATGGAGAAATCTTATAAACAATGACTAAGATAGAGGTTCTTGGCATGAGCTAGTGGATAATGGCAGGCTCCAACCAATTTAGCAACTCATGACCAAGTTTTGGACCAAAAAATTGGGGTAAGTTGGACAAAATGAATGTTATTGTTCAAAGAGTAGAGAGAGAGAAAGGGAAAGACTCCATATCCATGAGCCTTCAGGCTCTCAAGCTCATTCCTTCATTTCCACACACTCTACTGAAAAACACACACACTACAAGATAAAGTGACTTAGTGTAAACGTAGACTAGACTAACTAACTCTAGTCAGGTCACTAACTGACTACTAACCCGACTTATTTAATGTAGTCACATGTAGACAGCTGTACACACTAGCTTTCATAGATGTCGGTCATAGATGAAGACACACTGACGGTGAGCTTGATTTCTAACACTCCCCCTCAAGCTCAAAAACAAAACTCAAATCATCTGCATCACTCCAAGTAGCTGTCTAAAGTGAATGAACTTATCTTTACCAAGTGATTTGGTAAAGATGTCTGCTAAACCTGGTCTTCAGTCTTCACATGCTCCAAGTCAATCTGATATGCTAAAACCATTTCCCTGATGAAATAGTAGTGAACCTCAATGTGTTTTGATCTTGCATGATAAACATGATTGCTTGCTAGCATAACACTGCTCAAATTGTCACAGTACAGATTGACTTTGCTGTCCAAGTGTACTCCCAAGTCATTCAGTAACTTCTGTAACCACTTAGCTTCATAGGCCGCTAAGGCCGCACCACGATACTCTGCTTCCGTACTGGACAATGCAATTGTAGGCTATTTCTTACTCTGCCAACTGATCATGCTACTACCCAATCCAAATGCATAGCCACTGGTTGACCTCCTGTCATATGTGCAACCAGCCCAGTCAGCATCAGTGTACCCCATCAAGTCAAGGGTTTTCCCATATGCATAAAACAGCCCATGATCTGTGGTACCCTTTACATATCTTAGAATTCTTCTGACTGCATCCAAGTGTGGTTTGTGACGCTTCTGCATGAAGTGCCTGATGCGAGCATTCCATGCTCTGGGTGCCTATTTCAACCCATATAATGCCTTAGGATCCAATTTCTTCCTCTTCTCATCCGGTATATGCACATATGCAATGCTGCCAAATACCTTCAAGTGTGAAATATCAGGTTTATGACCATACAGTCGTTCATACGGAGTGACCTCATGAATCCCTGCTGTAGGGGTTCGATTCAGCACATATACAGCAGTCACCACTGCTTCAGCCCAATAACCATTAAGTAGACATTTTTCATTCAGCATAGCTCTAGCTGACTCCATCAAAACCCTATTTTTCCTCTCCGCAACACCGTTTTGCTGTGGTGTATAACTGCATGTGAGCTATCTTCTGATCCCATGTTTAGCAAGATACCTGTCAAAGTAGTTTGAGACATATTCACCTCCTCCATCCGATCTCAAACATGATATGTAATAGCCCAATTCATTTTCAGCATGTTTCCTGAAGTCTTTGAATGCATCAAACACATCATCCTTATGTTTCAAGATATAAATCCAAGTGTACCTACTGAAATCATCAATAAATGAGACATAATATCGTGCACCGCCAAAGGAAGCATTATGTGAAGGACCCCAGACATTAGAGTGTACCAACTGTAAAGGCCTAGTGTTGTTTTTTACATGTCTCATGAAAGGAAACCGTGCCTGCTTCCCAAACTGACATGCAGGGCATACATGACCAAAATCATTATACTTGAATTTAGGTAATCGAAGTACTACTTCTTTCTGCTGCATAGATTTCAGCTTTTGTACATTGACATGTCCAATCCGCTTGTGCCAAATCTCTACATCTCTGATGGCACTCTCATCATGAGCAAACATAGCTGCTTTAAGTTCAGGAATGGTTGCTTCCAAAGTAAACATCCTGCCATCCCTTCTGCCCTTGGCAATTAGCTTGCAGCCATTTCCATACTCCTCAATGAAACATCCATCCTTGTTAAACCCCACTTGCAGATTCTATTCTGCCATTTGACCCACAGACAACAAATTCTTTGTTATGGTCGGTACATGTAAGACATCATGCTGGCCTTTCTTCTTGCCATCAGGCATCATCAATGGAACAATCCCTTTATGTTTTATGTCATGTTGGGTATCATCCCCAGTACATACATGACCATGTGTACCTGCAACCATCTCATCAAACCACTCTCCATGTGGGGTCATGTGGTTTGACGCTCCAGATTCAATGTACCATCTGTCATCTCTATCATGTCTCGATGCATTTTTAGATACATGCTGCATGGCAAAGAGTCCATCAACTGACTCATCATGAGCACCACTGGAAGATGCATAGTGCCCATGCTGTCTGCCCTTAGCCTTCATATCTCCTTGCTTCTTGTAACAATCCTTTGCAATATGCCCATACCGGCCACAATAATGGCAATCCTTGTCCTTGTTGGACTAATTAGTAGACTGCCAAGATCTAGATCCACCTCCTCTTCCTTGAGGTGATCTCCCGCTGCCTCTAAAACCACCAGATCCTCTCGATGGCCCTGTGTATTGGCACCATGCCAATTACTCTGCTGCTGTTGCTGTCCATAAGTATTATGAGTGTCACCACGACCTCGAAATGAACCACGACCTCTAGATCCTTTGCCACGCTGGCTAGAGTACAACACAGTGTTTCTACTTTGAGATGCACTAGAACCTATATTCAAACCAAGTTTGACTTCCTCATGCAGCAACAAAGCAACTAGCTCTTCCCAGCTAGGGGGCTCTTCTATGACAGAAATGGAAGTGTCAAAAGCTTTGTACTCTTTGCCTAGGCCATTCAAAGCAACAGCAATCATATCATCTTCTGATACATTTGAGCCAATAGTAGCAAGTTGATTAGCTTTATGGTCTTAATCTCCATGGTATACGTCTGGATGCTCTTGCCATTCCTAGACATGTTGTTGAACTGCTGTTTCAACTGGATCTTTCTTGCATGTGTCATGGTTCCATAAATTTTCATCAGTATGTCCCAAGCATCCTTCGGAGTCTCACATCCAGTGATTTGAATTACCATAGCATTAGATATACATAAGGAAAACCAATGCAGCACCTTGCATGCTCTTTCATTCCATAGCCTGTAGGCTCTTTTCAGTTCATTTGTTGGATTGTGTACAGGCAACTCAGGAGCAACTTCATCTCCTGTACATAAATCCCAATAACCTCTGCCAACCAGAAAGTTTTTCATTCTGAATTTCCATAATGTAAAGTTCTTATTATCCAACTTCTCTCCAACTATCTAGTGATATTGTCAGTCCCATGTGCATTAGCGATGATGCAATAGACTGTCTATCAAGTGATGACTCCCTGCAGTCCAATAAGTATGACTGACTAAGTTCTGACTAAGTTTAGTCCGTAACAGTTTATGACAGTTTTCTGCACTAAATTGCAGAAAACCACACAAGCATTTACTTCTTGCACACTTCAAATACCTTCAATAGTGAGCATATATGCTCTACGAACCTTGTCCAGGTGCCCACTGAAGATTGACAGGTTGCTGTTCACTTAGATCAGCAGGTGCAGATTTTCAGATACAGGTTGATGTCCATTCAGATCAGGAGGTGCAGATTTTCAGATACAGGTTGCTGTCCATTCAGATCAGCAGGCGCAGATTTTCAGATAGAGGTTGCTGTCCATTCAGGAGGCAGTCCATGATTTTCAGACACAGGTTGCAGTCCACAATTTCAGGACACAGATTTCAAGAGGCAGTCCACGATTTTCAGACACAGGTTTCAGGAGGTAGTCCACGATTTTCAGACTCAAGAGGCAGTCCACGATTTTTCCTGATTCCTTACTTCCATCTACTTTGCACTGCAAGTTGTCATGCCCATTCTCCCACAGCCTCATGGATGAAGCTCTGATACCATGTTCAAAGAGTAGAGAGAGAGAAAGGGAAAGACTCCATATCCATGAGCCTTCAGGCTCTCAAGCTCATTCCTTCATTTCCACACACTCTACTGAAAAACACACACACTACAAGATAAAGTGACCTAGTGTAAACGTAGACT
Source organism: Lygodium microphyllum (assembly GCF_053477565.2). Classification (NCBI taxonomy): domain Eukaryota; kingdom Viridiplantae; phylum Streptophyta; class Polypodiopsida; order Schizaeales; family Lygodiaceae; genus Lygodium; species Lygodium microphyllum. Next base: position 170,807,379 of record NC_141140.1, read on the forward strand.
AGACTGACTAACTCTAGTCAGGTCACTGATTGACTACTAACCTGACTTATTTAATGTAGTCACATGTAGACAGCTATACACACTAGCTGTCATAGATGTCGGTCATAGATGAAGACACACTAACAGTGAGCTTGATTTCTAACAGTTACAAGACTTAGTTTGGTTCAAACTTGAGTTACTTTTCAAGAACAGGGGTTTCTTCCCTTTTCCCTTCAAGCTGCCCTCAAGAGTCCATGGCAATGGACTGATCTAATCTCTTCTTCTGGATATCTATTATTTCAATGGATCACATAGCCTTGTTCTTCTTATCATTAGCTTCACTTGGAATACTCATATGGCTATCGTAGCTCATTTTTTTTGAAGAAGAACAAGAGTATGCTACTGTCCCGATTGCGCCAACAAATACTCCTACATCAGTGTGAAAAAAATGGAGCAAGAGAGCTCCTAGAGAGCTTAACTAGCACTCTTCTACCTTTGGCCAAGCTCTCCTTCAAGCCTTGACAACCTTTCTTCCATCTTTGAGCTTTCCTTTCTGGCATGAAACCCCAGACATGACTGCTTGGGACAACACGAAAGAATTTCTGAATTCTTGAAGCAAATGAAGGGGGTTTTGGTGGTAAATCATCCCTAGAGCATCCTCAAGCATTTGCCCTCAATCCTTCATCAAATTGATCCAACATTAGAGAGTTTTGATCCAACATTGATCAAAGGAAGGTAATGGGGAGAATATACCTTCAATGTCACTAAAATCTTGGCTTCTCTCTTCAAATTCTGAAGTCTACACACTACATTGGTCCTTCAAGCTCTACATAAAGTAGAAGAAGAATTTTACCTACATCAACCATTCTTGAAGCTATTGGAGCAACCATGGAACTCATGAAGCTGAGGCCTATTTCTTTATGGAGCATTCTTGAGATTTGGGAATTCTTGGATGGATTTGAAGCTGAAGTCAAGCTCTATTTGTGGGAGATTCCTTCATCAACAACAACACTCTTCTCTTACAAGCTTAAGAGTTACTCTAATCATCTTTTAATCTCTCTTTAAATCCTCTTGTTGAGCTAAGTACAATTGATGAAAGAGGGATCAAAATGATAAAGATCCCATCCATTCTATCAAATGCATTTCATGGGAAATCCAAAGAGCTATCTTAGTGATTGATCATTGCATAATCACTCTCATTCACTGAAATAATCACTTCCAAGTGCCTCAAATTCTCATTTTATTTACCTAAACTTGATATTGAATTGTTTGCCTATTTGTTTCATTGACATGAGTGAAATTTTACCGAATGGTAAGTGGAATAAGAATTGTTAAGCAGTGAATCACTGCTGAGGTTATCCCTTACTTATCCCCATTTAAATTTCAGCCTATTCCATTTGAGTTCGTACATATCATAAAAGGGAAATCAAATTATTTTCATTCCATGCATTTCATGCTGACTTTTAGAGCCTAGCATTGAGCTGCCATGTATATACACACGAGGAAAAGTGGATGTCGGGCGAGTTGGTAGGACAAAAGAGAGGTGACCCTCCCCTATTCACAAGGACCTTGAAGGGGAGCACAAACCGGATTGAGAGGGAAATTTGCACACCCCTCAAGTCTCAGATCCGACGCATTTAAAGTTTAGGTGCAGATACCACTCAAGGGAACAAGAATTCAGCCTTCAACATGGTATATTTGGCATGGATTACATGATGCAAAGGCAAATGTATGGCAACATAATGCAATGCAAGTGGCAAATGGGGACAGATATATGCTGAGCATTATGAATGCTATTGTTGGCATTTGTTAATTGGGTTGGTAATAAAAGAGTTGAAACATGGTTTTCCAGCAAAGTTCCATTGATTAGACCTTTCTTTTTTGCATCATACAGTGGAATTGTTAAATCCTTGGTTTATTGCAGAGGTTATTTTTAGTATTGACAGATGTTGCAAGAATTTCCTGACAGCTACAGTAAAATGTTTACAGAATTTTTTGTACTCCACTAATTTCAACACTTTATAGCTCGTTAGAAAGGGGACTTCCCAAGATTCAAGAAAAGCGAAATAGTTTGTTATTCGGAGTACTAGAACTCAAGATATTTGAGTTTTTCTTCTGCTCTATATACAAGACAGGAAGCTACTCATGGCAAGAAATAAGAAAAGGGATCCTATTTTGGAGACCATCAATGAAGATCTTAGAGAATACCAACATGAACATGAAAACGAAACCCCTCAAGAAGCTATATACCGCATGCATTATGAGAATGAAGAGGTTGATGTAAGGTCCACTCATTCTCCTATCAATCAACCAACCAATGGAGTTGAGATGTCCCATGTTTCCATGAACTCTAATAGTCTACAACAACTCTCAAATGATATTAAAGACATGAAATCAGGCCTTGATGGTATAAGGATGGGTATTGATAAGTTAGTGGCTATCTTTAGTGAAAAGATGTTGCCTAGAGCTCGTCCTAATGTTCCAAACCCTCCTTTGGCTGAAGAGCAACCCAAACCCTCTACTCCAAAGGTGGTAGGAAAATTTGAGATTGGGGAATCATCAAAGGCTAAAGATTTTATTTAGCCCACTTCATTTCAGCCTCATTCCCATTAATCAAAGCCCTATTCTCAGCCACATGGGCAAGATCCACATGATAGGGTTCAAGCAAGCTCTAAGCATGAAGAGGACATCCGCGGTTACGATCCATTTTATAAACAAATCTATCCTCAACCAAATATTGGTGGGCATGAACAAGGGCATGTGAATTCATCCCCAAACTCCTATGGACAACAACAACACAATTCTCATACTCAAGTTCAGCCTAATAGGCCAAGCCCCTTATCCAATCATGGTTGGGCAGCAACCACCATTTAATACTCCTATGCATGGACAACATCAAGGATACCATGGACAACCTTCCAATATGGGCAACACTTATTTTCAACCTCAAGGACATTATTTCCAACCACAAGGTTATGGTATGGAGTATGGACAGCAAACCCCATATGCATAAGGAATTTGGAATAATGGATTCCCTAGGCAAGGCTCATTTGGTAACTCTTTGGGACAACACCACCATAATGGACAACAGCACCACAATGGGCAGCCACCTCAATATGAGAGAGAGTATAAATAGAAAATTTTCATCTCAAATTTCAAAGGAGAGAATCCTTCACCCACGGAGTTGGAGGAGTGGTTTGACAAATTGAAGATGTACTTTTCCCTTTATCCAAGGCCGAAAAATACCAAGGTGAAGTTTGCAGCCATTCATTTAAAAGGCTATACACATACTTGGTGGAGATATATGAAAAGAATTGGGCATGACTTATTATCTTGGGAATCACTAAAGAATGCTATGATTGAAGTCTTCGTCTCTCCCATTGAAAAATAGCACTTGGAAAATAAATGGTACGCCCTTGAGCAATGTGGTCTCTCGATTAGAGAGTATTCAAATTAGTTTTTAAACCTCTCAATGTATGTTCATGGAGTATTCGATAGTGCCAAATCGAACAAGTATATATTTGGTTTGGAGTCTACCTTATCATCCAAAGTTGGAGCCATGAAGCCTACATCTTTGCAAGTTGCCATTCAATTGGCTGAGCATTATGGGTAGAGATACAAAAGTTTTCAACAAAAAATAGGGCATTTATTTTAGCCTACACAGTTCCCAAAGACATCAGGTCATTATGGGCATGTAAGGACTGATTTTCAGCATGGTTAGAAGCCAATAAATGTTTATAGCAATACCTACAGCAAGATACCAACTTTCCCCATTGTCTACGGACCAAAACAGGGTAGCAATTTCAAATCTAATGCTGAAAATAAGTTTTATGGAAAAAGGACTGATATTAGTGCCAAAATTTTAGCCCCTAACTAAGGCAAGCATGTGTCTAATGACAAGCTCAAAGAAATATATGCCAAAGGACTATGCTTCAAGTGCGAGGAGAAATGGTCATCCGACCATAAGTCCAAGTGTAAGGCTAAGAATTTGAAGGTTAGCATGATTTTTGAAGATGATTCTGATACTAAACCTATTGAGGGAAGTCGAGTAGAACTTGAAGGCTCTACTACTTAAGAAGAGATGCATGAAAATGAAGAGAGTATCCATGATGAGTTTTATGACCCAATGGTGGATGGCTTTCCTTTTAATCCAGGCGGTCATTACATGGATGATTCTTGAACTAATTTACATCCCTCCCTATGTTCCATATCAAATGATGCATGGAGTGGTTCAAGAGGGGACAATACCCTACACCTCAAAGGCCAAATCAATGGAATGACCGCTCACATACTCATTGATACGGGTAGCACACATAGCTTCATTAATTCCAAATCACTCAATGGGCTGAAATTGAGTACACATGATACACCTTCTTCCCTTGAAAATATGAGTGGCAAATGGATACTTTGCAAATAGCAATCAATGCTACCCAAATGTTCCTATTACTCTATCTCCATTGTGCACTACATCAGTGAGTTTGATTGCATTAGAAATGGGCCCCATTGACATTATACTTGGCTGCAATTGGCTGAAAAATTTGGGTAGATTTACTATGGATCTTAACAAGCTGGAAATGGAATCTTAATGGTGTGGATAGCAAGTAACTCTACATGGTGTTGAGAAGAAGAAAATGAAGGTGATTAGCCCCAAGAAGATAAAAAAGAGATAAATGCAAAGGCATGCATGTTCACTATTCTTCTTTCGAAGATTGATGAGGATCGACCCTCTCCTCCTACCAATGACATAGATCCATGCCTTTGTAAGTTGCTGAAGGATTATGATGATATTTTTCAGCCACCTAATTCTCTTCCTCCCTAAAGAGAAGTGGATTATCCTATAGACTTGCTGCCCAACACCAAGCCTATTAACAAACTACCATATTGCCTCTCCAAAGTGGAAAGGGAAGAGGTAGAGTGCCAAGTGAAAGAGCTATAAGAAATGGGTCTCATCAAGGCAAGCCAATTGCCTTTTGCCTCTCTGGTCCTTCTTGTAAAGAAGAAAGATGGCTCTTTTTGCATGTGTATCAACTACTGTGATCTTAACAAGGTCGCTATCAAGAATAGCTATCCAATACCTAGAATAGATGACGTCCTAGATGAATTGAAGGATGCTAAGGTGTTCTCCAAGATTGACTTGAGATCCGGGTATCATCAAATACGCATAAAGGAAGAGGATGAGTTTAAACCAGCCTTTAGGACGGAAAGAGGTATCTATCAATTCATGGTTATGCCTTTTAGTTTATCCAATGCTCCAGCCACATTCCAATCTCTTATGAATAAGAAACGTCAGTCCTTACTATTTGAGACAGTTTTGGTGTTCTTTGATGACATTTTGATCTATAGCAAGAACAAAGAGGACTAATTATAGCATGTAAAATAGGTCTTTGATATTTTGAGGAAGCACAAACTATTTGCCAAGGCAACTAAGTGTTTATTCATGACAAAGAATTTTGAATACTTGAGTCATATAGTGGGAGAAGATGGAATCAAAGCGGATCCTAAGAAGGTGCAATGCGTCAAAGAATGGTCTACTCCAACTAATGCCACTTCTTTAAGAGGCTTTCTTGGGTTATTATCCTTTTACTGTAGGTTTATGAAGAATTATGCTCATGTTGCAGCTTCTCTTATTACTGATCGGCTAAAAAAAGGGGCCTTCTTTTGGGATGAAATCGCCGACAAGAGATGAGCTAAAGCAATTGCTTGTTTTACTACCAATACTAGTTTGCCCTGATTTTTTCAAGACTTCTACCATCTACGCGGATACTAGTGGTAGAGGTTTAGGGGCTATTTTGGTTCAGGAGCATGGCGTCATTGCATTTGAGAGTAGATAACTTGATGATAAAGAGAGGGAGATGCATGTGTATGAGAAAGAGATGCTTGCTATTCTACATACAATCAAGAAATGGCATCATTATCTCTATGGAACACATTTTAAAGTCAAAAGTAATCATAGGGTGTTGAGGTATTTTCTCTCATAGCCCAACCTTTGTTCCGAGCAAAAGAGATGGCTGGCTACTTTGCAGTCATATGATTTTGAAATAGCATACATGGCTGGAAAGGATAACGTTGTGGTTGATGCGTTGTTTAGAATGTGGCCATGCAATTTATCTACAGCGTCTACAATTTATAAGGATTGGATAAATGACATCCAAGAAGAATATGTACTAGATGAGCATGTTGTCCAGAATTTACAAAAATTACAACAAGGACATGATTAAGAATTTCCAAATTTCAAAGTGCATAATGGACTCTTATGGTTTAAGGGTAAAGTGTACTTGGTTCCTAACAGTAAATTCAAGTTGAAACTGCTCCATAATATGCACTCATCACCAATGGCAAGGTCCATAAAAGTTTTTATTAGAAGGGTTTATGGAAGGACATCAAGGAGCATGTATCCAAGTGTTTAGAGTGCCAACAAAATAAGGACTCCACCTTATTACCAATAGGACTCCTTCAGCCTTTACCCATTCATACGGGCAAATGGACCGACATTTCCATGGACTTAATAACAAGATTACCTACTAGTAGTCATGGTTGGAATACTATCTATGTGGTCGTTGATAGGTTGACTAAATCAACTCACTTTATTCCAGCCAAAATACAATATTCAACAAGGCAAGTGGCTAAGCAATTTATGGAAGGTGTGTTCAAGCTGCATGGTATGCCAATGAGAATAGTATCGGATAGAGATACAAAATTCATGGGAAACTTTTGGAGAAGTCTATTCTCTTATATGAGTACTTTTCTCACTCTTAGTACGGCCTATCACCCCCAAACCGATGGGCAAATGGAGAGAGTCAATCACTTCGTGGAAGTATACCTTAGGCATTATTGTCATGACACACAAGCTTTATGGGATTGTTTGATCCACCTTGCTAAATTTTGCTATAATAACACCTATCACATAAGGATAGGTATGTCCCCATTTGAATCACTTTATGGGTACAAAGTCCAAATCCCATCAGTTTTGTTTGATGAAGATATCAACCCCCAAACAAAGGAAGAGTTGGAAAGGATGGAGATACTCATGAGACAATGCAAGGACATCATAAGGAGAGCACAAGAAGTAATGAAAGCCTATGAAAATGAGAAGAGAAGACATTTGGAGTTCAAAGTTGGAGATTGGGTGTTTCTTAAAGTGCCTAAGACACAGTATGCTTCATTGAAGGGTGGGAACATAGTAAGCTTGCTCATAGATTTTATGGACCATATTTGGTAGTGGAGAAAGTTGGAGAGCTTGCTCATAAGCTCCAACTACCTTCTTCCACTAGAATACATGATGTATTTCATGTTTCATAGCTTAAGAAGTATGTTGGACCTGATATGCAGGTATTGGAAGAGTTTCCACCAATGGATGAAGGAGGACTTGTCATATATAAACCTGAAAGCATTATTGGAAAGAGAGAAAAAGTGCTCAGAAATCGTACTCTTATTGAGTACCTCATTAAGTGGAAAAGCATACCTATAGAGTAATCTTCTTGGCAACCATCCACTTATGTGAATGATTTTCCGTAGTTATTGCAGGATGATACATGATAGATTGTGTAGGGACTGTGCAGGGATAGCTTGCTATGAGATATTATTGTCGGCAATAAAATTGTCCTAACTTTATCCAAAATTTATTTTTATGTTATGGGGTGATACTAGGGATGGTATAATTCATTCCTATACCTCATATGTGTCATTTGGACCACTCTATCAAAAGTTATGACAGTTTTTATAAATCATCCCTGTTTGGACAGCAGCCAGTTTACTCGCAGTTTGGTATACATAAAGGTCTCTCTTACATGGAAAGTACTTTCCTATCATATCAGAGCTATATGGCATGATTACTATTATCCTTGGCATGGATTTGGTCCAATAATCCTTGGTTTTGAGGACAAAACCATCTTAGGAGGGGATGGTTTGTCATGAAGGAAAAATACCTTGATATTTTTGTGCTTTGGAATCATGCTAATTCCATACCTTGTAATTTCCAACCATTGGAAGTTAAGCCCTTGCCTATGTAAATGTGCCCTTAAATTTGTAGATGAGGGGTTATGATAAAGAAGGCAAGAGGCTAAGAGAAGATATATTTTGGATCATTCACTAAGTTTGGCTATTCACTTTCTTGATGTTAGCTTCCTTCTTGCTAGATGAAGCATCAACCCATGGCTGTCATGTATTTTTGGAACTCTCATCATTAATACATGGAAAGATGTCTTGGTGCAATAGTTCTCTTGTTATTTCATGTTTATTCAAGTTTTAGTTAGATTTCTTTTCTTGGTTGAATGCTTCATTACATCACTCTTGCATCTTAAAATAATGGATGACGTCTCATGGATGTCTCACCCATTTGTGTTTGCGAAGGTTATCTTCCCGTATCTACGGTCTATTATTCACTAATATTTAAGAAGAATACCATTCTCTTTCATGGTTGGTTAAAATGATCAAAACGTTGGTCCTTCCACATAGTACAGACATTCATGGATCATCGTTCCATAGCCTTTCTTCATGCACTCATGTATGTGCATGTCAAACCTACACACATATATGTATATATGGAAATCAGATTGTTATCATCTTATGACTAATATTAGTTTCTCACACATATATGTGTGTCAAACCTACACACATATATGTAGGTATGGTTCTTGCATTGTTATCATCTTATGACTAATATTCATTTTTTAGCTATGTTGATTGTGCATGAATCGACATGTTTGTGATCCACTGCTCATGTACTTGTCTTTGAGGTGTTATATACTCCAAAGTTACCATAAATCATGTATCTAACTAGAGCTCCCAATCAACTCCAAGTGCTGCTTGCTGGTTGCATATTTGGAGTAGCTAGTGCACTATTGGCATGTCTTGCAGTTGATCTAATACTTGGGCCTTTTTGTATAGTAGCTGTGGTGGGAGTTACCACTCTTACATGTGTGGGAGCAAGATGTGCCACTAATGCAATTGGAAGTTGTGTTAAAGGTGGCATCATTCATCCATGATCCTTTGCTTAGTCCCGTGCACGCATCTTTATGACTTGACGTTATCTATTTCTAAATTTGATGCACCTCATTTCGAGATTTGAGAAAGATATAGTAATTTTGTGGCCCATGAAAACACAACAAGAGCTACGAGCATCAATATTTAACTGAATGGATTTATGACGTAGGAACCTCCATGGTCATGATAGAGGTTGCACATCGGAAAAAGATATGTGATATTGACATTGGAGAAAAGGTTTTAGAATATTTTTCTATTTACACTTGAAATGATTGCACTATCCTAATAATTAATTTATGTTTCTCATCTTTTTTAATATTATCTAGCTACTCCCATTTTACTACTTCATCATGCAAAACTTATTATTTTTTACCTTCTATTTTCATAAAAGGTTGTAGTCTGGAATACCAATCTACAAAAGCTAGAGTTCAATGATATATATGGATTTGGGCATGCTGATGCAAATGCATCATCAATGTTTTTGCAACTCGAGCTCTCTCAAAATCACGGTTCTTTTGGCACACAAATAAAGAAGATTGAGCTCACTCCTTTGCACTTTGTTTTGATTTAGTCTTGTAATTGATCAATATGGTGGATTTTCCCTCAACAATTTGACCTCTCATATCTTTAAACCCATACATTCTAGAACTCATTCATTTAACATTCTCTTTTCTTAGTAGGAAATGACTGTCTCTTTTATTACAAATATTCAAAAGACATTGTCCTTGGTGATAAAATGTTGGCTTGGGATGAGAATATAAACCAAATGGTTTCCTACTCGATTACAGGTAAGCTTTCAATTGTTGGAAAATGATGCTATGATAGAAGGCATCAATTTTCATGCTTGCTAAATAAGAATAATGTAATGTGTCCCCTAGTATCATCCAGGACACGTCTTAGCAGTCCATCAGAAAGGATGTCTAGAAAACTCCGCCCGGCACTCCTAAGGAATGTTACGGGTTTTTGAGATCTAAGTCTTCCTGCGTCTACCACGTAGCGGAAGTATCCTGGCCGTTTCCCACTTAGGATCGACCAGAATTAGGGTTTTCCTATTTGGTCATTAGCTAACAGCAACTAGCGTCAGACCCGAGCAAACTACTTTACGCAAAAACGCCAGGTCCGAAGCGGATTCACGCTGCACTTAGTTCAAGGAGAATGGGAAACGAGAGGGATGCAAGGCTCAACCTCTCTGCCAATAAGGCCTAGTCCCATTCCGTTCCCCTAAAACAGCGTAAATCGGGTAAGACGTAACTCTAGGTCATCGTTCTCGTTATTCGTTTTGATGATGATGATCATCCCGCTGTTCTTCGAGATTTTTGAGAAAAGTTCCCAACTAATCGGGACCACCCAATAGGATGGACCCATGGCCCATCCTCCACACTTTCCTTGGTTTGTTTTAGTTATGTAATTATCTAACACATTAATTTGACATATAACAATCAGCTTCTTTAATTAACCCTGTTAAGCACTGGTTCCTTCACGTAATCTTATCACGTGACATAGAAAAACAATATCAAGAAAGTTCTTTTAACATTTCATCATTATCTTTGAAATACAAGGATTTTCGCCCGTAGGCTTGTCCATAATCCACCCAAAGGCTATCCAGTAATCCTCAGGGATCATTATTCCAAGCTTCCGCCCGTAAACTAGTATGCAGGCCTCGAGATCCAATCTCGAGTCACGTTAGCCTCTTGTGCAGGACCCAGAAGGCGAGGATTTACGGCCAGAGCCCCCCCTAGCACCCAAGCATCCTCCTGCTCCAAGTAGAACTCAACGGAGAGACCTCTCTCTGCGGGTTCGGTCCACATTCCCGGTGCGGTCAACAATCCCCTTGGTTAGGGTTAGGCAGGTAGTCGGGGGTAACGGAAACTGCCTCTTCCTTCAAGCCTTTAACCTGAAGTATAGGTACTCATTTAATTTGTAATTCATAATTCAAACAGAGCCCTAAAATCTCTAGCAAGCACAAACATTTCCATTAAACAACCCAGTTGTTTGGCAAATTGCTAAGGAAGTGTTCTTTCCTTTTTGAATGTATCAGCACTCGTTCCCAAGGTGTCTTGTAAATTGGCAAGATCTTTTACATTCCGTTGTAGGGCATACCCAACTTGGTTAACCCTAAAGTTCCTTAGATATGCTAGTTTCTGGTTTACAACTTTCCTTATTTAGAAGGATATCCAAAAATACGTCTTTTTGCAAGATAACTTGCATAGGGATCTGCCATCCTTGATGAGGGTTTTTACCCCTTTCTCCTTGTGAATCAATCACAAGACTAAATGATTTCATACTTGTTGCACAAGTCCTGCGATGGAATAATTTGTTTAGATCCTTTTAAGCTGGGCCTAGGGTTTCTTCTTTTAAGAACCTTAGGGACAAACCCTAGTTCCTTATCTTTGCAAATTTATTGTCCCTACAATAAGGAAAGTAGTCGTGTTTAGGGTATGAATGTTTCTATGTTTAGATTGGTTCAGTTATCTTTTGGAAGGTAATACTTATCGTCTTGTACGGTTTTGCTATCCTTGTGACAATTTACTTTCCCAGTTCAATACAGTTTAATTTAACTTCCGTTTTCCTTAAAGATGAACTCATGCCAAATAACAACAATTGCCTTGCTAAGATGTGCAATTAGCAAAGATAACTCCCTAGTAATTTGAGCATCGAAAGAAACCTTTCATGAATTTAACCATTTACAATGATTCATTGCGAAAGGAATAAGACTAATGGTGCAAGATATAATTTCTACACCTTAGGATTTAACTAAAATATACTACTATAGTAAATGGATAATCTTGCTCGTAATTTATAATGCTCGATGCAATTTGAAGAAAACTAAGTTCTATACATTGTCATTCATAAGCTAAAATCATTCGTTACAAATAACTCGAACAAATATATCCTATCCTTAACAATTTTTCTTTGCATGATCGGCTTAAAACCGAATTAAAGACAAGAAGAAAAACCTGGTTTTGGGGTGAGATATCCACATGGATATCGGGAGATGACCCTCCCGCAGCTACACCTTGGACTTTCTTCGGCGGCATCGTAGTTCGAATGTGAGATAGCATTTTCCTCTTTCTTCTGGAATTCCACCGTCTCTTTGGATAAAAAAAAGTTTATGGGTGAGTGTGGTTTTGCAACCACGGAACCCTTGGAGGATTTTGACTTGGGGTAGAAGGAATAGAAAGCATTTATTCTCCTTCCTTCCCTTTCTTTTATCTTTTCCCCACTCTTCCTCCTTCACTCATTCTTTTCACTCCCTCTACTTTCCCTCCCTATCTTTTATCTCACGGCTACTTTTCCCTTACGGGATATCATCCGAGGCCATGATGATGCTTTGGGTTTTTATGTTCAACGGGGAAAAATAATAAGGGGGACACGGGGGATGAAGAGGAAAGCTTAGGGAATTGTGGGAAAAAAAAAGAAAAGAGTTACGAGGGGGGGTTGAAAAAGGGTTAAAAGGGTTATAAGGGGGTGATAAGGCTTAGGGAAATAAAACACGAGGGGGTAGGTTTCCAAAGTCAAGGAAGGGCCTAAAGGGAAAAAGGGAGTTTCAAATCCTAGGGGGGGGTGTGGTTCCAAAAACCATGGGAAGGGCTAAGTGAATTTTTGAAACCCGAGGGGGGGGGGGGGGGGGAAACAAGGGCCTTATGGGGATTAAAACCGGGGGGGGAAACAAGGGGGCTTAGGGGGGATTAAACCCGGGGGGGAACAAGGGGGCTTAGGGGGAATTAAACCCGGGGGGGGGGGGGGGGGGGGGGGATTAAAACCCACTTGGAAGGGCTTATGGAAGCCCACAGGAAGGGGGCCTTCCCAAGGCCCTTAGAAGCTTCCTAAGAAAGCTTCTTGGAAGCTTCTCTGGCCCACGGAATCCACCACGTGGAGGAAGACGACGATTTGATGACGCTTGATGGCGGCCAATTTTTGTCCCTCTCCCTTCACGACACGCTTCAACGGAGTCACGACGGCTCCATGGCCTGGCGCAGTCAATGATCAAAGGGAGAGAGAGGCAGCACTCTGCCTGGAAACAACGGCTTTATACAACACCTCCTCCCTCCTCACAGCCATATACCACTCTCTCCTTCCTCACAGCAGTACATGACTCTCTCCTTTCCCTCCCTCTCTCAGGCTAACAATGGCATCTCCTGGCGGCACAGCAAGCGGCAGTAGTCTTCTGTCCTCTTTCTCCTCATCTCTGGCCCGTCATTTAAATAGTGGAGGGGAGGGGGATCTTCCCTCCCATGCGTGTCAACACACATGTCCGATGGCGATCTTCAAGTGGCTCCACTCCCTCCCTCTCACACGGCGTTTGCACGTACAAAGTATGTTCTCCTTCTTTCCCCCTTTCTCACGGCCAGGCAACATCCCGTTTTCCTCCTTTTCTTTCCCAAAGCTCCCATGGCAATGGGTTTTATAGGGAGAGGGATAGGTACCTCCCTCCCTCCACGCGCCATTACGCATGGCCTCAACCCCCTTGCGAGCTCCAACAAGGAGCTTAATTGCCCTTGCTATTCCCTTCTCCTCCAGCACGAGAGTCGGCTGGAGGAGAGAGGGATAATTAATTTTAAAAAAATTGTCATTATTCCCCCATGAATTATCCTTTTGGCCTCCTAATAGGCGGTTCATATGAAGAATGCGTGTTTTTAGAAAATCGGGAATGTTACATTCTCTCCCCCTTGGAGGAATCAAGATGTCCTCATCTCGAGATAAACTGGGGATATTGGGTTGAGAGTGCTTTCATCTACCCACATGGCATCCTCCTCGGGATAATCTTTCCACTGGACGAGGCATTCTCTCAAGGTTTTGGATCTCAGTTATCTCTCCCTAACGTCTAAGATCCTGTCAGGCCTTAGTTCAAGGACTCCTTGACTAGACATTACAACTTGTTAGTCATCAAGTACATGGTTAGGATTAGGTGTATACTTCTTCAATAGGATGATATGGAATACATTATATATGAAGCTTTAGGTTCTCAGGGAGTTGCACTCTATAAGCATTAGGTCCTAGGCACTTGAGGATCTTGTACGGTGGTCCACAATACCTTGAACTTAGCTTCTTGGAATCTCCTAAGGATAGAGAACTCTTCTTTGGACATACGCGAATGAAGACCATGTCTCCTTCCTCGAAGATTCTATCTTGACGCTTCAAATCCACGTATGCCTTTTGTCTATCCTTGGCAGCTTGGATGTCCTGTCTTATTGACTTTATTTGGTCATCCATCTCTTTCAACATCTGCCTTGAAGCTTCAACCCTTAAGGTTGGATCTGAGAAGTTTAGGGGACTTCGACAATCATGAACATACAATGCTTGGAAAGGGGTCATCTGAATGCTTTGTTGGTAAGAAGAATTGTAGGCAAATTAGACCAAAGGCAAGTATTGAATCCACCTTTTTTGGCTCACGACAGCAGTGTGTCCTAAGCATATCCTCGATAACTTGATTGACTCGCTCCGTTTGACCATCAGTTTGGGGATGGTTAGCTGTGCTAAAACAGAGTTGAGTCCCAATAGCTTCAAAGATAGCTCTCCAAAAGTGTGATGTGAAGAGAGAATCACAATCACTAATGATTCTTCTGGGTAACCCATGTAGCTTGAATATCTCCTTGATAAACAACCTTGCAATGTCTGAGGCTTTATAGTTTGTCCTTACTGGAATAAGGTGTGCTATCTTAGTAAGCATGTCAACCACAACCATGATGGAGTTGTATCCCCCCTAAACTTGGGGTAGGCCAACAACAAAGTCCATATTGATAAATTCCCATTTCATTTGGGGAATGTCAAGTGGTTTCAACTTCCTTGGCATTTTGACATGTTCGGCTTTGATACGTTGACAAGACAAACACTCGATAACATATTTGAGCACGTCACCTTTAAGCCTCTCCCAATAGTAGCTCTTCCTAATTGCATTGAGAGTCTTGGCATAGCTAGGATGCCCTGAGAAAGGGGAATCATGAGCTTTCCACAATATCTTCTACTTAAGTGACTGGCTTGCCGGTATACATAGCCTCATTCTATAGTAGACAAGTCCACTATTGATAAAGAATTCATGATACTTAGCCTGCAGCTTTTGGTCCTGACCCTTGATAGGGATCTCCCTTATCATCTTTTGATAGGCTGGATCATGGCATGCTTCCTCTCTAGCTAACTCAAGTATTGGGTTGTTTGGCATGGACACCTTTGTAGCTAGAGATCTAAATGTTGATGGGTGTTGCAAGATTAGAGAATTAAGGAATGCCTTGCGACTGAGTGCATCAGCAACTACATTCTCCTTTCCATGTCGGTACTTGATTTCAAACTCATACTCCTCTAGCACTTCAATCCACCGATGTTTCCTCATGTTGAGCTCGTTCTAGGTAAAGATCCACTTGAGACTCTTATGATTAGTCACTATAGTAAACTTGTTACCCAACAGGTAGTGTCTCCAAAGCTTCAAAGCATGGATGAGAGCTAATAATTCTAGATCGTGGGTAGCATAATTCTTCTCATGACTCTTCAGTTTCCTTGAAGAGTATGCTATAGGATGACCTTCTTGCATGAGCACACATCCTAAGGCAAGTGCGCTAGCATCAGTTACTACCTTGAACTCCTTATACTGAGGTCTGGAAGTTTTAGGATAGGTGTTGATATCAAACTTTGCTTTAATCTATCAAAGCTAGTTTGTTCGGGAGTTGACCATGCAATGGAAGTTTGCTTCTTCAGTAAGTGTCAGAGGTGTTGCAATCAAAGCATAATTTTTTATGAAGACCCTATACCATCCTATCAATCCAAGAAAACTGCATATTTCTTTGACAGTTGTTGGTATTGGCCATTCTAGCACATCTCTGTCCTTGGCTAGGTTCACAGATTCCTTCTGCTGATACGATGAATCCCAGATATTCAATTTGACGCTTGAAGAATGCACATTTCTTCATCTTAGCATACAGCTTGTATGACCTCATTGTCTCAAGGACAAAGTTGGGTCTCATGATCTCCCTCCTGTTTGGAATAGACTAAAGTGTCGTCAAAGAAGACGAGTACGAAGTCATCAAGATATGGCCTAAAGATATCCTGCATTAACCTGTTTAAGGTGGCAGGCGCATTCGTAAGCCCGAATGACATAACTAGGAACTCAAAGTGACCATATCTTGTGTTGAAGGCCATCTTTGGGATATCTTCATCCTTGATTCTTATCTAATAGTAATCGGACCTGAGATCAACCTTGGAGAAGATCTTCACACCCTGAAGACGATCAAGAATCTCATCTATTCTAGGAATAGGATACTTGTTCTTGACAGTTGATTGATTCAACCCTCAGTAATCAATACATAGTCAAAGTGTTCCATCTTTCTTTTTCTAGAACAGTGTTGGAGCTCCCCATGGTGAACTGCTAGGACGGATGTAGCCCTGATCTAGCAGTTGCTTGAGTTGTTCCGTCAGCTCAATTTCTTTTGGTATGAACATTCTATAAGGTCTCTTTGCAATTGGCGAAGCTCCTGGTACTAGCTTGATCTCATGGTCCACTTATCTTTGAGGCGAAAGTTCTGTCAACTCTTCAGGAAATACATCTGTGTATTCCTTTAGCCAAGAAGGCCCTTCATTAGACTCCTGCTTCTGATCTAACTTATGAGCTTAATCAAGTGGACAGGTAGTCCTTTTTTGACTCCCTTTCTGATCCGAGATGCTTTGGCCAATTGGATTTTTGGATTTCTAGCCTCACCTTGAGTTGTAACCAATTCCCCTTTAGAGTTTCGAAAAGAAATTTGGCCCTTTCCACAATGAATGTGGGTGTCATTAGGCTTAAGCCAATCCATTCCGAGTAGACACTCATGGATACCTAAATTCATGACTCTGAATTTGACCGAAGTCATCTTTCCTCCCAGAAAGAATTCCACCTTAGCAGTTTGCCTGGTATAAGTAACCTCACGACCATTTGCCAATTCCACAAGCAAGATAGGTGCTTTTACTGTGGCTATTCCTAATCTTTTTGCACAAGTTGGTGAGATAAAGGAATGTGTACTACCACAATCAATCAAGGTCTTGAAACCTTTACCTTGATAGTCCGACGATGTCTGAGAATCACCGAGAACTGGCGATTCGGCCCTTTCTTATGTAGAGCGGCATGGACTATCGCCCTTTCAAACTCTACTTCCATGGTCGGATCTTCTTCTTCTTCTCACATTTTCCTATTGGCAACATAGGTGGTTCTTCCTCTGCCTCGAGTACGGCTCCCTGTCCACGGCCAGTTCCTTGGAAAGGTGTTTGGTGATGTCCTCCTCCAAGCTTGGGACATTGCCTCTTGAAATGACCGGGCTTGTTGCAGTGGAAACAATGGAGGTTTCGTCCATTGCTTTGAGTAGGAACAAAGTTGTTGACATTATTAGTCCTTGCTTTCTTTCTTGTCCTTGATTCTAACCTTGAACTCTCTTCATTTGAGGTCTATATGCTCCTCTGTTTCGAGTCATTATAAGACCAAGTTTTATTACCTCTTGGCCTAACCTGCACCTCCTAAATTATAAGTGCAGCTCGAATGAGTGTGTGCTATAGATCTGATGGGTGCATAGATTCGAGACGGGTATTCACTAGTGGATTTAAACCAGCACAAAATTTTGACACCTGCTGTGTCATGTCCATCTGTGGTGCATACTTAAGAAGTGAAACAAATTTAGAGTAGTATGTGTCAAGAGTGAGTCCCAACTGTTTTAGCTCGTAGAACTCATTCATTTTCTGCATGCGATACGCAGGTGGTAAGTATCTTCCCTACACGGCTTTCTTCAATTTCTCCTAGGTAACGGATCCTTCCACGATCCCTTGATCTCTGCACCATTGCTTCCACCAAAGCCTGGCTTCGCCGGTGAGCTTTAGCTTGGCGAGCATAGCTTGATTGGAGGGTGCAGTACCGGCTGCTTCAAAGTAATCCTCCATGGATTCAATCCAAAGTTCAACATCTGCTTGGACGTACCTACCTCTCTTGTCCAATTCAGGCGGCTTAATCTTCTTGAGAAGAAACTTCCTCTCCTGGATTACAGCAGTACTTGATGTAGGAGGCAAACTGGGATTCTGTACCTGGGGTTGTGCCTGGATAAAGGTTTCTTAACATTATTACTCGTTAATCATTATGATTTATATTTCATCTCCATTTCAGCTATCAACCAAGCAATCTAACCACTTAACTTCTTATCAATTCTCATGCACAAACAGGCATTGATAAAAAGAAGTCTTATTGTATTTATATGGGCATAGCCCTTTCGGAATACAACATTTCTTGGGATGATAGGGCAATTGTTTACATTTATTTTGGGGAGAATAATGTTGTATTACATTTATCTACGGGAACTCAATAATAGTATGGTTTTGGGTCATGGATCTTTAGGAATCGGTAAGTCATTGGAAGATCAGGGTATCCTTTCTGTTGGAACCTATTCTTCTCATGGCGCCCCAATACCTTGATCCTGTCGGCGGGGATTACACGGGTCACTTCCTCATATACATATGAGTTCAACTCAACCCTCCGACCTCAAATATGTAAAGTTGAATTTATGTGAGTCTCCACAAAAATGAATAGCTTCATGACTTTCAGGTCTTCCAACCACTTGATCCTCTTTAGGTTGGTTTGAAGGTATGCAAACCGGTAGGCAGCTATATAGTAGATTCCTGAGGTACCCGTCCATCTTCGTTCCATGTACAAAGGCGATGGATTATAAATATGCTGTAGGATGTTCATCATCCCAACCCTTTTTTGAAAATCCGGGGAATGCATCGCAGTCATATACATGACTCGGAATACTGAGAACCCGTTCCATGCTTCGTAATTCTGCGAGACAGCACTGAAAGTAAGGAAATGTTTGAAACAGCAACATTTGATTTACTTTATCTTATTCAGATTTCATAAAAACAAATCCTTCGTTGGTTTGCTCTGATACCAACTGTAACGTGTCCGCATGTAATCTTCAGGACATATCTTAGCGATCCATCGGAAAGAATGTCTAAAAAGCTCTGCCCAGCACTCCCATGGAATGTTACGGGGTTTGCGATCTAGGACTTTTCCACGTCTACCACATAGTGGAAGTATTCTGGCCGTTCCCACTTAGGATCGACCTGAATCAGGGTTTTTCCCTACTGGTCATTTCCTAGACAGCAACTAGCGTCGAAGTCGAGCGAACTACTTTACGTAGAAACGCCAGGTTTGAAGCGGATTCACGCTGCACTTGGTTCAAGGGGAATGGGAAACAAGAGGGATGCAAGGCTCGACCTCTCTGCCATAAGGCATAGTCCCATTCCGTTCCCCTAAAATAGCGTAAATTGGGATTATTATAACTTAGATTTCTAGGTCAACGCCCTTGCTGTTCGTGTCCTTTGAACGATCTTCTTGCTGTCCATCATGATTGAGAAAAGTTCCCGGCCAACCAGGACCACCAATCCGTAGGACAGACCTATGGCCACATCCTCCGCACTTTCCTCAAGTTGTTGTAGTTATTTAATTACCTAACGCACTCAGCTTCCTTAACTAGCCCATTAGGCATTGGTTCCTTCACGTAATAATGACACTTGACATAGAAAAGCAATGTCAAACAAGTTCCTTTTCAATAGGTTATCATATTTATCTTTGAAATACATAAAGTCCAGCCCGTAGGCTTATCCATAATCCGCTTGAAGGCTATCCAGCAATCCACAGGGATTACTAATCCAAGATTTCGCCTATAGACTAGTATGCGGGCCTCGAGATCCAATCTCGAGTCATGTTGGCCTCTTGTGCAGGGCCCGGAAGGTGAGGGATTTATGGCCAGAGCCCCCTCTAGCACCCAAGCGTCCTCCTGCTCCAAGTAGCACTGAACGGAGAGACCTCTCGTGGCGGGTTCGGTCCACCTTCCCGGCGCAGTTAACAACCCCCTTGGTTAGGGTCAGACAAGCAGTCGAGGGTAACTGAAGCTACCTCTCCCTTCAGGCCTTAAATCTAAAGCATTAGATATCTTTTCATCCTTTAATTATTTGTGCTAACAAAGCAAAACAGTGCTCTTAAAACTGTTACAAGCACAATCAATTCCATTGGCCGTTATTTTTTACCAACTACTAAGGAGTGAATCCTTCTTTCCGAATGCATCCAGCACTCGATCCAGGATCAATTGTGACTTGGCAAGATCCCCAAGGGTTTGTCTGTTAACCCTTATATCCTTGGGTTAGGGCCGTACCCTATTAACCCAACTTAACCAAAACCTTAAGTTCTATTAGCAGTAAATATGTTATTCCAATTTACTGATTGGTCTTTTGCTTCCAAGCAAATATCTAATCCCCGTATCTTGGTCACTTTACCCACGAAAGGTACTATATCAGACAATTATTTATCCTCTTTCAAGATAAACTTCCATAAGAATTTGCCAATCTCATCTTGTGGAATTTGTCATTTCCTTGTGATCAAATCACAAGATCATGCGACTCTGCAACTTGTTACCAAGTGTTGCATCAAAACTATGGGACTATTTACCCATCGAATGGAGTCTTATACTCATTAAATCATGATTAGATATAACAATTCGTTCCTAATTGCACTAGGACGACATCGTTGGTCCTAGGGTTCCAAGTTCAAACCGAGTTTCATCTTTTTATCGAGGGATCTTTTAGGAAAAACCCTAGATCACTTCTCACAAGTATGTTCTAATGTCCCTACATTTCGTGAATGTGGGCAAGTCTTTAGGGTATAGGAGTTTCAGCTTTGGCAATAAGAGCAATTAGGTAA
Source organism: Lygodium microphyllum (assembly GCF_053477565.2). Taxonomy (NCBI): domain Eukaryota; kingdom Viridiplantae; phylum Streptophyta; class Polypodiopsida; order Schizaeales; family Lygodiaceae; genus Lygodium; species Lygodium microphyllum. The sequence goes on from NC_141140.1 coordinate 170,828,041, forward strand.
TGTCCTCAACGTGCTAACCCTAGTTAGCTCTTTGGGATATGTTGCATTGAATTAACCCTTCCTAAACGAGTACCTCGCGGTTTCAGGTGTTTGGGTTTAAACCAATTTAACATGTCTATTCTTGAAGATAATTACGCTACCATTTCCGTAACCACATGATTCATTGTCTACGTGTAAGTTGATTTACAACCCCTAACTTTTTGGGTTAATATCAAATCATAGGTTAAGTTATAGCATAATTCCAATTGATCATCCTATAATATGCAAACAAGATTCATGCTACTAAGCTTTAGGATTTTATGTTTAAACATGCAGCCTTTTTCTACTTTCATTTTCGAATGAATTTGTCGTATGCAGAACTTACACAACCTTTCATTGATTTGAGTTTTTAGGCCACTTGCTTAGAGTTAAATCTTCTTCATGCAGCCCTAGCAATTTCCTATGGTTGCTAGTAACTTTCTTTAAGAATCATTTCGAAAAAGATGTTCAATATAATGCGATATGCGGTTTATTTCTTCCATGCTTGATCGAAGTGTACTATCATAATTCCGTTTTGTAAAAATGGAAATTAATTAATCTAATTTCATTTCTTTGCAATGCATAAAAACCATTGCTAGAAATACATAGGAATTTTATGCTCACTTTATTTTGTTTGTTTTATTGAAAAAAAATACTAATGACCGAATCCCTGAGTTGTAATCTATTAGCCAAAATATTTTCAATCGAAAAAAAAACATGCATCCTTATTCTTCAAATGATCCATGCATAATTGAAATATTATGACATTAATCAAATTTAGGAAGAAAAGCTTGGACTTGTGGTGAAATGTTCACATGGATGTTAGGAGACAATCCTCATGCAGTTGCACCTTGTGCTTTCTTAGGAGCCATCGCGAATGCGGCCTTTCCATCTTGGAAGCAGGTTTATAGCCTTGGCCGTCTTCTTCGAATGCGAAACTCCCTTTGTGATCAATTGCACTGTCTTTCAGAGTTAGATATAGAAGGCTTTATAGGTTTCCTTGTTAAACTTCGAGGACAAAGGGGTATAAAAGATTTGCTTTGTGAAGGCAAAGGGAATTTTTAAAAGATCCCGGGTTAACAAGAACCTGCTTTCGAGGCAATAGGGAAGGCCCACGGGGAGGGTTTTAGCACTCGGGCTATTGGGAGTTTGTGGGCAATCCAAGGGGGAAAAAGGGCTTGACGAGGCTTTTTAAAGGCCTCAAATAAGACTCCACGAGAAAGGGGGTACTCATTGGACTTTAGTGGATTGGAAAAGGGGCAAAGGGTGTAAAAAAACTTAAAGATGAATATTTTTGTGGAGGGGGGGAAAACCCACGGGATGGGGTTTAAATCCCGAGGAGGGGATAGTTTTAGGATGCACGTGGTGGACAAAAAGGGGGGGAAAGGGGGCTTAAAGGACCCTCCTCCTTAGAAGCTTCTTTATGATCCATATTCCAAGAAGGTAATCATAAGACGTGATGCTATTTTCAATGACCAACTTATGGACAACACATGGTCTCAAGAGGATGCTAGGTAGAGGTGGTCACTAGAGGACATTAATGATACAAAGTCATTATTGACTTCATTTCCTTTTCTATATGATGCTGAACCTGCTTGATGAGATAATATTGACTCTTCAAATCAGGATTCACAAGGTGCACTTGTTATTGCTGATGATGACCTTGGCATTGATCTTTATGTTGATCTTCCAATTGATAATGAGCATGGTACTTGTCATGTTTATGATCCTCGAGAATACTCTCAATATTTGTGAATACCCTATCTCTTATAGTGATGCCATGTCATCCCCACAAAAGGAACAATGGCAGGAAGCCATGGAAGTAGAGTATGAATCTCTTCTCTCTAAAGTTACATGGGTTCTAACTAAGTTACCACCAGGATCTATTGCTATTAAATGCAAGTGGGTTTATAAGACTAAAACAAAAGCAGATGGAACATTTGGAAAATTAAAAGAAGGCTAGTTGCCAAAGGTTTCTCACAAATTGTTGGAGTTGATTATCATGAAATTTTCTTACCTGTTGTTTGTTTTATAAGTATTCGATTCTTGTTAGTTTTTGCTATTGAGTTTGATTTTGAGGTTCACCAAATGGATGTGAGAACTCCTTTTCTTAATGGTGATGTAAAGGAAGAGATACACATGGAGCAACCAGAGAAATTTGTAGTCAAACATAAGCAAAATCTTGCTTGTAGACTTCATCGGGCACTCTATGGTCTCAAACAATATTCACGAGCTTGGTATCAAAAGATTGATCTCTTGCTTGCAAAATAAGGTTTTAAATCTTATTCTTCATATGCTAACTTATATGTCAAGCACTGCAAATGATAGTTTTGTTATTCTTGCTCTATGTATGGATAATACCTTACTTGTTTCTAACAATCTCAAGTTTCTTCAAGAAGTAAATAAGGTTTTATCTTCTACATTTGACATGGTCGACTTGTAGACATACAGTCATGTCTTGGTATTCAAATTCAATGCTATCAAGAAAAGGGTGTTTTATTACTACATCAAACAAAGTTCATTGAATATATTATTCAGAAGTTTGGTTTGGATTCTGCACATCCTATTAGTACTTATTGTCTTGTGAGCTCTACCAAAAACTCTCACTTTCATCAAAATGATTAACAATTAGCATTACATCAACCTTATGCTAATCTTGTTGGATGTCTTCAATTTGTTGGCTTAAATTCTCAACTTAACATTCTTTTTGCTGCAAATTTTCTTGGACAACTTAGTTCTCCATGCCTTAAACATTCGTTGTAACTAAATGAGTTTTGAAGTATTTGAAGGCACTAAAGATTTCGGGTTGGTTTATCGACGCCAAAAAAACTCTGATTCTCTACATTCACTTCAAATTTTGGGAAATAGGGCAAGTTCTCGCTTGTCTATGCATTCTACAAGTGCAAAATTGTTTCTTTATCAATGGTTCTCTTTTTTCTTGGACTAGCAAGAAACAAAGTTGTGTTGCTTTTTCCACTAGAGAGGCTAAATATGTAGATGCATCTTTAGCGGCTCAAGAGTTAGTACAGCTTCGATAAGTTCTATTAGATATTGGCCATCCTCCTCTCTCCAGCACACCACTTTGATGTGATAACCAAAGGGCTATTAGTCTTGCTAAAGACTATGTTGAACATAACAAGTCTAAACATATTGTAGTGCCTTATCATTATGTTTGATATGAAGTAAAGAAATGAATGATCATGATTGAACATTGTCCAAGTGATCAGATGATTGCACATATATTCACCAAAGGACTCAATCAAGCACTCTTCACTCTGCTGGACTCGAAACTTGGAGTTGTCTCAACTTCAATCTTTGGCAATTAATCTACTATGACATTGTAGTGCCATTGTACATATACCTTGTAGGTACCATCATACACTTCACATATGCACATACACCTTAGACCTCTTGGTCAAATTTGTATATACATATTCAGTTTCACTTCACATGCATCAATTCACTTTACATGAACACAATAATCCTTCTTGATCATGTTTATACTTTTGTATATAGGAGCTTGGATTTTTTCCTTGTGCTCCCCAAGGGCTTTTTCATCTGCAGCTAGAGACCTTTGTTTGAGTGGGGGTGTTGGAGGTATATATAGCTCAACTTATCTAGAATAGGTCTCACATGTATATATGTAGATTGTGATCAATATGATGTAGTCTTTGGGAGTGTATATGGTGTGTCTCTTTTCCCCCCCTCGCGTCTCTACATATCTTCTCTCTACAACTTAACATTACTTTGATTACTAATATACATTATATGGAAAGAAAGAGATGGTGATCAACTTGTATGATAAGAAGGTATTGCTCATCAAAAGCCTCTATTTGGTTGGAGAAATTGGCCCCTTAAAGCCAAAGATAGGCTTAGTTTAATTAAATTCTTCAGCTTATCTAGGCTTAGTTTAATTAAATTCTTCAGCTTATCAAGGCTAGAATCTCATTGGTTAATGATGGTAGACAATCTCAAACCTTTTTCTTCATGCTAGACAAAGAAGATGACGAACTGCTAGTGGTCTCAAAATGTAACAAAGATGCGATCAAATCCACACAACCCATTAGAGTCTTGTTGCATTATTTTATAAGTAAAAATTTGATACTAATTCAACTTGTGTGGAATCCCATATCTTCCCACACTTGCACAAATTGATTAATAGTATAGAGAATCTAAGCCAATTCTTCTATCTCTATGTAGATTTATATTTTTCACTATTATTGTTATCCACATCTATTTCTAGGCCATAAATATTATATCTCTATGACTTCAGACATCATTAGCTATTACAGTCTTGTTTCAACTAATGTCATTATTATACAATGATGTGATTCTTATGTATCTATTAAAGTGGTTTGTTTGAGTGAAATAAAAGATATTTAAAAGTCACAAAATGATGAATATTTTAAAACCACTAATAATGGAAGAAAATTACTATTTAATTATTTCTTTGAGAGTTTCCCATATGACAAAGTGGTTTGATAGTGAATCTTTAAATGCATAGTAGCTAATCAAACATATTAATCAGAGAAAACAATAGTGCTAATTTAACCAATGTTTGCTTGTAATATATCAAATATATACTTTAAATTTCTCCTTCTCACGCGGCGGCGCATCGAGCTAGACGGGTAGAGGGGGGATAGAGAAGCCAGCAAGCTCCTTGCTGGAGCTTGCTCGGCTCCATAAGCATGCGGATGGAGACGTCGAGGGGAGAGGATTCCCTCCCCTCCCCTATAAATTTAAGGGTGGGCGATAGAGACAGAGGAGGCCGTGAGAGAGTAGGACGAAGCCATCGCCCTGTTTGTGCTGCTACCAAAGGAGGAGGAAGGAGAGTTGCCACATTACTTCGGTGTAGTCGACAAGAGGGAGTGTGAAGTGTTACAACTATAAAAATCATCTCTCACTTGACTTGGGTCTCACCTATATATATACTAACTCTACATCAATATGAATCATTCTTTGGGAGCATGTCTTGTGTATCTCTCTCGTACTCTCTCTCTCTCTCAACATGGTATCAGAGCTATGGATGCGTAGCAACAACAAGGAAGATAAGTTGTTTCATTGTTTATACTTGATTGAATTCTTTGCACAAGTGATGATTTGATACATGAACTTGTTCAAATTAGAAGTATTAGTTAATTTTTTCTTTAAACTCTAGCTTTCGTAGATTAGTCCAGGTGCGTAGCTCTCGTTGTGCTCTCGAATCCTGTCAAAACCGCTTGTCAATCGGAGTTCTGGATCAAAAGTTATGACAGTTCAGGATTCAAGACAACAATTCTGCTTGAATCTGCGATTCTTTATTTAAAACTGTATTTCTAATTAGAGTTAGTTAATCTCCAATTATAGTTTATTAATCACTCGTCTTCGTTAATGATGTTGATTATGACAAGCAAACATCTTACTATTTTTAGCGATGTTTTATTATCGTTCACGTTCTTTGCTCGACCGAAATAGCACTTTTCTTATATGCGTCATCTCGTCTTGCACGTTACGCCTCTCTATTTCGGGCTTTCTTTTTAGTCACTCAATACTTTTCGCCGTTCTTACGTGCATATCCCTCTTTTGATTGTCATGCGTCTCAACTACGCTCGTCTTGATCATGGTTTGCAGATTCTGCAATCTCATCTTATTTGTTTTCTCTCGACATACAGGCATGGCCAATTGCGTAATTGTTAACGGATATCCGTCTGGCCAATGTTCGGTTCCCTTCTTCCAAGGACAAGGCTTTCCTGGGTGGAAAGCAAAGACGATGCTAATTCCTGAAGGTGACGAATTATTTGATATTGTTTTGGGCGGCCTGTCTTGCCCAGTTCAACCTATTGATGTGATGAATAACAATTCTGTGATTACTGATGGTCCATTATTTGAACAATGGAAAATTGATCATACTGATTGGATTCGTCGTGACAAAGCGGCTCGTCGTTATATATTGTCTGCACTTCCTGACTCACTTATGTTGGATGTCTTTCATCTGGAAACCTCTCATGCTATTTGGGAGTATCTTATCTCAACGTTTGAGAAGAAATCGGTCACCGAAATTTTATCTCCAAACTTGTTTGAAGAATCTTCAATATAAGGTTGGTACCTCTATGCACTCTCATATCGAGGCTTTTAAATACATTATCAATCAGCTTGGTGCTGCCGGCACTCCTGTTGCTAAAAATCAGATTGTTACTCAACTTCTTCATACCATCAAAGATCCTTTATATGACAATATCATCACTATTTTGTCTAACAAGGATGATATCCACTTTGACAAAGCATGTATATATCTTATTGAATATTCTCAACGTCATGAGCATCATTTGGAAAAATCTGATGTTGTTTTGGTCACTCGGGAACAAAGGGATTTTGATGCTGCTTTTGTTGCTGGCAAGTGTCCTGCTTCACATTTTCAGCAGGGTGGACGCCCTAATCCAGGTAGTAAATCTTCTCTTCTTGCTTATCCTAACAAACATTATTCTTATTATGATAAGAAAGGTCATGTGGCTTTTGATTGCTGGGCACGTCAATATGATGAGGAGCATGGAGTTACTACAAAGCAACCTTGCTCGTCCAAAATTTTTCCTCCTTGTGATTATTGTGCACATACAGATCATCCATCTCGTCGTTGTTATAAACACAGATATGATGAAGAACGTTCTCGAGCTTATATTGTTCAACAAACTACAATCGATGATGATCATACTCATCAGGAGATCAATTTCGTCCATTATGATATCTCTCCAGAAAAGGTACTTCATGTTCATGATGGTTCTCTATTCATCATTGATTCAGGTGCCACTAGAAACATGACATACCAATCGCAGTGGCTTCACAATTATCATTCTCTTCCTATCAAGAAGTTTGTTTACCTTGCGGATGATACGACTTGTCAAGTCAAAGGAGTGGGTGATTTATATCTGGGGACTGTTTCATCCACTAGAATATTAAGAGGAGTTCTTCATGTTCCAGATTTGCAAAGAAATCTTATTTATGTTGCTCGTCTAGTTGATCTTGGTTTGTTTGTTGGCTTTAATCATAATCAATGTCGTATAGAGAAAGATGGGCATACTATAGCAGTGGCTCCTCTCGACATGGTAATATATTTGAGCTATCATTGAATGATACAGTTGCAAATGTTGTTATTGCCCTTGGAGATGCAGATTGGAAATTATGGCATCAACGATTTGCACACTCTGATTTTGCCAAAATTCTTGATCTTCATCGTCATGGTCTTGTGCAAGGTATGGATCTTAAATCTCATCCACGTATGGGAATATGTGAGTACTCTGCACTTGGAAAACACCATCGTTCGCCTTTCCACACTTCTACTTCATCACATTCCTCTGCTCTCTTGGATTTGGTTCATACCGATATTTGCGGTCCTTTTCCTGCCTTAAAGTCTCAATATTGATATTTTATAACTTTCATTGATGATTTCTAATGGTACACACATGTCTATCTTCTTCGACATAGATAAGTGTGGAGCTTCAAACTGGATTCTCTATAAAGATGCTTCGTAGTGACAACGACGGTGAATATGTATCCAATCTATTTGATGACTTTTGTAAGGATCAAGGTATTCATCATGAGTTTATAGTTCCTTATTCTCCTCAGCAAAATGGTATTGCTGAGCACAAAAATCGCACGATTCTTAATGCTATACGTTGCATGCTTATACACTCTAGTTGTCTCGAAAGTTTTGGACTGAAGCACTTCTAACAGCTGTTTTTATTCAAAATCATCTTCCAACTATTGCACCTGCTAGTAAAATTCCTATAAAGGATTCAAGAGCACGATGAGAGCTATGCACCTGGACCTGGTTTTGTTTTTAAAGACAAAATTAACTAATACTTCTAATTTGAACAAGTTCATGTATCAAATCATCACTTGTGCAAAGAATTCAATCAAGTATAAACAATGAAACAACTTATCTTCCTTGTTGTTGCTAGGCATCCATAGCTCTGATACCATGTTGAGAGAGAGAGAGAGAGAGTACGAGAGAGATACACAATACATGCTCCCAAAGAATGATTCATATTGATGTAGAGTTAGTATATATAGGTGAGACCCAAGTCAAGTGAGAGATGATATATATAGTTGTAACATGTTACAACTATATATATCATCTCTCACTTGACTTGGGTCTCACCTATATATACTAACTCTACATCAATATGAATCATTCTTTTCGCCTTTCCACACTTCTACTTCATCACATTCCTGTGCTCTCTTGGATTTAGTTCATACCGATATTTGCAATCCTTTTCCTGCCTCAAAGTCTCAATATCGATATTTTATAACTTTCATTGATGATTTCTCACGGTACACACATGTCTATCTTCTTCGACATAAGTCTGAGGCTTTATCTATATTTAAACAATACAAGATAAGTGTGGAGCTTCAAACTGGATTCTCTATAAAGACGCTTCGTAGTGACAACGGCGGTGAATATGTATCCAATCTATTTGATGACTTCTGTAAGGATCAAGGTATTCATCATGAGTTTACAGTTCCTTATTCTCCTCAGCAAAATGGTGTTGGTGAGCGCAAAAATCACACGATTCTTAATGCTATATGTTGCATGCTTATACACTCTGGTTTGTCTCGAAAGTTTTGGACTGAAGCACTTCTAACAGTTGTTTTTATTCAAAATCATCTTCCAACTACTGCACCTGCTGGTAAAATTCCTATAACAATTTGGACAGGGAAGACACCTTCAGTCTCTCACTTTCGCACATTTGGCTGCATTGCTTATATTCATGTGCCCAAGGACACTCGACATAAGTTGGATCCTCCAAGTTTGAAGGTTATTTTTCTTGGTTATTCAGATCATTCCAAAGGTTACAAATTTTATGATCCTTCTTCTCAAAAGGTTATCATTAGTCGTGATGCTATATTTGATGAGAAGACTATGGGTGGCACATGTTCGTCAGATGTTTCAGATGATACACAATCTTTGCTTAGTGCATTTCCTTACTTGCTTTGTGATTCTACTAATTCTTATGATCATAAGCCTCCTCCACCTCCAAAGAAGATTGATAAAAATTTGGAGATCTATGTTGATCTTCCTATTGAGATAGAGCATGGATTCTATTCTATTGAATATGATGTCTTTGATGATGCTATGTCTGTCCAAGAGGATCCAATATCGTATATGGAAGCTATCAATTTGTCTCAAAGGGATCAATGGCAAGAAGCTATGCAAGCTGAGTACGATTCTTTAATCTCCAAAGGTACATGGATTCTTACTGAATTCCCCCCAAATCGTGTTCCTATCAAATGTAAATGGGTTTATAAAACCAAAACCAAAGCTTATGGATCGTTTGATAAGTTCAAAGCACGACTTGTTGCAAAAAGTTACTCACAGATTGCAGGAGTAGATTATCAAGAAACATTTTCTCCCGTTGTGCGCTCCACAACTGTTCGTATGATTTTGGCTTTTGCAACACTATTTGATCTAGAAATTCACCAAATGAATGTTAAAACGGCTTTTCTCAATGGAGATCTTGAAGAAGAAATCTATATGGAGCAACCTGAAGGTTTTATGATTGCAGGAAAGGAGCATCTTGTATGTCAACTTCATCGTGCATTATATGGATTGAAGCAAGCCTCTCGTGCTTGGTATATTAAGATTGATCAGTTCCTCACATCTAAAGGTTTTGTTGCATGTTTTGCTGACCCAAATCTTTACATCAAAAGGGAGGACAAATATTTTATTATTCTTGCTCTATATGTTGATGATAGTATTCTTGTGTCAAATAATATTGCTTTCTTGAATGCTATGAAGAAGCTTTTATTGAATGCATTTGAAATGGTGGATCTTGGTGAGATACATTCTTGTTTGGGTATTCAAGTTCAACGACACCGACAACAAGGCATTCTTCTTCTTCGCCAGACAAAGTTTATTAATGATATTGTTAAGAAGTTTGGGTTGACAAATGCGCACTCTGCTAACACTCCCATTCTTTCAAGCTTTACCAAGGGTACATCTACAACACGCAATGAAGAATCAGCCATTCATCAACCTTTTGCTAATCTTGTTGGTTGTCTTCAATTTATTGGTTTAAACACAAGACCAGATATTTTATTTGCAACTAACTTTTTGGGACAACATCTTTCTTCCCCTTCTACTATCCATTGGAGTGCTGCAAAACATATTCTTAACCTCAAGGGTACTAAGGAATTTGGTCTTATTTATCATCGTCGAGAGGATTCTTCTTTATCTTCTTCAACTTCTCTTGACCTTATTGGATATACAGACGCTGATTGGGCAAGTTCACACTTATCCATGCGATCTACAAGTGGAAATTGTTTCTTTGTAAATGGATGTTTGGTTTCTTGGTCCAGCAAGAAACAACGATGTGTTGCGGTTTCTACAACTGAAGCTGAATATGTTGCTGCATCATTAGCAACTCGCGAGCTAGTTTGGCTTCGACAACTACTTGCAGATTCGGGACATCCTTCATCATCTAGTAAACCTCTTCGATGCGATAACCAATGTGCTATTAGTCTTACCAAAGACTATACAACATAGTAAATCAAAGCATATTGCTATTCATTATCATTATGTTTGACACGAAGTCAAGAAAGGTTCCATTATGGTGGAGCATTGTCCCAGTGATCATATGGTTGCAGACATCTTCACAAAAGCTCTTAGTGAAGCTCACTTTAGCTCATTAAGACATGAACTTGGTATTGTTCCAAGTTCTTTTCTCACTGATTGAGGCATGTATCATTGTATTCAAGAAAACTTTATAGTAAATCATTTTTGTATCGTAGGTATGTGTAGGGGCTCGGGTTTTTCCCTTGTTCTCCCCAAGGGTTTTTTCACTCGCAGCCAGAGACCTTTGTTTGAGTGGGGATGTTACAACTATATATATCATCTCTCACTTGACTTGGGTCTCACCTATATATATACTAACTCTACATCAATATGAATCATTCTTTGGGAGCATGTCTTGTGTATCTCTCTCATACTCTCTCTCTCTCTCAACATGAAGGATTGAGGGAGAACGACCAAGCTGGAGGCTGTCGTATCGTGAAGCTGCACTGACTGTACTCTATGGAAGAAGGGAGGGATAACCACTCGTCGTCGCCTGCAAACTCCCACCCTTCCTTCCCTCCCTCGTGGTCACCGTCGGGATTTCTTCCCCCCACGTGGCTCCTAACCCCCCCATATAAGCTTCAAGAAGCTTCTTGAAGCTTCTAAGGGGGGCTCCTCTAACCCCCCCTTCCTATACTCATATCCCTTCTACTCTTTCATCTCCCCCCCCCCCCCCCCTCTGGGTTTTTAAAAACCCTCAAGCCCCCCTTCTTATACCCTTTCACCCCCTCCCGATTTTACCCCCTTGGAAATCCTTTCACCCCGCCCCGGTCTTAAACCCTTAACCCCTCCCCGTGGGGCCATTAAACCCCCATGCCCCTTGGCCTCATAACCCACAAATCCTCGCCCCCCCCCCCCGGTGCCTAAATCTATAAGTTCCTTCTTGTGTTGAAACCCCGTGTTTTACCCCCCTCATATTTCTTTTTTCTTAACACACCCCCTAAGCCCCTTTCGAAACCCCGTGTCCCCTTTTTCCTTACATGCCTTTTTCCCCGTGCTATAAACCCTTGTGTTATCTTTCAAATTTTCCCCTTGGGTTTGAAAAACCCCTAAGTCCTTTCACTCTTGTGCCCAAAGATCTCCCAAGGGCCTTCATATATGTTTGTGAAGCCACACTCACACATAACCTTTTTCGTCGTGATTATATCCTATAGACCCTTTTTTCTCTTAGGCTTTACAAACCTTTCCCTCTCCAAAGAAGCTAAGACCTTAAAGGTCTTGTTACCCCTTTCTCGTGGTCAATCCCTTAACGATTCCTTGACTCGAAAGGGAGAAGGGAAATATTGAAGCGACTGTGAATTCTGGAAAGGAGTGTAAAGCTATTTCCACGTTCGAGGAATTACAAACTGTGATGCCGCCTAAGAAAGTCCAAGGAGTAGCTACGGGAGGGTCATTTCCCGGTATCCATGTGGATATCTCACCCCAAAACCAGGTTTTTCTTCTTAAATTTTATATCGATTTTACTTCAATCATGCAAGATGAATTGTTAGGGACAAGATATATTTTGTCCTAGTTATTTACGAAGAAGGAAATTAGTTTAATTGAACATGCAAAATGGATAATGTATAAAACATAGTTTCCTTCAAATAGCATCATGCATTGAAACAAATTATGAGCAAGATTATCTACCCACTATAGTAGTATATTTCGGTTAAATCTTGAAGGTATAAAAAATTGCATCTTGCACCATTCACCTCTATTCTTTTTTTTGCAACGAATCTTGGAGCCCCAAGAGGAACACCAAGGAAAAAGGAATTCTCTTGCAAGAAAATCTATCTTGTAATATCAACAAGCTTTTTTATTAGGGTTTATATGATCTCAATGAAGAAAAGAACACCAGGCATAACAAATCTTCATGCAGCATCATGTAGATCTCCCACGGATTTGATAGAATCAACCATTTTCTTCAACATCTTCACAAAATCCATCAATATAACAAAGAAAGCAAAGGAATACACAATCTTTGAATGGAAATACATCACATAGTATTCATCTTCAATATCTTCATAGTCTTCTCTCTCAATCTCTCACATACAATCACACTATTTTCATAGATTTGGCTATCTCTGACTCTCTTTCTCTCTCTCCATCAATAGTACATCATATCCTCACTACAATCACTCAATAATAACTCTCAATAATCCTTCTTAGGTCGTGGATGCACCCCCCAAGAGGTATGTCTGATATGAAGAGACACCAGAGCCACTACACTGTCTTTTCATATCTCACCACTGTCACTTTACTCCAGTCTTTACTTCAGTCTTCAGCAGCTACTTCTTTGACTTCTTTTAGCTCTTTTTCACTTTTATTCACCTCTTTCCAAGGCTAGAAAACTTTTCCAAGCTACATTCTCATCCAACAGAACACATATAGAGGCATACAGAAGGTCTACAGAAGCTCATCAAAGAGTTATTACAGAAGGTCAACAGAAAGCATTAGAACAACATAACTCATACCAAAATCATTCCAAACCATAAAAAATCACTCAATAAGCTTTCAAAAAATCTCAAACCCTATCAATAAATACTCCATCCCTCCTTACAGAGAGAAAACAGAACAAAGCAGAAACTCAACAGAAGCTATCAAGACCAAACAGATCATATCAGAACATCATCAGAACTTCACATCTCTACTAATAAATATCATGAGCTTAATAAAACCATTCCAACCTATCCAAAACACTCTCAAAACACTTCCAAACCAATCAATCATCTCATAAAGTCAACCATTCAACTTTCAAAAACAACAAAAATCAGCCAAAAAATAGGTCATTTCAACACTCAACATATCCCCACACTTAATAAGGAAGCGTCCTCGCGACCCAGAAAAAAGGGAATACAAGTTCATTCAAAAGCTCAACTTTGATCTTCAATAAATCTTCAAAAAGAGTCCATCCAACCACGACCCCAAGTTAGAATTCGTATCTGATATAAAGAATACAACGAAAGGAAAACCCTTTATACATTAACACTTCTTATCAAACTAGAAATCACAACAAACTTATAAAGGATATAAGAGGTTTCTTCTGCTTCTTCTTCAGCATCTTCAACTATCCAACCAGCAACACCATCACCACAATTCTCCAAAATGTAGCTTGTACGAAAGTAAAACGAATAGGCAAGCACCACGATCTTATTACATAAATTAACCCACAACACAAACACTACACACAACACAACCATCTGAATGACTCCTCCAAAAAGAGAGATTTATCATTAAAAATCATCCACCATACATGGCAAAGGTATCAATGAAGATGATCCCTCTTGAAGGATTGGTGATTTCGAAAATGATCCATAGACAAAGATTCATCTACAAATGTCTTGGGAGGATTCTGAAAAAACTGAAGGCAGCACATCCTTTCCAATAAGACAAGGTATCTGCTAGGCAAACAGAGGGCATGAAAGTACAATACATCCAGTTGCTGGGAATCAATGCTCACATTGACATTCATGCACAACTTTGGAATAGGCTTTGAATCATTATGAGAACGCCTATGCATATACGCCAGGTACCAAGTAAAATGAACAGTTAAGCACACAGAAGGATCTGCAGACTGAGAATACTGCTGAGCAAAATGCAGATAATTCTGATAAGCCTAACTAGCACTTATCCATTCTCCTGGGATCAATGGCCAATTGATTTGAGGTCCGGTAAGGGAATCATTTGAACTCCAGCCTCTTCTTCGAAGAATCTTCTGATCAAAACCTAGATACCCACTAACCAACTGAGGAGGATTAGGAATAGAAGTGTTAGGAGACGGAAGAGGGACTAATGAAAGAGGATGAACCAATGGATAGGCAAAATCATAAAATGAAGAATGGATTAAAGATGGATTTGCTGAAAATTGAGGAGATTCTGTTAAGAAAGGCGTTAAAAGATAAGCAGGAAAAGTTGATAGAATGTCAGGGGTTGGGGAAGGACAAGGATCAGGAGGTAGAAAATCTCGATCTTCAATAAAAGAACAATGGGTAAAGATAGGAATTTGAGGAGATCCTTGAGGTTGGAAAAGAAGGGGTAGAATGACTTTTGGGTTAGATTGAAAAAGGGAAATATAAGCATCATACCTATGAGCCATTTGTTGATAATGAGTTAGGCATGGTAAGGATGGACCTAAAGTTGATCTATGATGATAGGCTTCAAAGAAAGAAGTATCAAATGGGGGTTGGTTGGAAAGATAGGCTAAAAGATCCACCCTCAGTTGGTTAGTGTTCTGAGCATGAGCTGAAGCTTTGACGTGATGGTGATTCAAAATGACAGCATCAACCATAGTGTGCCATGAAAACTCAGGACACTCAGCCACCTTTGAAGAATATCCCTGAAACATCTCATCAATCCTTAGCTCCAAATGTCAGACATACAAAGAAGCTTGCAATACCACATCTCCAACATACCAAGCGAGATCTTCATCATCCGGAATCAATAAATCACCCCTCAAATACATATAGGATAGAAACATCGTATCTGGAGTGACAAAGTTTTCAAAAACCATCCTCACTACTTCTATCAGTAAATCTGATGACCAGGCCCCACTCCATCCATCCTCTGGAATAGGTAAATCCATCGTGGAAATTTTTATATAGAAGGCCAACTTCTGTTGTTGATAATGGACAAAAAAGGAATGATCTGATGGAACATATTCTTGATACTGCTCAAAAGAATACCATAACAAATCCATGTGAGATTGCAATCTTTCCATCTTGGCCTAAAATAAGGGACATAAGGTAGCCTGTCTTTGAAGAGCTGCCAAGTCTGCAGGGGATAAAAGAGAAACTGGTTGCACAGGAATCTGTGTATTAGACCGAGACTGAGCCAACTGATCTTTGAGTTGCTAGATTTGAGCATTGCTCTGGTCTAAAATAGCTGTGGTGGATTTAAACTTCTCTGCTTGGGCAGCTATCACCTCCTTCATCTCTTGACTCTCCTTCTGTAACTTATCCCTCTCTTCTATTATAGCAACCACTTGAGACCTAGCTTCTGCCAACTCAGCTTTCAACTTAGAGATTTCATCTTTCTGAGTATCCACGAGCTTAGTCTACTGCTCCATTTACGTATGAAGGTCAGAGAATTTCTCCAGAGCAGAGGCTAACTCAGTATTGGTCTTATTCAGTTCCTCCTTAGACTGCTGAACTTCATCATAAAATGAAGAATATAATTGCTAGATATAGGCAGTCATCCAAAGTTCAATAGAACTCTGGATATCCTTGCACAAGAACGGAATAGCATCTCCTGTTACCAGGCGGTGAACAGAAGGAATAGTAAGTTCTAGCATCCCATCTTTATGGGCTCTGAAAAGATTTGGTGTTTGAAGGAATTTAGGCAAGTTCCTGCAAGACTGGGCAGGAATTGTAACTGGAACTGGAGGAATAGGCATCGACTCAGCCACCCTCTTGAGGCGTTTTCTCTGATTGACCAGGGGAGGAGGAGAATCATCATCCTCAATTATCACATCATCATCTTCATTATGAGGTGGAGGAACTTCTGGAGGATCAAGTGGAGGTAAAGGAACTTCCTTTGCAGGGGCATCATGTAGTAAGAAGACATAGAGGAAGGACCCAAATATAACATTAGTCACATTTCCTCGAGTAGCGCGGATAAAAGGGTGATCCATCTTGGAGAGGAGGTAGGTACTCCAATCAATAGTTATGCATTTCAAAATCATTTGTGAAGTTGTAAACAACTCCTTGGAAAGATAATGAGATGGGGATTTTGTAGGCATGAACCTGTCCTGAAGGAATTGGTATAGCTGTTTCCATAGGGGATTGGAAATCATGGAGACACCCACTCCTGACGTAGTAATGACCTTCTTCAGATCAAGAACATCTTGAGTCTGCTTTTGCAACAGCTTCAAAATATCGTCATTGGTAAACAACTGTCTCGCAGCAGGGACAGACTCCCCATGATATGGCAGACCAAGAGCCTTGCCTAGACTCTTCGGTGTCAGAAGAACAGTAGTGCCACGGACTGGACTAGACCTCTTGCTGTAAGAGGTTAAAAACTCGTCACAAATGGTAGGATCATCTAGAACCAGTGGGAAAGAAAGGCTCACGAACTTGGACAAGCCCACTTTAGCAACAACGTTCGAATCCAGTAACAAAGAATAATCATGGACAACCAAAGGAACATACTAAATCAGGGGAGGAGCACGAGAGGGTGCCATTCAGATGGTTACACACACACACACTACAAACATAGACAAACCAAGAGAATGCCTGCAAAGCAACAGACAAAAACCAAGGATAAGATATCAACCAAGGTGATAAAACATGACTCGACCAAGTATCCCCAAGAAAACCACAACCTAGAAAAAAAATTCCACATGACCTCTACACATATGCGACCGAAAGCCTCATGCTATGCAACATGCAAACACCCAAATTCCCATATCAGGCAATAAAGAAAAAAAACTACACATTGTACCCTTAACTGTATCAAAGAAACTGAACCAATACATAACAACAACCCACACATATCATGACCACAACTTTGATAATTAGGTTTGACCATGGAGATAACTCCGAAGACTTCGTGTATCCATCCCATGAAACGAGTTCATTAAAAAGGGGAAATAAGTGCAGTGAGGGGGAATTAATTTAATGAAGGGTTCGTTTTAATAAAATTATTAAGAAATGGGTGAATTTTTAATTAAGTGATAAACCTTAACAAGAAAACGACGGTTCCTTCTTAAAATTTTAATTACTAATTATTAAGTTGGAGCAGTGCTTTAACGTAACCCGGACTTGGATACCCAGACTGGATCTCTAAATGCAAGTTTATTTATTAAAATTAAGGTGATGAGCGCTTTTTTGCCAGCGTGTGCTCTTATGACGGCGGCTGGTTCATTTTAATTAAAAATATTAAAGTGCCTCTTAAGCGCACATAGCGCGTGCTAAGTGAACGACGGGTTGATTTTAATTAGAAAAAAGGTGTGTTTGGCGCAAGCGCGCTTGCCATGGTGGTGTTTAGGATTCATGTTTAAAAATTAAACGTGGATTTTGGGGTAGCGAAAAAAATAAAAAATATAAAATGAAAAATACATGAAAGTGGGTGTATGTGTATGTAGTAAATGCGCACTTCTCAATCCCAAATGTAGGTCAGCAATCCAAAAAGAACCAAGGTATCTGGATTTTTCTAGAATTTTCAGTTTGTGTTGGGAATGAAAGAGGATTTTTCATGAATTTAGGCATTTAATGAAGTATTTTTACCATAAAATAAATAATGGAATAAAATGACATATCATTTTTAGCTTAGAAAATCTTCCAAAAATAAGTAAAAAAATTAATGAAAATTTCAAGAATTTTTTGGCAATTAAATTGGAATTTTTACCAGTTTTAATGAATTGTTTTGTCATTTTGTGGGTATTTTTAAAAGAATTTTTAATTTTAATTTTTTAAAAAAAATTTCCCCAAAATTTTCAGTTTAGAAAAATATTGCAATTTACTGCAGAAAGATTGGAAAATTTTCAAGATTTTTCTGTAATTTATTTGAATTTGAATTGATTTTTAATGATTTTTGTTTAATGTTTCAATGTATTTTTAAGGTTTTCAGGTTTTGGAATTAAAAATCCAGGAATATACCCAAGAATGGACTGCGTGCCAGCTACGTGTGAATAGTCGGCTGGTGCACACCAGCTCACGCGCATCCCCGCGCGTGAACAACCGCTAATAGACTCCCGCACATAATCACGAACAGCCACACGCACAACCACGCGCGCACACACACCTTTGTGGGTGATAGGGGACTGAGAATGGTGGCTGCGAGTTTTTGCATGTGTTGGCGGGTTACAGTCGGGTTCTGTTGATTGCTGCGGGTGTCGGCCGGTGTCGTCTTGGAGGGTGGGGTACGAGGCCTGTGGGGGAATGGGGGCCCGTGAGGGGGTTAGATGTGGGGTGGTGGGGTGTTGGGGCTGGGGGGAATGGGGGGCTTAGGTGGCGGTGGTGGGGTGTGGTGTGACAGTGGGCTTGGGTGGGGGTGGTGGGGGATTGTCCTTTGGGGGGGGGGGGGGGGGGGCGCAAAGGGGGGCTTGGAGGGGGGTAGTGGGGTTGTGTGGATGTTGGGGCTGGGGGGAATGGGGGGCTTAGGTGGGGGGATGGATGTGGGTGGGGCACGTGGTAGGGAGGAGGCGGCGGACAGGGCCACGAACAGGAGGCGGACGGGGACGGCAGTCGCAGGCGTGGGCGACAGGCTGAGAAGCAGGGAGGCGGGGTGGATCCGGTAGCGGGCGGGGCAGCCACATGCGAAAGGATGCGGAAGGCGGCGGATGGCAGGCACTCGGCGGCGGACAGGGAGAAGGCGGCGGACAAGAAGAAGGCGGCCACAGGGCGGCATCCAGGAGGCCACAGGGCGGGGGCAGGGGTGCGTGGAGTCAGACAAGGCGCTTGCGCGAGGGAAGCCCACAAGGAGGGGGGGCGGGCATGGCGAAGACGACGGGCAGGGCGAAGGCGGCGGGCAGGGTGGCAGACAGGGCAAAGGCGACGGGACAAAGGAGGGGGCGCCTAGCAGCGTGGCGTCAGGCGAGGGCGGGAGGAGAGGAGGGAGGAGAAGAGGAGGAGGAGGGAAAGGAGAGGAGGAGGAGATGGAGAAGAGGAGGGAGGAAGGAGAGGGAAGTGGAGGAAGAGGGAGGTGGAGGGAGAGGACGCAGGGAGGAGAGGGAGATGGAGGGAGGTGGTTGGGGGGAAGGGGTCGGGGAGAGAGAAAGGTGGGGGTGGGGGGATAAGGGAGGGTGCCCAGGGGGTGGGGGGTGCCCATGGGAGGGGGGGAGGTGCCCATGGGGTTGCCCATGGGGGGTTGGAGAAGGGTGCCCAGGGGGGTGCCCATGGGAGGGGTGCCCACCAGAAAAGAAAGGCGCGTCCCCGTCCCGCTCGCGTGCGCGGGGCGCGGTAAAAAAATTTGCTGTGACGGGATCGAAATAGCGCCGCGATGTTGGTACGGGGCACACAAACGCGACTGGAGCTCGTGGAGATGCGTGAAATCGAAAACGGGCGCATTCACGCACGGGACGAGTCGCGCGAAACACGTAAAAACAAGGAAAAATTAATATCTCCCAATTTGAGCATCGAAACGAAATGTCATAAAAGCAAAAATTGGGCAGGATGGCACGGGGAAGACAGGGAAAAAGCACAACGGGGGTTCGGGGGGGGGGGGGGGGGGGGGGAGGGGATAAAGGGCATTCACATGCAAAAAGCGCAAAAAACGAGTTAAAAAACGCAAACAAAAATTAATATTAGAAGATCCGTGCATCGGAACGAGGTGCAAGAAAAAGGAAAAATGCACAAAAAGAGGGACCCAACAATCCTATCACGTCAAAACATGGTTCCAACTCAGATAAGACGCGTTCACATGGGAAAAACCCAAAATACAAACCCAAAAATAGAATCAAAAAATAATATTGGATGAACCGCTGGCCGGAATGTCATGTAGTAAAAAGGAAAAATGTCCGAAGAAGGGGTGGCACAGGGTTGTCATGTTAGAACATAGTTTCGGCTGAAGTAGGAGGGGTTCACATATGAAAAACACCAAAAATACACCCGAAAACATATTTAAAAATTAATAATTAAAAATCCAAAAGTCGAAAGAGGATGGAGGAAAAAGGAAAAAGGTGGGGGAAGGCACGGTGGACATGGTTGTCAAATCAAATTGGAATTCCGATGCAAACAGGGCAGGTTCACATGGAAAAATGTCAAAAAGACGCACAAAAAAGTCTCGAGAAACCGCAAAAATTAATATTGGACAAACCGTGCATCAAAATGACATAGAGTAAAAAGGAAAAATGTCAAGGAAAAAGTGGTTGTCAAGGCTATGATGTCAAATCATGGTTCAGAAGCAAGCAAAATGCATTCACATGGAAAACCGGCTAGTGTGCGCGAAATACTTCAAAAATTAATAACTCCAGAACCGTGCACCAGAACAGGGGTGGGTAAAAAGGAAAAATGGTCAATTTAAAGGGATGAACTAGGCTATAAGGTTGGATTTGGATTTCGGTGAACGTAGAGTATGTGCACTTGGCAGGACAACAAAATCAGGGAATGAAGGAAAACGGCAAGGGAACAGCCCCGAGGGTGGGGGAAAAATGAACGGATGGGTGGGAAGGGACCTCATCAGGGTAAAAGCAAGTCATGGCATACATGCATAAGCAGGTTGAGGCATATGCAGAGGGGTATGCAATGTAGACGCGCAGGGACGCGTCCCCACACTTAAAACCTTAACGGATAGGGTTAACCGAGCAACAGGGACCTAGGACCACACAACAGACCATCTACTAACGTCCCCACACTTAAAACATGAACGTCACTGAGAAACATAAGGTGTAGGGTTCTTCACAGCACACGTCCTTCGTAGCAAGGACCACACGACAGCACTCAAGGAGGTAGCTAGTTGAAGGAATCGCAGGAAATTTATCGATGGCGAGGAATGTTGCACTCAACACACAATCACTCATATGGAATGAAAGAACAATCCGGTTTAGGAATCGACAAGGGAATAGTGCAGAAGGAGTATGCCAGGGTGCACAATTGATGGTCCATTAGTGCATCCAACCCGTCCATAAGTGCAAGGAGGAAGGCAAGGGAGCCTTACAGTGCAGTGTATAGAATAGGGTGACGTGTCTTGTGATGACGGCAGAAACCCACCCGGTGGATGCATAGGGGAACAGAAACATACCTGACTCCAAGTGTCATAACGTCCCTCAAATCTCACCTCTCGGTAATTGATTGAAGAAACTCTAGTCACACTCAGCCCACCCTCTGTCTCACGCTCTGCTGATAGATACAGGAGGGCAATCATGTCCTGAAATCCATTGATGTTATCCTCACGGTCACTTGTGCAAAGGTTGTATGCCTTGTGCACATTTGATGGTGCAATTGTGCATCCCGCCCTGTGCCGGCATACGGTGCGAGAAGGAAGGCCAGGGAGCCTTACAGTGCAGTGCACAAAAATAGATCGTGCTTTGTGCATTGAGAGGCCCGTCCCGTGCGTGCAACACTTCATTCACACTTCTCATCTCTCATTTGATTTGAAGGGAAAAGACTGGTCACTCGCCCCACCCTCTGTCTCACACTCTAATAGATACAGAGGGCAACCATACTCACTTCCCCATCCGGTTAGGATGAAAGCTCGCGTCACTCGATTG
The DNA here is from genome assembly GCF_053477565.2 of Lygodium microphyllum. Classification (NCBI taxonomy): domain Eukaryota; kingdom Viridiplantae; phylum Streptophyta; class Polypodiopsida; order Schizaeales; family Lygodiaceae; genus Lygodium; species Lygodium microphyllum. The sequence continues at coordinate 170,849,775 of NC_141140.1, forward strand.
TTTGTCGATGAAGAGCACGTCGTCAATTGTTGAAGAGGCATACCCAAGGAGGTAGCCATCAGATCGAACGTTGTGTTACATAGGACATGGCGTCTACTAGAGGATAGTTAGACGCTCTGCAGAGAGACACACAACACAGCGTACCAAGGGAGACAGCTTCGGAACTGGATCCTGGGGATGTCAATTGATGAATCCACTTTTTGGACTGCTGGGTATTGCCACCTTTTCCACAGCCAGCTTCTTGCCCAAGGGTGTTAACCACCTTTTCCTGGAGGGAGGCCTGCTATGACAGGGAATTTCTTCATTTTCTCCCATAACAGTTTTCTTTTTTTTTCTTTTGTTGTTTTGTTCTCTTTTGTTTTTTCTCCTACTCCCGAGGGTGTTTCCACCTTTTCTCGAAGAATAGGTCAGCATGACAGGGATCTAAGTCCTTTTCTCCCATGACCGATATGTATATATTTTTTTCTTTTTTCTTTTTTGAATTAAGCAAGGGAATGGTAGAAATACCATTTGTCAGAACCCACCTCACCACTGTCGCTGGTGGAAAATAGAGGATAAGAGATCAGGGCTAGAAGGTGGGGCTGAGGGGACAGAGGGTTGCATCCACCTCATCAGGAGTGGTTGAAGAACGGCTATCAGAAGTAGCATCATAAGAAGTATGGTGCCATGCCAACGGGGGAAAGGATAAGGTGACCGTGATTGTCAAGATCCCCAAGGAGGGAAGTACTTCTTCAGGTGATATCCATTGATCAGGAAGGGATCATCAGAGGCATCAACAGTCTGCACTTGGACACATCCATTAGGGTTGACAGCAAGTACCTTATATGGGCCCATCCACTGCTATTGGAGCTTGCCAGGAAACTTGCCATCATAGGCGAGGACCGAATCACCTTCTTTAAACTCCTTGTGCTTGATGAAGCTGTCATGGTAAGCCTTACGTCGAGCTTGCGTGGCTTCCATGCACTGTAGAGCCATCCTGCGAGTTTCGTCCAAACATTCCAGGTGCAGGAGACAGCGTTGCAGTGAATCATCGTCCCCCAAACGCTCTTTGATAGCCACTCGCAAAGAGGGCAATTCCAGTTCAACAGGGAAAACAACTTCTATACCATACACCAACTGGAAGGATGTCTGTCCTGTTGCTGCTTTATGGGAGGTTCTGTACGCCCAGAGGGCCTCTGTAAGTCGATCATCCCAATCACAACAATGGGCGGAAATTGTTCTTATCAAAATCGAGCAGAGGATTCGATTCGTGACTTCGACTTGGCCATTGGCTCTGGGGTAATAAGGAGTGGACTTGCGATGGCGGATCTTATATAGCTCTGTCAACTCTTCCATGACTTTATTAATGAAATGAGTACCTCTGTCACTTACCAGCTCTAGGGGACTACCAAAATGGGTGATGATATTCTCATACATGAACAGGGCCACGCTGTTACCATCCTCCCGCTTTAGGGCTTTAGCTTCACACCACTTTGTGACATAATCCGTACATACCAGGATGTATCTATTCTGTTTCCTTATGGTGGGAGGATCGATTGGGCCTACGAAGTCGATGCCCCACTTCTCAAACGGCTTCAAAGGAAGGATAGGTTGCAGTGGCATGGCACTGGTCTTGGTAGGTTTCCCCATTCTCTGACAGGCATCACATCTCTTATAGTAATCATAGGCATCCTTGTGAATGGTCGGTCCTAGTAACCTGCTAGAAGCAGAGCCTTCTTGTATGTGGCTTCTCCTGCAAAGTGGCCCCCACATGGCTCGTCATGGAAAGCCTTCAGAACAATCCCAATCTCATCTCCTGCAACACATCTTCTGAGCACTTCATCTTTGCCTTTCTTGTATAGTGCACTGCCTAACAGGGTGTAGGGGGCTGATTCTAATAGAAGCTTCTTCCTTTCCCAACTAGAAACACCACGAGGGTACTGTTGGGTTGCCAGCAGATTAGCAATGTCTGCATACCAGGGGGTTACAGTTTCGACCAGGAATAGGGAAGCATCAGGGAGGTCTGGATCATCCTGCTCCTCATCTGCAGGCTGCGGGATATGCGACAGATGATCAGCCAGAACATGGGAGCGACCAGGTTTGGAATTACCTCAAGGTTGAACTCCTGGAATAGAATGAGCCATCTCATCATTCATCCTTTCATGTCTGCTTTGTTCATCAGGAAGGACAGGGCCTCATGATCCACATAAAATTTAAAGTGGGTAGACAGTAGATAGTGGCGGAACTTCTCTAGGGAAAACACCATTGCCAAGCACTCCAGCTCTGTCACTGTATAGTTTCGCTCTCTATCATTGACTTTTTGGCTTGCATAGTAGATGGGCTGATCCAGCTTCAAGGAGCCCTTCTGGCAGAGAACTGCGCCTAAGCCTTCAATAGATGCATCAGTGTGTACATGGAACTCCTTCGTCCAGTCAGGAGGTTGCAGAATGGGTGCCTCAATCAAACAGTGCTTCAGAGTGTTGAAGGCTTTGTCACATTCTTCCGTCCAAACAAACTCTACATCTTTCCTCAAAAGCTTGTGCAAGGAGGTTGCCTTTGTTGCAAAATGGGCTATGAACCTTCTATATAGTAACCCACGTGGCCTAGGAATCCCCTCAACTGTTTGAGGTTGGTGGGTACTATCAGAGCTGCAATCTTTTCGATCTTTGTAGGTTCTGTTGATATCCCTTGTGCAGAGACAATGTGGTCCAACAGAACTCCAGAAGAGACCCCAAATATTCATTTGTCAGGTTTGAGGGAAATCCCATACTCTCGGCATCGGTCAAAGCATTGTTCCAAATGTCCCCAGTGTTCATGGATCAAACTATAGACACAGAAGTCATCCAAATACACCTCAATAAATTCATGCAAATGATTTTGGAATGTGGCCATCATGACTTTCTAGAAAGTAGCAGGAGCATTGCAGAACCCAAACGGCATCACTCGGTAAGCGTAGGTCCCCCATTCTGTGGTGAAGGTTATTTTGGACTGGTCTTCTTTTGCTATCTGCACTTGGTTATATCCGCCGAACCCATCCAGAAGGGAATAAAGCTCATGTCCTGCCACTGTGTCCATTAGTTGGTGGTCTGTGAAAGGGATCGGAAAAAGTGATCCTTCTTCATCTTGGAATTCAACTTGCGAAAATCCACACATATACGAAGCTTGCCATTCTTCTTGGGTACAACCAGGATGGGTGAAATCCATTCACTATTTTCCACTAGATAGATGAATTCGGCTTCCAGAAGCTTCAGTAGCTCTGCTTTCACCAATGTGGAATAATTTGGATTCATTCACCTCTGTCGTTGCCGTATTGGCTTGGCATCAGGCTCCAAATCAATATGATGCTAACATATTGTGGGATGAATCCCCTTTAGGTCTTTGTAGGACCATACAAACACGTCCAAATTCTCTTTCAACAAGTTGTACAAGGTTGACAACTCCTCTTCCGGTAGGCTACTACCCACCTTCAAATGGCATTTAGTGCCATCTGCATCCACAAAAGTTAACTATCTTTCACCTTCTACTTCACGGATGAAGATCCCACAGACTGCTTCTGGATATAGATCCGACTCCTTCAAGGGGGTGGTGTCCTCATCTAATGTTCCACTAGAACCAACTTCTTCTCTTGGTAGAGACTTAAGTTGCTCCTTGAGATGTTGAAATGGGATTAGAGCCGTTTCAGGTTTGGTTTCAAGATTAGTTACCTCTTGGCTTGAAGACTCATCTTCTGATGACGAGTCCAGGAACACCACATAACAAGGACCCTCTGATGCCTGTTGGAATTGTGAGATTGGTGCTTGTTGGCACGGTGCATCATCATCATCTTTCTTTGGCAAGGATGGTTACGGACAGCAAGAGCCACTGTTGAAAAACGGCTTATTCTTATTAACCCATTTCTTATAAAGATTTTGCATATGAGAAGATCCATTTACCAGCCCAAATGGTACCATCGCCATTCTGTCCTACAGCATGAGCTCGTCTGCTTCTGATGCTTCTGGAACTTCTTCTTCATATGTATCCCCTTTAGGTGGGATAGATTCTTCCATCTCGCTTTCATAACCTTCTTCTTCAATATCATCTCCATCCTCTTCGGTCTCTGTCTCTGTCTCTATCTCTGTAGGAGCTCTGTAAGAGAAGAACAGGTTCTCTGTTTCATTTTCTGCCTCTATCTCTGGCTCTGCTATGGCCATGTAATAGGGAGAGCAGTACAGCCATGCTTCTATCTCACTGTCAGAAGCAATTTCGGATATCATTCGTGGTTCAGGAAGGAAGTATTCACCCATTGACAATGGCTTTGCATCTTTTGGGAGTTGGCTTACAGTATCCACTGTTAAGGAACATGCCACTGTTTTCTTGGGAAGGATCTGTTTGACAGCATCTTCGTCTGCTGATGTTCCATCTGTAGCCTCATTAGGGGAGTCATAAGATAATTCCAAGGAGGTGGATCCATGTCCTTTTTGAGCACCATATAACTTCAGCACCACTTTATTGGGTCCTCTACCCAAGGTCAAGGTTCCTTTGAACCAATCCTGGCTTCAAAAAGCCATGTTTTGCCCAATAACAGAGGGTAGGATGTACCATAAGAGTTTGGCTTCACCACCAGATAGGTTAGCCAATAATCTTTTCCAGCCACTGTAGTCTTCACATATGGGAGAATGCCCAAAGGCTTGATTCTGCTCTGATCCACCAGTCTGATGAGCCATTGGGTTGGTTGCACACCTTGTAGGCCTAGATCCTTCATTGTCACATCCGTCATAATGTTCACTGATGATCCACCATCAATCAGTGCATTTGCAATGAAGCAACCTTCTATCCACACACCAGTCTTTGGGGTACCCGGATCTAGGAAGTTGTTAGCCATGTCTACTTCTTTTACAGGATCTGGACTTTGTTGCTGTTGAGGGAGAAATCCTTAAGCCACGTCTTCTTGTTAGTATACTTTTGAACCTTTTTCGGCAACTGGGAGACAACATCAACAATTGTCGGAATGTGAGGTTTGGTTTAAAGGTATCTAGATCTCTGACCAGATCGTATTCCTTAATAGGATCCACTTGCTTCTCTAACCGGTTAGGGAATGGGGCAACACCCATTTTCATTTTCCTTTTTTCTTCCAACAGGGGAATCATGGGAACTTCTTCTGCCACTTGTGGCACCTCCTCCTCTTCTATCTCCTGGACCTCTAGTCCTGTCTCTGGAAGTGTCTCTCTGACTCTCTGTGGCATTGTAGTGCTCTGTGCGGCACAGTCAGGCTCTGTTCTGTTCAGTTCTTCTGGTGGAAGATTGAACTTCACTATTCTGGCAGGAGGATTATTTTCTTTCTGGATAGGTGGTTCCTTCTTTGCACGCGTGATGGTAGCAACTTCCAATTCCACTAAATTGGAGGTAGGCTCTTGGGCCTTGGCCGGATTATCAGCAGCATTGTTTTTCACTAGGACTGGGCTTAAACAGTCTTTTGTAGTGTGGCCTTCTCCTTTGCATTGACTACATAAGGGCTTATAATCCACTGACCTTTTGGGATTTGGACAATTTGGTGAAATATGTCACTTTTCTCCACATTTGTAACACTCCACTTCTGATCTTTGACCACCGCTAGACTGTCTTCCTCTATAACTTTGAGAGGGAAACCTCCTTGGACCGAAATTAGGACCAAACTCCCTAGGCTTTGGCCCAATATCATGTGTTGTCATTTTGGATTCCAGCAAGTTGAATCTTGCGTCTTCTTCCTTCCTTCTCCTATCATGCATCTCCTTCAGATAGAAAATATCCTCTGTATGGTTCTTCCGCAAATAGTAGGAACAGACAGCTCCAGGAATGGTTGGTTTTCATGTACATTCAGTGGCTCAATGGCTTGCTTGATGACACTTACCACACCAAGTATTTCACCGCATCACATCTCTTCTTGCTCCTGCCACATTGGATATGCTAGCGGTATTCACTTTCAGCATCTCTATAGCTGCTCTGTAATCACATCCATCAACTCCTTCTTTATATTTGCAACTGAGTTGGATAAATAATTCTTCAAGCTTTCTCCTCCTGAGGCACTGGCAGTAGGGTTTTGAGGAGTCTCTATAATCACTGTGTAAACAGGTTGGGCTGGTATAGAGGGGTCTCTGTTCTGATTCTGATTCAGAGCTCCTGTTTGAATTGTTGGCTATTGGCTCCAGTTGGTAGGATTCCACTATTGCTACTATTTTGGCATTGGGGAAATTGATTGGGACCATTGTTATTGTGGTTGAACCATCATTTGAGGCATTGATTGTGGCCACTATGGATTTGATGCACTGTACTGTGATACCGAGGGCATCTGTTGGTAGGGGTAGGGGACTATCCCTGGGGGGTACATCATTCCTAGCATCAGAGGAGGTAGGACTCCTCTTCATGGATTCATCCCCAATCTAGATTCCACTTCATCGTATAGTCTTGCACCTTCTATTGCAGCTTACAGTGTGGCTTGTTTTTGTAGCTCCACAAACTTACGGACTTCTCGTTGTAATCCTCTGAGAAACACCCCCTTCTGAATGCCATCATCTAGATTATGGTTAGTCCATCTCTTCAGGATGGATTCCATTCGTGAGACATAAGCTTCTACTCTTTCTCTAGAGGACTGGCTTAAATTCATAAATTCCTCTTGCATCCGCTCTTCAAAACCTTCACGCCTGAATTTAGTGAGGAAGTCCAACTTCAAGCTCCCATGTGCCAAAAGTTCCTGCTGCTTGTTGTCAAGATTGTGGGAGAGAAGGAAGGAGTCTCACTTGTAGCTTTCTTGCTTGCACAATGGGGGAATACACACAGAGGTGGAGGTTGAAAGCAGTTTTTCCTCTTCTTAGTTGTGTAAGCCAAAAAGAACTCACATACAAAGAAATAGAAGAACCCTATATATGGGTCTCAAACCAAACTCAAATAACTAAGGTGGCATACTAACTGAGCCACGAACTAGAGTAGATAAGGATAGCTGATATCTAGCTATTATTCATGGGCGGTGTACCAACCGCATCTGCACAACTGACAAGTCGGTGACATAAATGCACAAAGGTCACCCTGGCATATCACGAGTGGAGCTCGATCTCTCAACACTCCCCCTCGAGCTCAATCCCAATTCCTGCACACCAAGCAGGTCTTTGAACTTGCGCAGCTTCTCTGCACCCAATGCCTTCGTGAATATGTCAGCTACTTGATCCTCTATGCTGATATAAACTAGATCAATAAGACCTAGTAAAACCCTCTCCCACACATAGTGATAATGCACCTCAATGTGCTTTTTTCTAGCATGATAGAGTGGGTTATTTTCCAAGTGTATACTACTCATGTTGTCACAATAAATGACAATTGGCCCATCTGTAGATTGATGCATATCATAAAGTAGCTTATGCAACCAAGCTACCTCACATGCAACCATTGTTGCACCCCTGTACTCAACCTCTGTGCTCGACAAGGCAATTGTAGGTTGTTTCTTGCTCCTCCAAGTGACTGCAACACTCCCAAAAGAGAACACATACCCACTGGTAGATCATCTATAAGAAATACTACTAGCCCAATCAGCATCAGTGTATCCATGCAACTGTATCTGAACCCCAGTCTCATAAAATAGTCCATACTGCAATGTGGACTTCTCATACTTGAGTATGTGTCTAGCCGCATCCAAATGCGATTTCCTTGGAGCCTGCATAAATTGACTTACCAATCCAACAACATAGCTCAAATCTGGCTTGGTAATAGTCATATAAATCAAACTTCCTACTATGCATATGTACATAGTAGGGTCTTCCAGAAGCTCACCTGCATCTACGCTCAGCTTCACATTCTGCTCCAAAGGAACTGAAATAGGCTTACAGCCTGTCATCCCATATTTAGACAGCATGTCCAATCCATACTGCCTCTGCAAGAGCTGTATCCCACTTGGTGATCTAATCACCTCAATGCCCAAGAAATAATGCAGCTCTCCCAAATCCTTAATCTTAAACTTTTGCTTCAATAGCATTTTCACATTAAGGATATCTTCATCACTGTCACCTGTCATAATCAAATCATCAACATAAACGACAAGCAGCATAATACCTTTCTCTGTTTTTCTCACATAAAGTGAGAAATTTGCCTTGGAAATCAGAAAGCCAATAGTGACAAGATACTGTCCTATCTTGTCAGACCATGCTCTAGGTGCTTGCTTCAAGCCATACAAGGCTTTCTTCAACATGCAAACAAACTCAGGATGAACAACATGCACATAACTTGGTGGCTGCTCCATATAGACCTCTTCTTGCAAATCACCATGCAAGAAGGCATTCTTTACATCCATCTAATGTAAAGACCATCCCTTTGATGCAGCCATAGCAATGACTGCTCTTACGGTTGCCATCCTTGCAACCGGACTGAATGTTTCTTCATAATCAATGCCATATGTTTGTGCATACCCCTTGACTACTAATCTTGCCTTGTATCTGTTCACAGAACCATCTGCATTGTGCTTCACCTTATAAACCCACTTACAGCCAATTGCATTCTTACCTTTAGGCAAAGGTACCAACTCCCATGTAGCATTTGCTTCCAAGGCATCCATTTCTTCATCCATGACTTTCTCCCATTTTTCTTTTCCCATGGCTTGCTCAAAAGAAGTGGGTTCTGGTTCCTGTATCACTTTGACCATATATGCATAGTGGATGGCTGTAAATCCATGATATTTCAGCCTATCCATAGGATCCCTAGCTCTGGTAGACCTATGTAAAGTAGGCTCACTTCTAGATGCTCTCAAAACATCCCTAGTCTTCCTTACTCCAAGTGTAACAATAGAGGCAATACCCAACTCATCATCAATGCTCAGTTCTGAGCCACTGGATTCACCATCCACATAAGAGTGACCTACATTCACATCAAACATGGGCTGATCTACCTTCTCTTTTCCTTTTCGTGAAACCTGCATACCACTATCTGCATTGCTTTGAGAAGATTCTCATCATCTCAATCTGCCTGTCCATGGTGAAGAATGTGAACCATTGCTAGAGGACACTCCAAGTCCACTAATATTTTATGACTGCTGCTGTGAATTCTGTGCAGCATTACCATTTTGTGCATCTACATCATCAATCACATTTACTAGTTTATACCAGTTACTCATCTCATCAAAAACATCTCTGCTCATTGTAAACTTACGAGTAGAAGGGTTATAGCATCTATACCCTTTCTGCTGCTGTAGAGAGTAACCAATAAAGATGCACTTCTCAGCTTTTGGATCCAACTTAGATCTCAACTCATCTGGCACATGAACATAGGCAATGTAACCAAAGATTTTCAAATGAGAAATATCTGGTTTCCTACCAGTATACCTCTCCTTTGGAGTCATTCCATGTATTGCTGCAGTGGGAGTCCTGTTCATTATGTAGACTGTTGTAGCAACTGCTTCAACCCAATAAAAATCTGGCAGGTCTTTTTCATTGAGCATGGCACGAGATACCTCTCCAATATGCCTGTTTTTTCTTTCTGCAATTCCATTTTGCTGTGGGGTATGACTGCATGAATATTGTTGCTTTATGCCATGCTCCTGCAAGAACCTTGCAAACTCATTTGAGAGGTACTCTCCCCCTCCATCTGACCTTAGGCATTTTATTTGCACGCCTGTTTCTTTTTCAACCATAGCTTTAAGAGTTTTGAAATGCCCAAAAACTTCACTTTTCTTTTTCATAAAATACACCCAAACTTTTCTGCTATAGTCATCAATAAAAGTGACAAAATAATGACAGCCTCCAAGAGATGCAGCTTTAGTAGTCCACACATCAAAGTGGATTAATTCCAATGGCTTCTTACTCTCTTGAATATGTCTAGGAAATGGTTTCCTTGCCTGTTTTCCAAACTGACAGGCTTCACATACCTTATGCATTTCTGCAACCTTGAATCTAGGCAATCCTGCAACAATATTTTGGGCCTGCATTGATTTAAGTCGCTGTACATTAACATGACCAATGTGGTTATGCCAGATATCAATATCTGCAACAACTACACTGGTCCCATGTGCAAACATTGCTGCACTCAATTCAAACATGTCTGCATCCAACGTAAACATTCTGCCCTTCTTCTTTCCTTTTGCTATCAAGTGACCTTTATTTTTCATATCCTCAACAAAGCATCCATGAGGATTAAATCTGACCTACAAGCCCTGCTCAACCATTTGACCAACAGAAACCAGATTCTTGGTGATATTCGGGACGTGAAATACATCGGACAGGTATTTCTTTTTCCCATCCTGCATAGACAAGGGAATTTTTCCAGTTTGCACAATAGGATGTGCAGTATCATCACCAGTCTCCACAAATCCTAGTTTTTCCATTTTCCTTGCATCCTCCATCCATTCTGCATGACTTGTCATGTGGTTTGATGCACCTGAGTCAACATACCATACATCGTTGCTTTCTTCTGCACTTGTCACAGAATTGTTCATGTGCTGCACCATAAACAAATGCTCATTTCTGTCATCACCCTGTCTACTAGAAGATGCATAATTTCCTTGTTGCAGTTTTCCATTCATGATGTCATTCTGCTTTTTATAGCAGTCTTTAGCCATATGACCCATTTTACCACATTAGTAGCATTCAATATTGCTGTTTGCATTTTGCCCTCTTTGCCATCCACCACGACCTCTTTGGCTCCACCTGCCTCTAGAGTTATCACGTCCTCCTCCATAGGACTGGTTTTCTTGAGTTTGCTGCATATTCTGATTTCTACCACGGCCTCCAGATCGGCCTCCTCTACCTCTGCCTCTACCTCTTCTACCATTTGAGTAGAAGACAGCTTCGTTTGAAGTTCCTCCTGAAGAAGATGCACCACCATTTCTCTGCTCCTCAGAAATTAAAAGAGCAATCAACTCCTCAAAATCAGGAAATCTTTCATGGACGGAAATGGATATTTGAAACTGTGCATAATCCTTTCCTAGACCATTCAAGGTCACAGAAACTAAATCATCATCTTCTACTGGTGGCGACCCAATGGAAGCAAGTGCATCTGCAATCTTCTTCACTTTCATGTGGTAGTCATTGATGCTCATATTTTCTCTTTGCACATTATGCAACTCTTACTTGAGCTGCATTTTCCTGGCTTGAGTATTTGTGCTATACATTTTTGACAAAGTATCCCATGCCTCCTTTGGCGTACTTGCATCCTAAATATGCATAATCATAGAGTCTGAAATACTGATAGATAGGTAGTACATAACTTTCTTGGCTCTCTCATGCCATGCTTTAAATGCCTGCATTTGCTATTGATTGGGAACATCAGGAAGAACTGGTTCTTCTTCATTTCCTGCAACAAATTCCCAATATCCTTTTCCCATAAGGAAATTCGTCATTCTAAACTTCCATGCTTGGAAGTTGTTCTTGTCAAGCTTTTCAGTGACAATCTGTGAGAGAGAATCAGACGCCATTACAGAACACTGCAAAAAGTTATGTCACTGCAAAGAACAAAGCTTCAGCCTCACAAGGGCTAATCTGCAAAACTGACGAAAGTGGTATTTGACCACACAGTCGCTTCCTAGTGAGGATTTTACATCAACAAGCAACAAGGATGATTCTGTAACTCCCAATGTCTCTGCACACAAGCATACGATGCAATTTCTACAGTAACTTTTCACTGACCTGTAGAACAGTGGTCGCACAGCATAAAACTGGGCCTTTTCCTAAGTGCGTGCAGAAAACGTCCGCCTCCAAAACAGGCCCCAAAATGGCCTCAAATAAAAAAAACAGGGTTACCAAGGGCTAAAGCCATCTCCCGCAGCATATATTTCCCTCTTGCTTCACCGCGAAGGGCGTCTCAACCTGAGACAATGCACTCTTGCAATTTCCGGCTGTGCTACCTGCAGAGATCTGCTCCCAAAACAGAAAATGAAAGCAACACTACTCCTCTTACCAGAACACCGCGAGCTTGGCTTGCTTTCTTGAGCTCCTTACCATGAACAAGGCTCTGATACCATGTCAAGATTGTGCGAGAGAAGGAAGGAGTCTCACTTGTAGCTTTCTTGCTTGTACAATGGGGGAATACACACAGAGGTGGAGGCTGAAAACAGTTTTTTCTCTTCTTAGTTGTGTAAGCCAAAAAGAACTCACATATAAAGAAATAGAAGAACCCTATATATGGGTCTCAAACCAAACTCAAATAACTAAGGTGACATACTAACTGAGCCACGAACTAGAGTAGAGAAGGATAGCTGTCATCTAGCTATTATTCATGGGCGGTGTACCAACTGCATTTGCAACTGACAAGTCGGTGACATAAATGCACAACGGTCACCCTGGCATATCACGAGTGGAGCTCGATCTCTCAACACTTGTCTCTCATACCACTGAAACTCCGCGCCCTTGAAAGTGGCGGGGAATATTGCTAACCAATGCTCAGGGATACTGGCATTGTTAGCCACACATGCTACCATAAACTCTGCTACATGAAGATCAGGGTCTTCATTGTACTCTCCCTTAAAAACTGGCAATGGGACTACATTCGCTAGCCTGTCATCAATATTTCTAGGATGGATCTGGCTTGGAAGTGGACCTCTTGCAGGAGGAGGAAGGGATTGATATGCCATTGGGAGTTCTGTAAAGAGTTCTGCAAGGGCGCCAAAGGCGGCTTCTACTGCGAGCTCATTCTCAACTTTGATTCTTTCCTTCTCTCTTCTCACGTACCTCTGGACTCGTTCTAACGCTTGCCTCTTTATTGCGTCATTCATCAGGGGGTTGGCTCCACTATGTTGTTAGTGCTCCACAAAGGGATAACAGAAGGCTTCAGTCTTTGGAGGACTCTCTTGCCAACATTTCTTCTACTTCTTCCTTTTCAACATCCCTGAATTCTTCTTTCATGCCACTGCACAGAGGAAGGTATTCGGTTTTGAAGGTGTCAAAATGCATACGTCTAAGCATTGTGGTGGTGCCCTCATCATAGTAATGCCAGCTTCTAATGGTTTCAACAGTGTATGTTGTGAAAAACACTCTAACTACCAACTTCCAATGGGTTGCTAATTGAACAAACAGAAGATTGCCAGAACACTTAGCATCCCATGTATCTTGCTGTTGAGCATCCACGAATAAATTCCAACTCTTTTCCTTCTTATCTTTGTGAACCTCCACAGACCAAGACTCCTGAAGCTTCTTCACAATCTCCCACTTAATGATGTCTGGAAACTTCTCAATGAATGCCAAATCTTCCATATATGGTCATTCTCTCTGTTTCTGCTCTTCAGTTTGTTCCCAAACAGTTTGCCACCAAGATGCAAGTTTCTGCTGCTTCAACAGGAAGAGGGAACTGTCCACCACATAGAGCATGCATCATGATGGTGATGTGTTTCTACCATTGTGGGATGAAATTATTATGGAAAGTGGCTTTGATTATGAGAAATTCCAACTCTTTAGTGGAAGAAGGAACTCTACAAAAATCCATTGAATTCTTCTCTTCTTGGCAATGCCATTTCCTTCATTTTCAGCCTCTTTTGGTGCTTGTTGATGGCAAGTTTCCCCGGCTGTACACCAAAAACATGGAGCCCCAAGAGGAACACCAAGGAAAAAGGAATTATCTTGCAAGAAAATCTATCTTGTAACATCAACAAGCTTTTTTATTAGATTTATATGATCTCAATGAACAAAAGAACACCAGGCACAACAAATCTTCATGCAGCATCATGTAGATCTCCCACGGATTTGATAGAATCAACCATATTCTTCAACATCTTCACAAAATCCATCAATATTACAAAGAAAGCAAAGGAATACACCATCTTTGAATGAAAATATATCACATAGTATTCATCTTCAATATCTTCATAGCCTTCTCTCTCAATCTCTCACATATAATCACACTATTTTCATAGATTTGGCTATCTCTGACTCTCTCTCTCTCTCTCCATCAATAGTAAATCATATCCTCACTAAAATCACTCAATAATAACTCTCAATAATCCTTATTAGGTCGTGGATGCACCTCCCAAGAGGTATGTCTGATATGAAGAGGCACCAGAGCCACTACAGTGTCTTTTCATAGCTCACCATTGTCACTTCACTCGAGTCTTTACTTCAGTCTTCAGCAACTACTTCTTTGAATTCTTTTAGCTCTTTTGCACTTGTATTCACCTCTTTCCAAGGCTAGAAAACTTTCCCAAGATACACTCTCATCCAAGAGAACACATATAGAGGCATACAGAAGGTCTACAGAAGCTCATCAGAGAGTTACAGAAGGTCAACAGAAAGCATCAGAACCACATAACTCATACCATAACCATTCCAAACCATCAAAAATCACTCCATAAGCTTTCAAACAATCTCAAACCCTATCAATCAATACTCCATCCCTCCTTACAGAGAGAAAACAGAACAAAACAGAAACTCAACAGAAGCTATCAGGACCAAACAGATCATATCAGAACATCATCAGAACTTCGCATCTCTACTAATAAACATCATGAGCTTAATAAAACCATTCCAACCTATCCAAAATACTCTCAAAACACTTGCAAACCAATCAATCATCTCATAAAATCAACCATTCAGCTTTCAAAAACAACAAAAATCAGCCAAAAAATAGGTCATTTCAACACTCAACAAATCTTCATAGAAGGTGAAATTCATGAAAGGTTTTTTTACGTTGCTTAAACTCTAGGAAGTTATCATTGCTAACTGCATATCTTAGCAAGGAAAAGATTGTTTATTTGGCATGAGTTTTGTTCGCAAGGAAAAAGGAAGTTAATTGAATTTTCCCTCAAAGTAATAAAGTTTAGGACTGAAAAATCAATTGTCACATAGATAACAAATTGTGTCGAGGTGATCTCGATATTTCCTTATAAAAGTTAACCGAATTAATATAAACTTAGAAATACCTATGCTGCGAAATATGCATTGGGAATTATTTAAATCCAAGAAACGTTTATACCTTAAATACTTGCCCACCTTCCCTGATTGTAGGGTCAATTGAATCGTAAATGTAAAAGAACTAGGGTTTGTCCTTGAGGTTCCTAAAGAAAATAATATAAGGAAACCCCAAGTCTGACAAATGTCAGTTTAAAGAAACTGAAACGGATTGTTTCATCGCATATTACGATGCAGGACTTGCACAGCAAGTATGAAGTCATATAGTCTTGTGATTGATTCACAAGAAGAAAGGTTAAATACCCTCAACAAGGATGGCAGATCCTTATGCAAGTTATCTTGTAAAAAGGATATATTCTTTGATATCCTTCTAAGTAAGCAAGGTTAAAACCGGTAACTAAGGTATCCAATGAACTTTAGAGTTGACCAAGTTGGGTTAATAGGGTACACCCTAACCCAGAATATAAGGGATCTTGCCAAGTTGCAAGACACCCGGGAATGAGTGCTGATGCATTCGAAAGGAAAGAATCATTCCTTAGCAGTTTGCCAACAACAAGATCGGTTAATGGAAATGTTTGTGCTTGCTAGAGATTTTAGAGCACTGTTTCATTTATGAATTACAAATTAAATGAATATCTATACTTCAGGTTGAAGGCCTGAAGGGAGAGGCAGCTTCAGTTACCCCCGATTGCCTGTCTGACCCTAACCAAGGGGGTTGTTGACCGCGTCAGGAACATGGACCGAACCCGCCGTAAGAGCTCTCTGCGTTGATCTCTACTTGGAGTAGGAGGACGCTTGGGTGCCACGGGGGGCTCTGGCCGTAAATCCCTTGCCTTCCGGGTCCTGCACAAGAGGCCAATGTGACTCACGATTGGATCTTGAGGCCCGCATACTAGTTTATGGGAAGAAGCTTGGAATGGTGATCCTTGTGGATTACTGGATAGCCTTCGGGCGGATTATGGACAAGCCTACGGGCGGAACTCCTTGTATTTCAAAAATAAATATATATGATATGTTAATAAAGAACTTGTTTGGTATTGTTTTTCTATGTCACGTGATAAGATTACGTGAAGGAACCAGTGCTTAACGGTTTAATTAAAGAAGCTGATTGTTACATGTCAAATTAACGTGTTAGATAATTACTGAACTAAAACAAATCGAGGAAAGTGCGGAGGATGGGCCATGGGTCCGTCCTACGGTTGGGTGGTCCCGGATAGCCGGGAACTTTTCTCAAATCTTGAAGAATAGCGGGATGATCGTCAAAGGACACGAACAACAAAAGCATTGACCTAGAGTTATATCTTAATCGATTTACGTTGTTTTAGGGGAACGGAATGGGACTATGCCTTATGGCAGAGAGGTTGAGCTTTGCATCCCTCTTGTTTCCCATTCTCCTTGAACCAAGTGCAGTGTGAATCTGCTTCGACTTGGTGTTTTTGCGTAAAGTAGCTCGCTTGGGTCCGATGCTGGTTGCTGTTAGGTAATGACCAATCAGGAAAACCCTAATTCTGGTCGATCCTAAGTGGGAACGGCCAGAATACTTCTGCTACGTGGCAGACGCGGGAAGCCCTAGATCATAATTCTTGTAACATTCCATGGGAGTGTCAGGCTGAACTTTCTAGACATCCTTCCTGATGGACTGCTAAGACATGTCCTGGATGATGCTAGTGGACACGTTACAGTTGGTATCAGAGCCGACCAACAATGGAATTGCTTTTATGAAATCTCAATGAAATGAAGTAAAGAAATTGTTGTTGTCCAAACATTTCCTTACCTTCAATGCTGTCTTGCAGAATTACGAAGTGTGGAATAAGTTTTTGGTATTTCGAGTCATGTTTATGACTGCAATGCATTCTCCGCCTTATAAACAAAGAATTGGGATTATGAACATCCTGGAGCAGATCTATAATCCATCACCTTTGTACATGGAATGAAGATGGACAGGTGCTTCAGGAATCTACTATATAGTTGCCCACCGGTTTGCCTATCTACAGACCAACCTAAAAAGGATCAAGTGGTTGGAAGACCTGAAAGTCGTGAAGCTATTCATTTTTGTGGAAGCTCACGTAAATTTGACTTTACATATTTGAGGTCGGATGATTGAGATGAACTCATATGCATATGAGGAAGTAACTCGTGTAATCCCCGCCGAAGAGGATTAAAGTGTTGGGATGCCATGAGAAGTATGGATTTCAACGGAAAGGATATCCTAAACTTCCAATGACTTACCGATTCCTGAAGATCCATGACCCAAAACCCTACTATTACACAGTTCATGTAGATAAATGCAATACAACATTGTTCTCCCCAAACTAAATGTAACAATTGGCTTATCATCACATGAAACATTGTATTTAAAAGGGCTATGCCCATGTAAATACAAATAAAGACTTCTTTTTATCGATGTTTGGTTGTGCATACGAATTGATAAACAGTTAAGTAGCTACATTGTTTACGAGATAGCTGAATTAAAGATGTAATATAAGCTAACGTCGATTATCGTATAATATTGTTAAGAAAACCTTTATTCAGGTACAACCCCAGATACAAGTTCCAAATTCGCCTTGTACATCAAGTACTGCTATGATCCAGGAGAAGTTCCTCCTCAAGCAGATTAAGCCACCCGAGTTTGACGGGAGAGGCAGATTCATCCAGGCTGATGCTGAAATTTGGATTGAATCCATGGAGGATTACTTCGAAGCAGTCGGTACTGCACCCGCCAATGAGACTATGCTCGCCAAGTTAAAGCTCACTGGCGAACCCAGACTTTGGTGGAAGCAATGGTGCAAGGATCAAGGGATCGCAGAGGGATTTGTTACCTAGGAGAAGCTGAAGAAAGCCATGCAGGGAAGATACTTACCACCTGCATATCGCACGTAGAAAATGAATGAGTTTTAGGAGCTAAAACAGCTAGAACTCACTCTTGACGCATACTACTCTAAATTCATCTCACTTTTAAAGTATGCGTCACAGATGGACATGACACAGCAGGTGTCCAAATTTTTTGCGGGCTTAAATCCACCAGTAAATACCTGTCTTGAATCTATGTGTCCATCAGATCTTCAGGATGCACTCATTCGAGCGGCGCCTATAATTCAGGAGGTGCAAGCTAGACCAAGGGGTAACAAAACTTGGTCTTATAATGACCCGAACAGAGGAGCATTCAGACCTCAAATGAAGAGAGTTCAAGGTCATAATCAGGGAGAAAGAAAGAAAGAAATGACGAATAATGTCAAAAACTTGGTTCCTACTCAAAGTAATGGCCGAAACCTCCATTGTTTCCACTACAACAAACCCGGTCACTTCAAGAGGCAATGTCCCAAGCTCAGCGGAGGACATCGCCAAGTGCCTTTTCAAGGAGCAGGCTGTGGTCAAGGAGCTGCTATGCATGGAAGAGGAAGAACCGCCTGCATTGCCAATAGGCAAATGTGTGAAGGAGGGGAAGAAGAAGATCCGACCATGGAAGCAGAGTTTGAAAGAGCGACAATCCACGCCGCTTTACACAAGAAAGGGCCGAATCGCCATTTCTCGGTGATTCAGACACCGTCGGACTATCAAGGTAAAGGTTTCAAAACCATGATTGATTGTGGCAGTACACATTCCTTTATCTCACCAGCATGTGCAAAAAGATTAGGAATAGCCACAGTAGAAGCACGTACCCTGCTTGTGGAATTGGCAAATGGTGCTGAGGTAACTTGTACCAAGAAAACTGCTAAGGTGGAATTCTTTCTGGGAGGAAAGAAGACTTCAGTTAAATTCAGAGTCATGAATTTAGGTATCCACGAGTGTCTACTCGGAATGGATTGGCTTAAGCTCAACGACGCCCACATTCACTGTGGAAAGGGTCAAATTTCCTTTCGAAACTCTGAAAGGGAATTAGTCACAACTCAAGGTGAGGCAAGAGTGCCAAGAATCCAATTGGCCAAAGTATCTCAGATCATAAAAGGAGTCATAAAAGGATTACCTGTTTACTTGATCAAACTCAACAAGTTAGATCAAAAGCAAGAGTCTCATGAAGGACCTTCTTGGCTAAAGGAATACGCGGATGTATTCCCTGAAGAGTTGACCAAACTTCCGCCTCAAAGAGAAGTGGATCATGAGATTAGGTTAGTACCTGGAGCTGCACCAATTGCCAAGAGACCTTACAGAATGTCCATACCAGAAGCAATTGAGCTAAAAGAATAACTCAAGTAATTGTTAGATCAGGGCTACATCCGGCCTAGCAATTCACCGTGGGGAGCTCCAGTACTATTTCAAAAAAAGAAAGATGGGACACTTCGACTATGTATTGATTACCTAGGGTCGAATCAATCAACAATCAAGAACAAGTATCCTATTCCTAGAATAGATGAGCTTCTTGATCGTCTTCAGGGTGCAAAGATCTTCTCCAAGATTGATCTCAGGTCAGGTTACTATCAGATAAGGATCAAGGAAGAAGATATCCCAAAGACAACCTTCAATACAAGATATGGGCACTTTGAGTTCCTGGTTATGTCATTCGGGCTTACGAATGCACCTGCCACCTTCAATAGATTAATGCAAGACATCTTTAGGCCATATCTTGATGATTTCGTGCTTGTCTTATTCGATGACACTTTAGTCTATTCTAAACAGGAAGAAGATCATGAACCTCAACTACGGATTGTCCTTTAGACAATGAAGTCACATAAGTTGTATGCAAAAATGAAAAAGTGTGCATTCTTCAAGCGTCAGATTGAATATCTGGGATTCATAATATCATCAGAAGGAATATCAGTAGACCCAGCCAAGGTTAGAGATGTTCTTGAATGGCCAATACCAGTACCCGTCAAAGAGATACGTAGCTTTCTTGGATTGACAGGATGATATAGGGTCTTCATAAAAAACTATGCTTTGATTGCAGCACCTCTGACGGATTTACTAAAGAAGCAGACTTCCATTGCATGGTCAACTCCCGAACAAAATAGCTTTGACAAATTGAAGCAAAGTTTGGTATCAGCACCTATTCTAAAACTTCTAGACCTCAATAAGGAGTTCGAGGTAGTAACTGATGCTAGCATTCTTTCCTTGGGGTGTGTACTTATGCAGGAAGGTCATCCAGTAGCATACTCTTCAAGGAAACTGAAGAACCATGAAAAGAATTATGCTACACATGATCTGGAATTACAAGCTGTCATCCACGCTCTAAAGCTTTGGAGACACTACTTGTTGGGTAACAAGTTTACTCTAGTAACCGACCATAAGAGTCTCAAATGGATCTTTACCCAGAATGACCTCAACATGAGGCAACGTCGGTGGATTGAAGTGTTGGAGGAATATGATTTTGAAATCAAGTACTGACTTGGGAAAGAGAATGTAGTTGCCGATGCACTTAGTCGCAAGGCATTCCTAAATTCCCTAATCTTGCAGAATCCATCAACGGCCAGACCTCTAGCTACAAAAGTATCAATGCCAAACAACCCTATACTTGAGATAGCTAGAGAGGAAGCATGCCATGATTTGGCCTAACAAACAATGCTAAAGGAGATCTCTACCAAGGAGCAGAATCAAAAGTTGCAAGCTAAATATCAAGAATTTTCAATTGATAATGGACTTGTCTACTATAGAACAAGGCTGTGTATACCAGCAAGCCAGTCACTTAAGTAGAAGATAATGTGGGAAGCACATGATTCCCTTTTCGCAGGACATCCTGGTAATGCTTAAAATCTTAATGCAGTTAGGAAGAGCTACCATTGGGAGAGGCTCAAACGTGACGTTCTCAAATATGTCTGAGTCTTTGTCTTGCCAATGTATCAAAGCCAAACATGTCATGATGCCAGGGAAACTGCAACCACTTGACATTCCCCAAATGAAATGGGAATTCATCAGTATGGATTTTGTTGTAGGCATACCCCAAGTCCAGGGGGGATAGAACTCCATCATGGTTGTGGTTGACATGCTTACTAAGGTTGCACACCTTATTCCAGTAAAGACAAACTATAAAGCCTCCGACATTGCAAGGTTGTTTATCAAGGAGATATTCAAGCTACATGGTTTACCCAGAAGAATCATCAGCGATCGAGATTCTCTCTTCACATCACACTTCTGGAGAGCTATCTTTGAAGCTATTGGGACTCAACTCTGTTTTAGCACCGCCTACCACCCCCAAAAGGATGGCCAAACAGAGTGAGTAAATCAAGTCATCGAGGATATGCTTAGGGCATACTGTTGTCGAGAGCCGAAGAGGTGGATTCAATACTTGCCATTGGTTGAATTTGCCTACAATGCTACGTACCAGCAGAACATTCAGATGACCCCTTTCCAAGTATTATATGGTCATGATTGTCGAAGACCTCTAAACTCTTCTGATCCAACCCTAAGGGTTGAAGCATCAAGGCAGATATTGGAAGAGATGGATGATCAAATAAAGACAATAAGACAAGACATACAAGCAGCCAAGGATAGACAGAAGGCATACGCGGATTTGAAGCGTCAAGAAAGATTCTTCGAAGAAGGAGACATGGTCTTCATTCACGTACGCCCTAAAAAGAGTTCTCTATCCCTAGGAGATTGCAAGAAGCTAAGTCCAAGGTATTGTGGGCCGTACAAAATCCTCAAATGCCTAGGACCCAATGCTTATAGATTGCAACTCCCCGAGAGCCTAAAGGTTCACAATGTATTCCATATCAGCCTATTGAAAAAATATGTACCCAACCCTAACCATGTACTTGATGACCAACAAATTGTAATGCATAGTCAAGGAGACCTTGAACTAAGGCCGGATAGGATCTTAGATGTTAGGGAGAGACAGTTAAGATCCAGAACCTTGAGAGAATGCCTCGTCAAGTGGAAAGATTATCCCAAAGAGGATGCCACTTGGGTAGATGAAGGCACTCTCAACCATCAATATCCCCAGTTTATCTCGAGATGAGGACATCTCGATTCCTCTAAGGGGGAGAGAATGTAATATATCAAATATATATTTTAAATTTCTCCTTCTCGCACGGCGGTGCATCGAGCTAGAAGGGTAGAGGGGGGATAGAGGAGCCAGCAAGCTCCTTGCGGAGCTTGCACGGCTCCATAAGCATGCGGATGGACACGTCAAGGGGAGAGGATTCCCTCCCCCCCCCTATAAATTTAAGGGTGGGCAGCAAAGACAGAGGAGGCCGTGAGAGAGTAGGATGAAGCCATCGCCCTGTTCATGCTGCTGCCAAGGGAGGAGGAAGGAGAGTCACCACATTACTTCGCTGCAGTCGAGAGAGAGAGTGTGAAAGACTGAGGGAGAACAACCGAGCTCGAGGCTGCCATATCGTGAAGCTGCGCCGACTGTACTCTGTGGAAGAAGGGAGGGATAACCACTCATCGCCGCTTGCAAACTCCCACCCTTCCTTCCCTCCCTCATGGTCGCCGTCGGGATTTCTTCCCCCCACGTGGCTCCTAACCCCCCCACCACAGAAGCTTCAAGAAGCTTCTTGAAGCTTCTAAGGGGGGCTCCTCTAAGCCCCCCTTCCTATACTCATATCCCTTCTACTCTTTCATCTCCCCCCCCCCCCCCCGGGTTTTTAAAAACCCTCAAGCCCCCCTTCCTATACCCTTCCCTTACCCTTTCACCCCCTCCTGGTTTTACTCCCTTGGAAATCCTTTCACCCTGCCCCGGTCTTAAACCCTTAACCCCTCCCCGTGGGGCCATTAAACCCCCACGTCCCTTGGCCTCATAACCCATAAATCCCCCCCCCCCCCCGTGCCTAAATCTATAAGTCCTTCTTGTGTTGAAACCTCGTGTTTTACCCCCCTCATATTTCTTTTTTCCTAACACACCCCCTAAGCCCCTTTTTAAACCCCGTGTCCCCTTTTTCCTTACACGCCTTTTTCCCCGTGCTATAAACCCTTGTGTTATCTTTCAAATTTTCCCCTTGGGTTTGAAAAACCCCTATGTCCTTTCACTCTCATGCCCAAAGATCTCCCAAGGGCCTTCATATATGTTTGTGAAGCCACACTCACACATAACCTTTTTCACCGTGATTATATCCTATAAACCCTTTTTTCTCTTAGGCTTTATAAACCTTTCCCTCTCTGAAGAAGCAAAGACCTTAAAGGTCTTGTTACCCCTTTCTCGCGGTCAATCCCTTAACGATTCCTTGACTCGAAAGGGAGAACGGGAACATTGAAGCGACGGCGAATTCTGGAAAGGAGTGTAAAGCTATTTCCACGTTCGAGGGATTACAAACTGCGATGCCGCCTAAGAAAGTCCAAGGAGTAGCTGCAGGAGTGTCATCTCCCAATATCCATGTGGATATCTCACCCCAAAACCAGGTTTTTTCTTCTTAAATTTTATATCGATTTTAATTCAATCATGCAAGATGAATTGTTAGGGACAAGATATATTTTGTCCTAATTATTTACGAAGAAGGAATTTAGTTTAATTGAACATGCAAAATGGATAATGTATAAAACATAGTTTCCTTCAAATAGCATCATGCATTGAAATGAATTACGAGCAAGATTATCTACCCACTATAGTAGTATATTTCAGTTAAATCTTGAAGGTATAAAAAACTGCATCTTGCACCATTAACCCCTATTCTTTTTTTTGCAACGAATCTTCATAGAAGGTGAAATTCATGAAAGGTTTTTTTACGTTGCTTAAACTCTAGGAAGTTATCATTGCTAACTGCATATCTTAGCAAGGAAAAGATTGTTTATTTGGCATGAGTTTTGTTCGCAAGGAAAAAGGAAGTTAATTGAATTTTCCTAACCTCAAAGTAATAAAGTTTAGGACTGAAAAATCAATTGTCACATAGATAACAAATTGTGCCGAGGTGATCTCGATATTTCCTTCTAAAAGTTAACCGAATTAATATAAACTAAGAAATACCTATCCTGCGAAATATGCATTGGAAATGATTTAAATCCAAGAAACGTTTATATCTTAAATACTTGCCCACCTTCCCTGATTGTAGGGTCAATTAAATCGTAAACGTAAAAGAACTAGGGTTTGTCCCTGAGGTTCCTAAAGAAAATAATATAAGGAAGCCCCAGGTCTAACAAACATCATTTTAAAGAAACTGAAACGGATTGTTTCATCGCATATTACGATGTAGGACTTGCACAGCAAGTGCGAAGTCATATGGTCTTGTAATTGATTCACAAGAAGAAAGGTTAAATACCCTCAACAAGGATGGCGGATCCTTACGCAAGTTATCTTGCAAAAAGGATGTATTCTTTGATATCCTTCTAAGTAAGAAATGTTAAAACCGGAAACTAAGGTATCCAATGAACTTTAGAGTTGACCAAGTTGGGTTAATAGGGTACACCCTAACCCAGAATATAAGGGATCTTGCCAAGTTGCAAGACACCTGGGAATGAGTGCTGATGCATTCGAAAGGAAAGAATCATTCCTTAGCAGTTTGCCAACAACAAGATCGGTTAATGGAAATGTTTGTGATTGCTAGAGATTTTAGAGCACTGTTTAATTTATGAATTACAAAATAAATGAATATCTATACTTTAGGTTGAAGGCTTGAAGGAAGAGGCAACTTTAGTTACCCCCGACTGCTTGCCTCACCCTAACCAAGGGGGTTGTTGACCGCGCCGGGAATGTGGACCAAACCCGCCGCGAGAGGTCTCTCCGTTGAGCTCTACTTGGAGCAGGAGGACGCTTGGGTGCCAGGGGGGGCTTTGGCCATAAATCCCTTGCCTTCCGAGTCTTGCACAAGAGGCCAATGTGATCGGGATTGGATCTTGAGGCCCGCATACTAGTTTACGAGCGGAAGCTTGGAATAGTGATCCCTATGGATTACTTGATAGCCTTCGAGTGGATTATTGACAAGCCTACGGGCGGAACTCCTTGTATTTCAAAAATAAATATGATGATATGTTAATAAAGAACTTGTTTGATATTGTTTTTCTATGTCACGTGATAAGATTACGTGAAGGAACCAGTGCTTAACGGTTTAATTAAAGAAGCTGATTGTTACATGTCAAATTAACGTGTTAGATAATTACTTAACTAAAACAAATCGAGGACCGTCCTATGGTTGGGTGGTCCCAGATAGCCGGGAACTTTTCTCAAATCTTGAAGAATAGCGGGATGATCGTCAAAGGACACGAACAACAAAAGCGTTGACCTAGAGTTATGTCTTAACCGATTTACGCTGTTTTAGGGGAACGGAATGGAACTATGCCTTATGGCACAGAGGTTGAGCTTTGCATCCCTCTCGTTTCCCATTCTCCTTGAACCAACTGCAGCGTGAATCCGCTTCGGACCTGGTGTTTTTGCATAAAGTAGTTCACTTGGGTCCGACGCTAATTGCTGTTAGGTAATGACCAATCAGGAAAACCCTAATTCCGGTCGATCCTAAGTGGAAACGGCCAGAATACTTCCGCTACGTGGCATATGCGGGAAGCGCTAGATCGTAAATCCCGTAACATTCTATGGGAGTGCTGGGCGGAACTTTCTAGACATCCTTCCTGATAGACTGCTAAGACGTGTCCTGGATGATGCTAATGGACATGTTACATTGCTTTTTAATAAGCAAGTCATTATGACTATTAGATCTATGTTACCACCCTTCTTAGACCAAGGCATCGTAAAAGATACTTTCATTTTCTAAAGCCTCATGAAACTCTCCAATGGGAAGCTTAGAATCCCATGTTTGTATGACATGTTTACAACATGCTAGGAAGCAAGAATACAACTTTGGAAAGGAAGTACACCACTCCTAACTTATCATCTTAATTATGATGATTTCATCATTTCTCCATGAAAATAATCACATCAAATATGAAATAACAACATTAGTTGTAATGACCTTGACTTAGCATGTTATAAAAGGATAAGAAATAACTTGCAATCCACATGCACATGAATGACCCATATATTTGATAGCATCATCTAGCATAATGTAAATGCATATTGCGGATGAATGTAATGCACAAATGCTTATTCCTTATATCATATTTGGACCTATTATACATTATTATGGTAAAGTAATTTTATTGCATCAAATTACTCTAATTGAGTTCAATATCCTATGTTAGAAAACATGTATTTGGTGGCATATTTTTCATGTGGAGCTTTCAATGTCCTCACATAAACAAGTGACTTCCTACTATCAGAGACACACACACATACATTGGGGGGAGAGAGAGAGAGAGAGAGAGAGAGAGATTTTAATCAAGATTAAATTAATAAAATAGATAAAATAAGATATTATTTTGTTGTGTGGAATTTTGTTCCTAAACTCTTGAATAAGGATTCTCCTTTTTTAGGATTGAGAACATGGAGGTATTAATTATACTAAATGTTCCTAAAGTAATAAGAACAAAAGCTATTAGAAAAATTCCACCCCCATAGTTGCTCCCAAACCTGGGTATGCAAATACTTGCATCAAGTGGTAGAGTCTACTATAAGCATCCTTTTACAAAAGTTGATACAAGAGTCGTGGTATAACAAGCAAGGTCTAGAATCATAAAACTTGTGTGAGACACATGCTAGGAAGAAACTAGTAACCATTTAAGAATTTGAAATAACTTTATAATGAAGAGTCCAATATTTTATGTATGCTAAGAAATAAGAACAAGATGCATGTATATATACCTGATAAGTCGATGGAAGCCAATGTGTAATTTTGAGTGTAGCGAAAAGGCTATCAAGAAACCATTCACTATGAACTGATATCACAACATCATCAATGACGATTGTTCCCTACAAGATGAATGGATTATAGAGCCCTTTGACCATAGTAGAATGAATATGTACAAACCATAGATTTATTATTCAAACAAGTAATTATTTGTAATATCCCGATTCACTAATAAAAGCACGCACGTGAAACTGCCTCAAATGAATATGAAAATGGGATAAATGAAATTTTTTTAATTCCCCCCTTATCCCTCCAGCCGACTGACGAGCTGGAGGGGGAGGGAAATAGAAGGAGCAACTAAGCTCCTTGGTGGAGCTTTGATTGAGGGGGGGGACATGCTAGACTAGGAATGGGGAGACAACCTTACCATATGGTGAATGTACCCTTCAACAATGTAGCCACAAGTGGGGGTCAATAATACCTATCCCAGCCTTTTTGCTTTAAGAAAATTATTTAAATAAGGATTTTTACTTGTACCTATGCTCTTCACCAAAGTTGGTTAACAACTAGCTAAGATGATGGATATCAAAGTGTAGAGAGGACCAATCCATGGTCTCCCTCTACTAATAACTCCCAAATATGCACCCAACTTTTTGTTAATGATAAGTCAAATCTAATTTTAGCTAACATGGCTAATTTTGACTAACACTTATGAGAAATTTTGAGGCATAAAAAATAGTAAGCTTAACATGTATATTCTCTATCTAGGTTTGGAAGATACCTTGGATTCCTCAATTGGGTTGTAAGATAATCAAGGCGAGGGAAATTTTCTCGTATCTATCAAAAATCATAAGTGCATATGCCAATCATGTCAACCATTCGGGCATTATACTTGCTCAATTGAGTTTTCTCTGTGATACTTATGATTAAAACAAAGATACCATAAAAGACATTTTCCAATCATTCATTGCATTTTCTTGTAATGCTTGATCAACGTTTACCTGCGTAGATTCTTGTGAAGGTGATGTTGTAGCATATTTCAAAAGAGATATTGAACTAGTATCGTATAGGAACCACCTAATTCCTTTTGTGATTTCAATGAGAGTGCTCTTAATCCACTAGCTAGTGCAACTCTAACAAACATATCATTATCAATGCACGTGAGTTTGAGTATTAGTGAATCGAGAACCCAATCACAAAAAATAGTTTGATTTTTCTACACATTTTCTTGTGAGACCTTCACTCAATTAATATCCCTACCCTCTCTAAACATTATAGTCTTCATGTTATGTGGTCTAGACAACTTATATTGAAAATTTTCAGAGAATATAGGAATTCACTAAAGTGATCTATAATTCCCTACTATTATAAGTGGGCAACACATGATCCTATTCTCTTATATGGGGAATTTTCAAAGAATGTAGGAAAATCTCTATTTTGATTTGTAATTCCCTACTAGTAGATGCAGGGACTTTAATTCCCTAGTTATATGTAGGGAATATTTGAATGCATATATAGGAAATATCATCCAATTTAATACATTTCATAAAATTTCCTATAAAGGGAATGATTAAAAGTTCATTGTGCCCATGGCGCATGTCGCTCAAAGAATAATGTGTGAAATTCATACCTCATATCAAGTTTAGAAATCGACAAAAGGAATGGTTCAGAGGGAGTATGCCAATGTGCACACTTGATGGTGTATCAATGCATCCCAATCCATTTTGCATAGGTGCAAGAAGGAAGGCCAGGGAGCCTTATATTGCACTGTGGAAAGATAATGAAGTGTAGAGTGATGGCGTAGGAGGCCTGTTCCATGTGTGCATAGGGAAACCAAAGCGTACTTGTCTTCAACTGTCAAAGCATCCTTTAATACTCACCTCTTAGTTGATGAAAGGGAAATCAATCAAGCTCAGTCCCCTCTTTATCTCACGTTGTGTTGATGATTACAGGAGGGCAACAAAGTTCCTCACATCTCGTTGATTGAATCCTTGCTAACACTTGTGCAAAGGTTGTATGCCTTGTGCACAACTGATGGTGCAACAATGCATCCCACCCTATGTTGCCAGCATATGGTACGAGAAGGAAGGCCATGGAGCCTTATAGTGTCATGTACATGAAAAATTTTGTGCTTTGTGCATTGAGAGGCCCATCTCATATATGCAACTCTCCATTCACACATCTCACCTTTGTGTTGGATATAAAGGGCAAGGATTGGTCACTCACCCCACCCTTTGTCTCATGCTCGGTTGATGAATACATAGGGTAGCCCATACTCACATTCCTATCCACTTACGAAGAAATCTTACATTGCTCAATGTTTGTTGATGAATATTGGCTTTGTCTGGTTGAGGATGTCCACGTGGCTTTGTTGATGAAGAGGCATACCCATAGAGCTAACCAACAAGTGTAGTACCTGGATTGCATATGCAAAATATTATCCATTGGAGGAGTCAGAGGCACTGATGGGGTTACAAGATTCACGGCGCCAAAGGGAGTCATCTTTGAAACTTCTATTGCAAGAGTTTTGCTAGAGATTCATTTGTTCTAGACTGAGGAGTGTCACCATCTTTTCCACAGGCAGCTTCCCATCCAAGGGTGTTTATAACCTTTTCTTGGAATGAGTCATGTTATGACAAGGAATTTCTTCCTTTTCTCCCATAATAGTTTTTTTTGTGTTTTTTTATTTTTATTTTTGTTTCTTTTCTTTTCTTTTTCCCTACTACTGAGGGTGTTTCTACCTTTTCTCGAAGAATGGATCGGCATGAGAGGGACCTAAGTCATTTTCTCCCATGACTAATATATATTGATTCCCCCCCCCCCCCCCCTCCCCTTTTTTTGTTGGAAGAGGAGAATGGCAGGAATGCCATGTATCAAAACCATCCTCGCCACCTCTACTGCATTAGATGGAAAGGAATCCAAGGAGGGGGGAAAGTGGCTATGAGGGGCTAACAGAATGAAGCCACATCATCAAGATAAACAAAAAGGCTATCATGAGTATTGGGTAAGGCAATATTGACCATTGTGCAAGAAATGAGGAAGCTATCGGCAATGATTGTAAGGATCCACAAGGAGGGTAATGCATCATAAGGCGATAGCCATTAATCAATGAGGGATCATCCGAAGCATCGACTATTTGGACTTGGATAGAATCATTAGGGTTGACATGAAGTATGTTATAGGGGCCTATCCATCAAAGCTTGCTTGGAAATTTGCCAAATTGCAAATCATAGGCTAGGACTAAGTCACATTCCTTGATACTCAGTTTCTAGATACAACGCGTTGTCTCTATCATTCATGGATAGTTTGAGGAGAATTTCTCCTTGTAGTATCAAGGCTTTCTTTTCCACAAAATCTCTTGCCTGCCCTATTTGACTAATGATGGTTTGTTGTAGGGCATTGAAGGTTGTCTTTTACTATTCTCATTCTTGGAGATGCACTTGGTGATCCATTCTTACTGTTGCACTTTGGATTTTTCCTAGCAAATCACCATCTTACTTTCACTAAGTGAGTGGCTTAGTCATAGATTTTCTTCCTTGAGTCTTCCATTTTCTGTTTGGTATGCTTTGTAGCTAGTTTCTGTTTCCTCAAGTCTTTTCTTGGTGCTTTGGAGGGTTCCTTCTTTATAATCAATCTCTTTTTATAGTATTGCTTCCCTTTGATTAGTGGTTTGGTCTTTTACTTTCAAGGAACTCTCATTTTCTGTCAATTCCTTTTGGAATGCCTCCTTTAAGAGGTTTTCTTTTTCCACCCAACCTTTTGGAAATGTGCTTCTATATGGATTCCTTTTCTTGTAATGCCTCTTGGATGTCCTTATCCTAGGTGGCTCTAGCCATGTGGAGCTCTTCCCTCTTTTCTTGAGGTTGTGATTTCTTTTTCTTGAGCTATTCTTGTAGTTCTACTATTTATTTCTCTTTTTCTATAATGGAGCTCCTATAACTTTCTAGCAACTCATCCTACTCTTCCTACAAATCTTATTTTCTATTTAAGTGTGTTAGTCTTTGCCCTCTTAAGGTCTTCACACACCCTCCATAAGGTTTCTATTCCTCGTCCCTTTCCATGTTGTTCAAGGTGGTTGTGGGCATGTCTCCTAGATTCTGCATGTTGTTGCTTTACTTTGGCTAGGTTAGAGACTGGGGGTTATTTGGCGAGAAAATTGCTTCTTAGTTAAATAAAATTATTTATTGTGCTGCAATTTTACCAACAATTCAATTCCTCCATCTATTTATAATCGGAATTCATTTTTTACTTGTCATGTTACCATTTTGATGGCTAAACTTGTTACTTGTCCCATCATGGCTATTTAGAACCCCCTTGGCTAGGGTTGGCGGCGAGCTGGGGGTTATTTGGCGGTGAGCTGGGGGTTATTTGGCGCACCCTCCAAAATTTCAACCTAATTCATTATTCTCATTTATGAGTTTGGGGTTACACAATCATTTTTTGAAGCGGTGTTCCTAATTTTACAAGCACAAACAAAGGTGCAAGTGAGTCCTCGAGACATTTGCTAAGGTGGGGAACCCTATCTTGACGCTTAGCGTTTGACCTTCTTGCCTTGGCAAAAATTTCCAATATCCTCTGAGGGTTAGGAAATACCTTCTTTCTGACCCCGCTCCTATGTGATAGGAGTAAGAAATTATGCAATTGGATCTATATCCAATGGTTCTCAAATGGAAATTGTCCTAGCTTGCTAGTCTTTAATCCAGGGTTCTTGTCATTGGAAGAAATGACACTCGAACCTCTTTTATTAAGGACATATTGCGTCATGGTTAAATGTGATATCTTCAAAGTTGTTTCAGCTTTATCTAGGCTAGATTTGGAATAGAGGCCAATGAGTGTTTTACTTGTCTCATGGTCCACTTTATGAAGTAACCATAGATTGGCTCAATTACCTTTAATCCTAAAGAAGTCGTGTTAAGCCCCATACAGGATTTATCTCATTGAACTACCTAAGAAATTAAGGTTAATGCTTCATATGCATGTCTTATTACTATCTTTACGAGATACTTGCGAGTCTTTCCTAGGACAATGATGCAATGTGGAATTCTAGTCTTGAGAATTTCTTTTCAATGCACTTATGCAAATTATAAATAAAGGCTCATATTTTCCTTTTGTACGAGGAACACAAAGTCATCAGGCCTAATACATCTGAGAGCTACATCTCTCTATAGGATTATAAGAGCCCAAAACCCATCTTACTGTTGCAATGACCTAAACATACTTAACCCAATTATTGTAGTACTCACGATTCTCATGGACTTGATTCAAGCTTTTACCCCTACCTTTTCAGTTTAATCAATTTCTCGATGCAAAAAAAGTACAATTTTTACTTAATTATGAATATGTATAAGCATCCTAACAACCCATTATTGAGTACCTGATTACCAAGTGACGTCGTTTCTTGACTTGTAGCTCCATTGGTTGAAGTGGGATTCGCATTCGATTGGACTTTACTTCGCTTGGGAGGCATCGTATAATTTTGGTTTTTCCTTCGTGGCTACATGCCCAAGTTACGAGAGAGAGGACTCCTCCTGGAGGGAATTTGTTCGTGAGAACCTTCTTGAAGAGGGGGGAAAAGAAAGACGGCAAGCTCGGAAATCTTCAAAGAGAGAGAAATTCCCTCTCTCTCTAACTTTCTTTCTCTTTTCTCTTACTCTCCCTTTCCCTCTCTCTCTCTCTCTTCTCTCTTATTCCTCTTTTCTCTTACTCTCCCTTTTCCTCTCTTCCTCTTTTATCTTACTCTCCCTTTTCCTCTCTCTCTCTCTCTCCTCTCTCTCTCTCTCTCTCTCTCTCTCTCTCTCTCTCTCTCTCTTCTCTCTTACTCTTCCTCTTTTCTCTTACTTTCCCTTTCCCTCTCTCTCTCCCTCTCTTCTTTCTTTCTCTTTTCTCTTACTCTCTCCCTCACTCTCCCTCTAGTCACTAGATGGGCAGTAATGAAGCTCCTTTTCCTTTTTTTTTCCTTCAATGCCAAAAGCCCTTTTATAGAGGGGGGATGCTTGTGTAGGGTATGGAGGCCCTTCCCCTCTACTCCCTCTTCCCCATCCCCCCCCTCACTTGCATGGCGGCGGCCAGCTAGTCTGCCCCCCTACTGACCACGTCATCCCCCTCCTTCGAATCTCCCTCAACAACACATGAGAGCCCCCCTCCTACCCCGTTGACACACGGCAGCCCCCCCTACCGCCTCGTTGATACACGACAACCCCCTTGCCATCCACTAGTTGACAGCGTGAGTAGGGGGTAATTATTCCTTTTTTTTCTTTTCCAATTTAAAAATCATTTAATTGGGGGGGAGGTCATACAACAGGAGGGAGGGGAAATGTTACATTCTTCCCCCCCCTTAAGGAATCAAGATATCATCATCTCGAAAGGAATTGGGGGTATTTTTTGTTAAGAGTACTCTCGTCAATCCATGTGGCATCTTCTTCTAGAAAGTCCTTCCACTAGATGAGGTACTCCTTGAGGATTCTACTCCTCAACCTTTTTTCTCAAATGTCCAAGATTCTAGCTGGTGAGAGCTCAAGGACTCCTTGGCTTGGCATTACAACTTGTTGATCATCGAGCACATGGCTAGGATTGGATACATATTTCTTTAGTAGGCTAACATGAAATACATTGTGAGCCTTTACATTCTCAGGGAGTTGGAGTTTGTAGGCATTGGGCCCTAGGCATTCGAGGATCTTATAGGGTCTACAATACCTTGGACTTAGTTTTTTAAACTCCCCCAATGATAGGGAACTCCACTTGGGCTGTACACGAACAAAAACCATGTCTCCCTCATTGAAGAGTCGCTCTTTTTTATTTAGATCTCCATAGGATTTTTGCCTATCCTTGGCAGCTCTAATGTCTTATTTGATGGTCTTAACCTAATCATCCATTTCCTCAAGTATTTCCTTAGAATCTTCTACTCTTAAAGTAGGATTTGAAAAGTTCAATGGGGTACGACAATCATGCCCATACAACAATGCTTGAAAAGGTGACATTTGGATGCTTTGTTGGTAGGAATCATTATAGGAGAACTCTACTAATGGTAGATATTGAATCCATTTCTTGGGTTCCCGATAACAATAAGCTCTAAGGATATCTTCAATGACTTGATTGACGCTCTCTGTTTGGGCGTCAGTTTGAGGGTGATAGGTTGTGCTGAAACAGAGTTGAGTTCCAATGACACCGAATTTCCCTCTCCAAAAGTGAGATATGAAGAGGGATTTACGGTCACTAACGATCCTTCTGGGAAACCCATGGAGCCTAAAAATCTCCTTGATGAACAATTTGGCAATATCTAAAGCTTTATAAATTGTCTTGACTGGAATGAGGTGTGCAACCTTGGTAAGCATATCTACTATGACCATATTTGAGCTGTAGCCCCCTTGCACTGAGGGTAACCCAACAACAAAATCCATGCTTATAAATTCCCACTTCATTTGGGGGATGTTGAGAGGTTGCAGCTTCCCAGGCATCTTGACATGTTCTACCTTAATGTGCTGGCAAGATAAACATTCTATGACATATTTGAGCATGTCTCCCTTAAGCCTTCCCCAATGGTAGCTCTTTCTGACTATGTTAAGGGTCTTGACATATCTGAGATGGCCTGAAAAAGGGGAGTCATGTGCTTCCCAAAGTATTCTCTATTTGAGTTTCCTATTCAAGAGTATACATAATCTTATCCTAAAATAAACAAGTTCCTCATTGACAGAGAATTCTTGATGTTTGACCTTGAGTCTAGGGTTTTGGTCCTTCAAAATTCCCTTTATCATCTCCAAATATTCTAGATCATGGCTAGCTTCTTCCTTGGCTAGATCGAGGATAGGGTTGCTAGGAATTAACACCA
This sequence comes from Lygodium microphyllum, assembly GCF_053477565.2. Classification (NCBI taxonomy): domain Eukaryota; kingdom Viridiplantae; phylum Streptophyta; class Polypodiopsida; order Schizaeales; family Lygodiaceae; genus Lygodium; species Lygodium microphyllum. The sequence continues at coordinate 170,883,947 of NC_141140.1, forward strand.
TAGTTTCCAAAGATTTGGCCATTGAGGGTTCCTCCATGAAAAGAGAGTTGAGGAACGCCTTGTGACTTAGAGCATCAGCGACCACATTCTCTTTGCCGGGTTGATACGTGATCTCGAAATCATACTCCTGTAGAAATTCTATCCAACGATGTTGCCTCATGTTGCAATCAGTCTGGGTGAAGATCCATTTAAGGCTCTTATGGTCCGTGACCAAAGAAAACTTGTTACCACACAAGTAATGTTGCCAAATTTTGACGGCGTGGATCATTGCTAGCAGTTCTAGGTCATGGGTGGCATAATTCCTCTCATGGGTTTTTAGCTTCCGCGAGGAATAGACTATGAGATGACCATCTTACATTAGTACACAACCCAATACAAGTGCGCTAGCATTTGTGAGAACTTCAAATTCCTTGCTTAAGTCAGGGAGCTTTAGAATTGGTGGTCACCAAGCTATGTTTGAGTTGATCAAAACTTACTTGTTTAGAGGGCATCAACACTATGGCAACTTGCTTTTTCAACAAATTTGTGAGGGGTCTTGTGATTAAAGCATAGTCCTTAATGAAGATATTGTACCAACCTGTTAATCCAAGAAAGCTACGCACTTCTTTAATAGTAGTCGGTAGGGACCACTCTTGGACATCTTTAACCTGGGTAGGATTTACAGAGATCCCTTCACTTGACACAATAAATCCAAGATATTCAATCTATCTTTTAAGGAAGGCACACTTTTTCTTCTTTGCATAGAGCTTATGAGTCCTCATGGTCTCAAGGATGATGCAAACTTGGGATTCATGATCTGCCTCTTCCTTGAAATGAACCAAGGTGTCATCAAAGAAGAGGAGTATGAAGTCATCAAGGTATGGTCTAAAAAATATCCTCCATTAGCGTGTTAAAGGTGGCAGGGACATTAGTCAATCCAAAAGACATTATCATGAATTCAAAATGACCATATCTGGTATTGCATGCCATCTTTGGAATATTCTCATCCTTGACGTAGATCTAATAATACCCTAACCTCAAATCGATCTTGGAGAAGATTTTTGCTCCTTGTAGTTGATCGAGTAACTCGTCTATCCTTGAAATGGGGTATTTATTCTTGATGGTTACTTGGTTCAGGCCTCTATAATCGATGCAAATTCGAAGTGTACCATCCTTCTACAAGATTGGAGCTCCCCAAGGAGAACTGTTGGGGCGTATGTAACCTTGGTCTAGTAGTTTTTTGAGTCGTTCCTTTAACTCAATGGCTTCAGGAATGGACATCTTGTAGGGCCTTTTCGCAACAACTGCCATAGCTCCTGGGATTAGCTTAATCTCATGATCCACCTCCCTAGGTAGTGGTAATTTAATCAATTCTTAAGGGAGCACATCGACATATTTCTTTAGCTATGATGGTTCTTCATTGGTGTCCTCTGCGTGATCTGGTTTGTGTAGCTTGATTAGGCAAATGGGTAACCCCTTCCTTATTCCTTGAACTATTTGCATTGCCTTAGCTAGCTGGATCTTTGGTTTACCTACTTCACCTTGTGTTATAACTAGCTCACTCTTAGGATTCCAAAAAGAGACTTGACCCTTTCCACAATGAATGTGAGCATCATTGAGGATTAGCCAAGGGGATTAGCCAATCCATCCCGAGTAGACATTCATGGACACCTAGATTCATTACTCTGAACTTAACAGTTGTGGGCTCGTTTTCGAGTAGGAATTCCACCTTAGCAATTTGTCTAGTGCAAGGATTTCTCACCCATTTGTTAGTTCGACAAGCAAATTGGATGCAACTATAGTGGCTATCCCTAACCTTCTTGCACAGGTCAATGAAATGAAAGAATGAGTGCTTCCACAGTCAATCAAGGTTTTGAATTCCTCACCCTGGTAGTCCAATGGTATTTGAATCATCGAGAATTGGCGGTTCGGCCCCTTCTTATAGAGAGCAGCATGAACGATTGCCCTCTCAATCTCGGCTCCCATGCACAAATCTTATTCTTCATCTAATCGTTTAGTGGTAATATTGGAAGTTTTTTCCCTTTCCAATGCTACACAACCCTAGTCATGGGTAGCCTTGGCTTGGCCTCCGAATTTCCCTTGACGGCGGTCTCTGTGAAGTTTGGGACATTCCCTTTTGAAGTGCACAGGTTCATTGCAGTGGAAACAATGCAGGCTTTGATCACTTCTTTGAGTGGGGAAAAATTCATTGATTGCATTTGCTCTTAGCTTCTTTCGTTGGCCTTGACTCTATCCTTGTGCCCTTTTGATTTGAGTTCTCAACATCTGCAAACTCTAGTCTCTATAAGCCCAAGGTTTGGACTTTGGTTGGACTTCTTGGGAAATAGGTCATGATCTTATCAATGCATATTGCAAGTTCGAAGGATGCATTACTCCAATTGAGTGTTTATTGGCAGATTCAGCCCATCGAAAAACTTCGAGACTTGTTGGGGGATACTCATTGTCAGGGTGTATTTCAGTAAGGAAACAAATTTTGAGTAGTACGCCTCCAAAGACAGGCCCAACTATTTCAACTTGAAGAACTCATTCGTTTTTTGAGTTCTATATGCAGGTGGCATATACCTTCCTTGCACTGCTTCCTTTAGTTTTTCCCAAGTTATTGTGCTTTCAGTGAGACTGCTTGGTCTTTACACCATGCTTCCACCACAGCCTAGCTTCGCCAATGAGCTTGAGCTTAGCAATCATGGCTTGGTTTACATGTGCTATCCGGGCTGCACTAAACTATTCCTCCATGGATTAAATCCATATTTCAACATCAGCTTCAACAATCTCCCCTTTTCCATCAAATTCTAGTGGTTTAATTTATTTGAGAAGAAACTTTTTCTCTTGTACCTCTGCTGGGCTTAGTCCAGAAACATGATTTTGGATCTGCACTTGGGGTTGTATTTGATTACCATTTAAAATTTCCTATGTTAGGATTGCATTTACACATCCTTATACAACTTAAATCAATGCGCACATATTTTCTATTGCAATTATGCAACCATTCAAATAAACATAAAATTCTTATTTAACCATAGGGAGGTGTAAGCCTCAAGTATAATTATTAGAGAATAGATAGGGTTTGGCTGATATGATCTTCTTTTCAGGAGTTACATTAACATGAGGTTAATAATTCCCTATTGGAATCAGCTACAGGGATAGAATAGTATTATGGATTGGGGGAATGGATTCTCATGAAGTGATAAGTCATGGGAAGTTCAAGAAATCCATGTTTTTGAGAGCCATGGTGTTCACTTCACCCCATTACTTAAATTCTGTCTGCTCAAAAAAATTTAACCACCTCTTCGTAGATGTAGTAGTTCTGATCTACTTGCCGGCATCCAATGTGTAGGGTCCACTTCACACAGTCTCATGGAAGATGAATAACTTGATAATCTTCAAGTCTTCCAACCACTTTAACCTCTTCAAATTGTTTCGAAGATAGGTAAGTTGGTTGGCGTCTATGTAGCAGGATGGCACGCTCCAAGTCCAATGCCTTTCCACATACAATGGTGAGGTGTTGTAGAGCTAACCTAGGATCCCCATCATGTCGGCGGACCGTCTGTGATAGCTTGTGGAGAAACCTGCTCCATGCCTTGTAGTTCTGGAAGCGACAACAATCCACAAGTGAGAAAAAAAAGAAAAAAAAATTCTAATGAACACATCGCCTCACTCTTCTCGATTTTTCTCCCTAATTGTTTTACTCATGGATTGGCTTGGATACCAACTGTAACATATCCATCTATTGGCTTCCCAAGCACGTTTTTGGCAGTCCATCGAGAACAAATCTGAGCGTTGCCGCCCGACACTCCCATGGAATGCCACGGGGTTTGTCGCCTAGGTTTTCCCAAGTTTGCCTCGCAATGAAATGTTTGCAGCCAAACCCACTAGGATCAATCCAAATCTTGAATTCCTGGTGGTCAAGGTTTCCTGCTCACTCTGCTATATATAGAGTTACCCAATCCGAAGCAAGTCCATACCCCTCTCGGTTCAAGGAGAAGTAGGAACAAGAGGGATAGCTCACACCACCTCTCTGTCCGTAGGGCATAATCCCGTTTCGATCCCCAAAAATGGTATGAATTCCAAAATTTACCTCGTTTCCCAAAGGTCTAACGACAGTAAAATCTTGGGAGAAGCCTTGTAGTTCTTTGGGACCACCCTGTCGTAGGACAGACCTGTCAGGGGTTCCACCCTCCCACTTCCCTCATTTGACATAGTTTAGTTATCTAATTAGCCCTATCACTTTTAGGTGTGACATGTAGCTTCCTTAATTAGCCTCTTAAAGGACAGGCTTCGTTCATGTAATCTTATCTCACTCGCATGAAAACAAATTCAGACAGGTTCCTTGGAAGTAAACTTAATATTATCAATTTATAAGAGATACAAGTCTTGTTCAACAAGGGACAATATCTGCAATCTGTAAGGAAACACTTTATTCTCACCACATTTTCTCCTTGCACTAGTAACAAGGGCCCCTCAAGAATCTATCCGGAGTCACATAGATCATTTGAGTAGGACTCGGAGCCAAGGAATTTACAACTAGAGACCCCCCCAGTATTCAAGCGTCCTCCTACATTCAAACCAACCCACGGTGAGACCTCTCATGGCAGGTTCGGTCCACGTTCCCGTCATGGCTATTTGAAAACCCCTTGGCTAGGGTTGGCAACCAGTTGGAGGTGGTTTTGCATGCCCTCCAAAAGTTCAACCTGATTCATTATTCTCATTTATGAGTTTGGGTTTACACAATATTTTTTTGAAGCAGTGTTCCTAATTTTACAAGCACAAACAAAGGTGCAGGTGAGTGCTCGAGACATCTCCTAAGGTGGGGGTCCCTATCTTGATGCTTAGCATTTGACCTTCTTGTCTTGGAAACAATTTTCAATATCCTCTGAGGCTTAGGGAATACCTTCTTTCTGACCCCACTCTTATGTGATAGGAGTGAGAAATTACGCAATTGGATCTATATCCGATAGTTCTCGGATGGAAGCTATCCTAGCTTGCTAGTCTTTAATCGAAGGTTCTTTTCATTGGGAAAAATGACACTTGAACCTCTTGTATTAACGACAGATTGTGTCATGGTTAAATGTGATATCTTCAAAGTTTTTTCAACTTTATCGAGGCCAGATTTGGAATAGAGGCTAATGAGTGTTTTACTTTTCTCATGGTCCACTTTATGAAGTAACAATAGATTGGCTCAATCACCTTTAATCCTAAAGAACTCGAGCTAAGCACCATATAGGATTTATCTCATTGAATGACGAGAAATTAAGATTAACACTTCATATATGTGTCTTATTACTATCTTTAAGATGAATTGCTAGCAGTGCCGCTAAAAGTGTCCATGATTCCTGCGAGTCTTTCCTAAGATGATGATGCAATGTGGAATTCTACTCTTGGGAATTTCTTTTCAATGCACTTACACAAATTATAAATAAAGGCTTGTATTTTTATTTTGTACAAGGAACACGAAGTCATCATGCCTAATGCATGTGTGAGCTACATCTCTCTAAAGGATTATAGGAGCCTAAAACCTTGCTTATTGTTGTAATGACCTAAACAAACTTTAATCCAATTATTGTAGCACTCATAATTCTCATGAACTTGATTCAATCTTTTACCCCTATCTTTTCAATTTAACCAATTTCATGATGCAAAAAAAAGTACAATTTCCACTTAATGAGGAATATGCATAAGCGTCCTAGCAACCCATTTTTCAATACATGATTACCAAGTGACGCAGTTCATTGACCGGTAGCTCCATCAATTGAAGCAGGATTCATGTTTGATTGGACTTTACATCCCTTCGGAGGCATCATATAATTTTGGTTTTTCCTTTGTGGCTTCATGCCCAAGTTACAAGAGAGATGACTCCTCATAGAGGGAATTCATCTGAGAGAACCTTCTCCAAGAGGGGGGGAAAGAAAGACGGTAAGCTCGGAAGTCTTCAAAGAGAGAGAAATTCCCTCTCTCTCTCTCTCTCTGTTTCTCTTTTCTCTTACTCTCCCTTTCCCTCTCTCTCTCTCTTTCTTTGTCTTTTCTCTTACTCTCCCTTTTCCTCTCTCTCTCTCTCTCTTCTCTCTTACTCTTTCTCTTTTCTCTTACCCTCCCTTTACATCTCTCTCTCCCTCTCTTCTTTCTTTCTCTTTTCTCTTACTCTCTCCCTCACTCTCCCTCGAGTCACAAGACGGGCAACAACAAACCTTCTTTTCCTTTTTTTTTCTTCAACGCTCAAGGCTCTTTTATAGAGGGGGGAAGCTTGGGTTGGGTATGGAGGCCCTCCCCCTCTACTCCCTCTTCCCCCCCCACCCCCCCATCACTTGCATGGCAGGGGCCAGCTTGGTCCGCCCCCTACTGACCACGTTGTCCCCCCTCCCTGGAGCTCCCTTAACAACACACAACAGCCCCTTTTCTGCCCCGTTGATACACTACAACCCCCCTTGCTGCCCCCTTGATACACGGCAACCCTCCCCCCTTGCCATTCACCAGTTTTGGCAGCATGAGTAGGGGGAAATTATTCCTTTTTTTCTTTTCCAATTAAAAAAATTGTTTCATTAGGGAGGGATGTCATATGATGCAAGGGAGGGGAAATATTACACTCAGTGAGTTGACTACGAATATAAAGTATTTTTGTAATAGATTTCTTCTCAAAATTTGCTATCAAATACTCCCATATAGCTTGTAAGGTTGAAAGATTACATACATCAAGCATAAGAGATTCTTGAAGTGTAGAAATAATATATTGACGAGCTGCTTTGTCGTGTCTGACCCACTCATTATAAAGATTTTTTCATTCTCCAAAGATAGTTCCTTTAGTTACAAGGGTATTATCATGAGCCTGCTCAATTGGTTGAGGTGGACATTCATAAATACCAAGAAAAATATCATGCAAGTCATCACCTTCAAGAATTAGCAGCATCAATTTCCACCCAAGGAATCCTTGCCCTTGAAAGTGAGGAATAGAATGTTGTCCAGAAGGAAACCCATTGACAATTATCAAATTTGACATAGCTGGCTGAGAGAATAGGTACAATATAAGATCACAAAATCTACCATGTACGAAACACCAAGACGAAACTATGTTGTAAGGGAAGACGTTTAGCTCAAAAAACATACTCCAAAAGAAAGAGACCTAAGATAGAGAAAATGTGAGCAAGAATAAAGTAATTCAAAATAGACAAAATGTATGTGACAAGAAATTGGTCCAATATAGATTAAAAATATGAACAACACTCAAAACATTATGAATTTACTTTTTGGCCAAGAATAGATGATGATCTGGAGAATTTTGGTAGAAACACAAAAATGCAAGAGTAATCGTGATGAAACCTCTGTCGTAGAAGTTTGCACGAAAAGCTATTATCATGTTTGTTTTCTTGTTTTAAGTCCGATTTTCCTGAAATGACATCACTTTTGATACAGAACTCCAAATTGATCAAACAGATTTGATAGGAAGAAAGCTTGTGAGTCCTAACACAAGACAAAAACTTTTAGGGTGTCCAAGCAAGGCATATATACATTTCAACATATCTATAATCTAAACGATGATTGATGATTGATGATGATAGAGTGAACTTCTTCTATGCTTAAAACTAATAACATAAGATGCTCATAACATACGTAATACATCAAATTTAAGCATGAAAAAGACATGAATCAATAATTGAAGAGATACTACATAGATAGACTTCTTGATTATCTTCTTCAAAGAATTGGTTGTAGTCAATCCTGATAGCTCTGATACCATGTTGAGATGTACATATATATAGGTCAGACCTAGTCTAGATAATAGGGTGAGCTATATATAGCTCCAACAGGTAGACCTCCCTATTACTTTAGAGGAGGTTGCTACATTCATGATAACCCCATATCCCTCAAGCAATTTGATAGCCTATGCCATATCCATCATTTCTTTATATAGAATCCCCTTTCCTTACCATTAAAGTAATTTTGATTAATAATCTAAATAAAATTATGAAAAAAAACAAACCAAAAATTCAGAATGCATACATGTATTACCCATAGGTTCTTAAACATCTAAAAAAGAGATTTGAGTACTTACATTTTTCAATCTCTGTAGGCCTTCAGTAAGAGACAAGTCTTCAATCTTGACTTTTCTCCAATCTCAAGAAGCCTTCAACAAAAATCCTAAATGGAATTGTATGGCCTTGATGTGTGATAATCAAGATATTTTGAGGCTTTTCTTTGTTGGATAAGTCTATGAAATACATAGTTCAACAAAGTATCAAGGTTGCAATGTTTCATATTTTTTGCATCCTTTGCAAGCTCCCATACCTTTGATACAAATTATTTTTATAACTTGTTGCATTATTTTGTAAGTACAAATTTGATACTAATTCAAATTGTGTAAATCCCATATCTTCCCACACTTGCACAATTTGATTATTAGTATAGAAAATCTAAACCAATTCTTGTATGTCTATATCATTTAGATTTTTTTAATATGATAACATGATTTTTTATGTAGATTTATCTTTTTCACCATTATTGTTATCCACATCTATTTCTAGGCCATAAATATTATATCTCTATCACTACAACAAAAAGGCCTCTTAGACTCACTTTTAGACACGATTTTTGAATTGAGAGAAAATGTTACAGGTGCGTTTATAAGCCCGTCTATTTGCGCGTCTACCATTTCGCATCTATAGTCGCATGTATAAAATAATTTATACGCAAAAATAGACGCACTGTAGACGCACATATGCACACGTGAATATAAGCACATAATAAAACCAAAATTGCTATTTATTAAATTTCTTTTGTGCATCTACCAGGTGTTTACATGGAAAATTAGACGAGCATATAGACACGTCTATAGACGCTTGTTTACTCGCGCTTATAGACGCAAGTGCAAAACCAAAAATTTTCTTTTTTTAAAAAATATATTTAATTTTTTTAATTAATTTGATTTATATAGCGCATGTATGAGTGCATGTAATCTGCATTTTAAACATGAATATAAACGCGTGTTTTTGTAATTTAGACGAGCAAATACACGCGAAGAACAGAACTGGAAAAAAAAAACAGAGAGCATGTGGTTTCTTTGCACTCTGGTTTTTTTTTTCCCTCCCATACATCAAATTGTGCATTTGGGAAAAACAGAAGGGATTTGAAGGCACAAGAATTGAAAACAAAAATCCATGTATTCATTATAGATAAAACGCATTTACATGGGGAGTTTAAGTGCTTGCGACCTAAAGCGTGGCCACAAGCAATAGGCTCAAAGATGGATAATAGATATACAAGGAAACAAGGCCATAGAGGAGGTATGGTGCTCCTCTACGAATCTGAAGAAGAAACATCTTCGCTAGCACCACCATGGCTACTAGTGTCGCTATCCCTCTCCTCGCTATGCTCCACATCGGGGTTTGCCTACACACACAAAAGATAAGATTTCTTACGTACAATTGCAAAGAAAAAGTTATAATTAGCTATACTTTTAATATGAAAGTAAGAAAAACATACCTCATCTGGCTGTCAAATCCTCATAGCCCGGTTGTATTGTTCCTCAGTGATGAGAGCCTCCTCATAGAAGTGAAGCCATGTGGATGTACGGTTATGGCCTCGATAGTAACCTACCTCTCTAGGAGTAGGTATCCTACCAATGATAGTAGTCTGCAAAACAATTATGATATATACAAAAAATTATGAGACACAATGTATTAGAACAAATTATATAAAGAATTGAAAGAAATATAAATTTTAAAAAATTAGAAATCAAAATATACTTACAAACTCTGCCTCCCACGACTCTCTACCGCCCGATCCGATCCCATGGTTTCCATTTGGATGGGTCGCGCCTCTACGTACTAGCAACTCTTCACTTTCTCTGCTGCTTTCTTCTTGGGTTTCTTCCACTCTATACGGTGGCACATAGGTGGTTGGCTATAGGCTCCACGCCCCTCCTCCTCTCTCCGCAAGGATTCCTTGGTGCATGTCATAAGGTGAGATCTTTTGTTGTGAAGCAAATCCCTCACTTTTGTGCGTCCCCAATCATCCGAGGATCATTGACCCTTAGGATTTGGGTACCTCCTATGGACTGCCCTCAACACCTCCTGCCACAAGCTGCTTTTTTGATTCTTGAAGTAAACGAAACAATCTTTATACGTCGCATGCATGACACTCCTCATGTACACCATTACATCCCTTCCTTCATCATCATGGAAGATGCTACCAGTATTTGTAACTCTATAGTACTGGCGTACTGGCTCCTCTACGTGATCTTTTGGTGAGGGTGATCGCTCGCCACCTCCTAGGCAACCCCCACACAAGCCTTCTCCTCCCCCTCGACCCTCCCTCCTCCCTCTCTGTCGACTACCCTCTGCCTTGCTAGATGCATGTGCTTCTACAAATGCACATGTGTCAGCTGACGCTTGTGCTTCAACCGATGCATGTATAGGTGCTACATGTGGAGTATATGCAATTGGAGTTTGGACATTTGGTGTTTGGGAAGCACTGCCAGGAAAAGACGTCAGAGGTGTTCTAGACATGACGATGAACACCTCATCTGCTGTGGGAGAGCGGCCAAGGTGTCTAGTCATCTCTCCCATAAAGCCTTTCCTACTAGGAAAACCTCTAAAAAAAGCATTGACCCCTCTTCTGAACAAGCCCAATGTATCATTCATGCGATCCAAATCTGGGTCATTTTGCTAAATGAACCAGGATGCGACATTTGCAAACAAAACACAGGAAAAAGACAAATTCGTACAATTTCAAAAATAAAAAATTGTTTTTTATCAGAATTGGCTAGCGTGTGTGAAATCGCGTCTAAAATGCAGGATAGACGCGCTTTCAGATGCATCCCTTAGGTCAAACCCACTAGTCAGAGTGCGTGCATATCCGCATTTGAGATGCAGAATACACACGCTCTCATATGCAATTCTAAAGTTAAAGCTTCTGGCCAGAGCGCATGTATTCCCGCGCTTGACATGTAGAATACACGCACCTGGAGACGCGACTCTGAAGTCAAAGCTTCTGGTCCGAGCGTGTGTATTCCCGCGTCTAAAAGGCAGAATACCCGCTCTAGGAGACGCGACCGCAGAATGACAACAAACATAGCTTTGCGTCTATTACTGTGTCTGTACTGAAATCTACACACGCTTACAAACGTGTTTAGTCGATTGATTTCAATTCGACAACTGCCATTCATGATTTATTTGTGCTATAAGAAGTTCAATCATAGATCCTAATACACAAAGAGAGAGAGAGAGAGAGAGAGAGAGAGAGAGAGAGAGAGAGAGGACTCACCTTGGGTGTTTGGTGTGGACGGGTGGTGGTGCTTCTTCCTTCTCATTCTTCCTCTCCTTGGTGAGTTACTCTCCCTTGATGCTTGCTTGCTGCTTGTTGTCTCCTCCCTTTGCTTCTTCTTCCTCTTATTCTCCTCTCTCTTATTCTCTCTTTCTTCCTCTCCTTGGATTTCTTTTTTCCCCTCTTGTCTCTTTGAAGTGAAAGAAGAGGTGAGTCATGAGGAGGTGAGGCATGAAGAGACTAGTGGAGGTAGATTGTATGTCGGCTAAACTCGAGCTTCAGAACGCGCAAAAAACGCAGGAAAGGAAAGGTGCAGTTTAAAAAGAAATGATTTAAGTATCTTTTGAATTTTGACTTTTGCGTCTATTTTCGAGTGTATATGTGCGTCTAAGTTTACGTAAACGCACCTATAGATGTAAAGTTAGACGCATAAATAGAGGCAGATTTAGACGCGTAGGTAAACACAAATATAGATGGCCATCGAGCTTTTATCATAAGTTTTTGTTTTTAAGATAAGTTTTGATAGTAAGTTCTTATCATAAAGTTTTATGTATTTAAAATTGAGATCCTAGAATAATTAATACGCCAACTTAAAGTTTTTATGTAAACATATGAATAACAAATTTGATGTTGTCATGAATTAGGTTTAATCATGTCATTGTCATCACCTAGTGCGGTGCATGCTGATGAGTCAACGAGCACATCCTCAAGTGAGGATGAAACATTATGTCTTCATAATCGAGATGCATGGCTACGACAAAAAATTAAATGCATGTGTGATCGTTGTCAAGGGTGTATTTTTCGAGCACATTGAGTTGCAATGTCACGCCTCAGCATGTATGGAGAATGGGATCGAGAAAAATCACCGGTATTCATTGTTTTTTTTAAACACTAAGATTGCTAGTCTATGTTACTCAATATATATCAACGTACATGAAACTCCCTTTTGTGGTTGAGCAAGATGCAGTGCCACATCCTCAGATGCTCCCTCCGGCGTGGAGAGGCTACAAAACGTCGACGCGAGGAGGCAGAGTCTTCAAGAAGAGTGGAGACTGACAACCATGATAGTAGCCCTCATGAAATGCCCCATCAAGTTGTAGAGAATGAGATTTTGGACAACATGGTACACCATCTATTTTTGCAACTAGTTCAGGGAGAAGGTCACTCTATGAAGCCAGATGACCCACTATACGTAGCGTCATCTACTCCGTTGTACGAAGATTGTACATACTCCATTCTTCGTGCGTCCCTCGAGATACTTAACTTGCAAACAATTTATGGATGGAGTAATGTCAGTTTGAATGCGTTATTGAAGTAGGTATCAATTCAGTTTGGCTTATGAATCATAATATTAATTGTTCTTTTTTGAAATCAGACACAAATATATGTTGGTGGTTTTTTAACTCACTTTTAAAAATATATGTAGGTTATTATCACAAATGCTTCCAAAAGGAAACAAATTGCCAACTAAGAGAGAGCAAGCAAGACATTACTTGACATCTCTGGGAGGCCTCGATTATGTTAAGATCCATGCATGTGTCAATGATTGTGTCTTATTTCGTGGGATTCATGAGTTTGCATGAGAGTGTCATGTTTGTGGCGAATCAAGATACGAAGTGGAGATGAAGTCAATGGATGTGCCTCGTAAGGTTTTGTGACATTTTCCGATTGTTCCACGCATTCAACTTATGTTCAAGTGTAAGTCTATTGAAAAGCTCATGTCATGGCATGCTAGTCATCGTTCAAGTGATGGAAAATGGAGGATCCCTGCAGACACACCGGCATGGAAACATATAGATAATTTGTGGCCCGTTTTCAAAGAAGAGCTAATAAATTTGAGATTTGGTTTAGGTATGGATGGAATCAATCCATTTGGCATCAAACGCACATCATACAATGTATGGCCAGTGGTATTGATGAACTATTGTATTCCTCCATCCATGGCAACTAAAAAGGGACATGTAATGTTGTCCCTTCTGATTCCTGAAAAGCACAAGGTAAAAAACATGGACATTTACTTAGAACTTTTGATTGAAGAGTTAGAAATGTTATGGGAAGGTATTGAGGTGCAAGATACAAGCGCATCTGCATCCTCTAGAGATTTCACGTTGAAGGCCATGTTGTTGTGGACCATGCATGACTTTCCAAGATACGGAGAGTGTTTAGGTACATGTATATAACTCTATATTTTAAATTTAAGACTTGAATCAATTAAATTTTATTAATTCACTTATTTGTTCAGGTTTAACCACATCAGGCTATCATGCATGTCCTATTTGCGGTCCCTCTCTAGTTTCCTCTAGGCCGGCATGTTTAAAGAAGGTTATCTATGACAATCATCATCGATTTCTTCCTATTAACCATCCCAAATATGTTCTCCATTCTAATGTAATGACTCCACAATCTCTAACCATTCGAGATTGGAAGGAGAGATGGATTAATGTCAACAGCCACCCTCCACTCGGCATGAGTCGGTAAGAAGTGCATTTCTCTCAATTGACTTTAAAGTATTTAGCATAATGAATTGTTTACATAATATATTGCTTGTTTGTTAGGTTCTCTATATATTTTCTTCTTTCGTATTGGACTGAAATCAAGATCAATCACCTGTTGGACCCCATGCACATATTCAAAAATGTTGTATCTACATTATGGGATCACTTGATAGGGGCTTGTGATTCAGTCAATGTAAGGGAGGATTTATGTAACATTGGTCGCATGAGACGAGCCTCACCATGCATTGGATCTAAAGGAAAGATTGAGCTACCCCATGAACCTTGGAGGTTGTCAAAGAACAAGGAAAAAATAGTGAAGAAACAAATATGTAGCTTTCGAACACCCACAGGATGTATGAGATGTCTCAAGGGAGCCTTCATAAAGAAAAAAAAAAGAGATGTGGAGCAACTATTTGGTTTGAAGTCCCACGATTGGCACAAAATGATTCAAGTAAGGGTATCTCTAACCATGAATATAGTAATTAGAGGAGTAACTATGTGTAAACTTTGGGATATGATGACTTTTTCTTTAACTAATCATGTGATCTATGAATATTGTTTACATTCAGTTCGTACTTCCTACTAGCATATCCCATTGTGTATCTAAAGATATATGTGATATCATTTACAAGATGAGAGAGCTGGTGAGGTGTGTATACATTGTTATTTTTCATTATATATCTTTGAATTTCTACACCAAAATAAACAATTGTCAAATATATCCTGACAGATACGTGGGCTCGAAGGAAATTGATCCAAACACATTGCAAGATGCTCGAGTATTATTTGTTGAGGTGATTTGTTTGGTGGAGGAAAATTTTCCTCGATCCATTTTGACTACTCAATTACATTTACTCGTACATTTGATTGATGAGATCACACTTTGTGGGGCAATTCATGCAAGGTGGATGTTTTTTCTTGAGTGCTTTATGAAAACCTTGAAAGATTTTGTGAGGAAAAAAGCACGGCCTGAGCGAAGCATGGCTGAGGGTTGGTTAGTGCAATCATCCCTTGTTTATATCTCTAAATATCTTGCTGAAGTGGACCCCTCTCAATCACGACTATGGAAAGACGATGAAGACTTCAGGATGACCTCTATAATACCTCAAGGAAAAGGAATGAGTAAAGTGCTAACAAAAGAAGAACTTCGTAAGTTAAATAGTTTTTGTGTGCTCAATAGTGATGTAATGAGCAAATGGGTGACACTATATAATGAAGCAAGGGCAAGAAGAAAAAGCAAAAGGCAAGCATTTCACACCAGATATGGACGTAATGTCTCATTTCCAGATCATCTAAATGCGCTCCCACATCATATTGATATAGATTGGTTACATGAGAAAATGGAGAGAATGGAAAAAGAGGAGGAAATTAATATATCTCAAGAAGAGTGGGAATACGCACGAGGTTGCTTATCAAAGGTGAGACATACTATCAATTTATTTATTTCTAGTTATATTTTATATAATAAATTGACATGTTTGATCTTAATCTTTTACTACTAGTGCACATTATTCAATGCTATTTGGTGTGAGGGTAAACATCTTCAAACTATAGATGAAAAGAGAAATACCCAAGATTGTGGTGTCCTTGCTCACTTCGAGGATGCCAATGTACCATGGAAGGTTATTGTGGCTTGATCCAAGATATTTTGAAGCTTGTCTTTAGATGATTCTTTATATATGTATTGGATGTGAAGTGGTTTAAAGAAGTGGTAACAAATGGTGAGCATTGCACAATCAGACGTCATCCAAGTGGTTTTGTAATCATTAACTTTATAAAATTTCACCAAAACAAGAATGACACATTAGTACTACCTCAACAATGCGAGCATGTATATATGTAAAAGCTAATCTTTTATATGTATACATGCGATACATATACACAATATAATATGTTTTTAAGTTTCTTGCTTTTGTTTTTCAAATACAGGTTGTGTATCATCCAATGATAAACAATAACCGATGGTGGTATGTCATCCCTATATCTAATTGTTCAAAACCAATATATGGTAATATTACCGACATAGAGATAGCAGATGACAATCCAACAATTAATGATGATGTACATGATGACACCATAATGGATGATATGCATGATATAGTACAGGATAAACCTCGCGAGGATGTTCAAGGAAACACAGAAGAGGACAATAATGTGGTTGATGATATTGATGAAGTTATTGAGCAATATAGCAACACATCTGATAGTGGTATAGACTTATTTGTTTCGTTACCTCTTGGTAACATAGACCTAGAAGTAGATAGTTTAGCAAGGGTTGATAGATGAGATGGTGTGACTAGGTCAAGTCCTTAATGTGCTAAACCCTAGTTAGCACTTGGAGTATATTGTATCGATTTAACCATCCTAAGCGAGTCCTTTGCGGTTTAGGTGTTTAGGGTAAAATAATGTATTTGTCTATTCCTAAAGATATTATCTTGATCAAAGAGGGAAAAAACTAGTTGCATTACGATACCATTATCGTAAACGCAGGATTTATTGTCTCTACGTGTGATTAGAATTACAAACCCTAACTTTTCTTGTTAAGATCAAAGCACATGTTAATATTCACATACAATTCATGCCACTAAGATTTTAGGGTTTTAGGTTACAATGAACCATGCAACCTTTCCTAACTATTACGCAGTTGAACGAGATTTATGCCAATTGACTAGAGTTAATCCTACTTTATGCAGCCCTAGAATCATTTCCATGCCTTGCAAATTCCTACGGTTGTTAGCAACCTTCTTTAATAAATCAGTGCAAAGAAAGAGATGTCTAATAATGCGACATGCGATTTAATCTTTCCATGCATAATCGAAGTGTACTACAATAATTTCGACTTTGTAATGATGGTCATTAGTTGATCTAGATTCGTTACTTTGCAAAGCATAAAAATAACTTGTTAAGAATGCATAGACATCTTATGTTCTTTTTTTTGTTTGTTTCATTGAAAAATACAAATGAACGATCTTCAATCGTGAGTTACTTCCTTTAAAATAGCCAATGTATTTCACTCGCAAAAGTGCATCTTACTTCCGTGAATTAACCTTGCATAATTGCAATATTTCGACGTAAATCAAAAATAGGAAGAAAACCTGGACTTGTGGGTTCGGTGAAATGTCCACATGAATGTTAGGAGATGATCCTCCTACGCTTGCGCCTTGTGCCTTTTTAGGGGCCATCGTGAATTCAAACTTCTTACCTTGGCCATAGTCTTATGATCTTGGCCTGTCTCCCTTGTACACGCAATTCCCTTTGAGGTACGACTTCCTTGACTGAAGCAACAATTTGCGGTATTGGGCTTTGGAAGGCCTTAGGGTTTGGAGCTTGGGCCTTATTTCTTTCAAAAAAAAGGGATTCGTGAGAGGGTTCTTGCAAAAACCTTGCAGAAACGGAGGCTTGAGAGATTCTTCTCCTTGAAATTCGAGCTATAGGAATGGGTTTATGGGGGAATTCGAGTGGAAAGGGGCTTAGAGAAACCCCTCTTCTTAAAAGCTGTGATGGGCTTATTTGAGGATCTAATGGGGAAGGCTTATAGGCTGCCTTATAGGCTTCCTCCTCGAAGCTCGGAGGGAAGAAAAGTTATCTTTAGGAGGGTTCAATGGGATAGCCCTTAAACCCGACAAGGATATTGGGCTTGTGACGAATGCAATGGAAAGGGAACTTAAATCCCAGGGTAAAAAGGTCTTATGGAGATCCAATAGGAAGGGAATTAAAGAAAAACCCAGGCCTAATAGGGCTTTATGGAAATCCACAGGAAGGGCTTTACAACAGGGATAAAATGGCTTTTGGAGGATGCAAGGGGAAAGGTCTTTAAATCCCAGTTACAATGGACTTAATAGGGTCTCCACGGGTAGGGGCTTTAAAAGAAAACTCGGATAAGAAGGCTTGTGGGAGTTGCAATGGAAAAGGGGGTTTAAAAGAAACCCGAGGGGGGGGGGGGGGGGTAATATGAACTTGTGTGGGGAATCCACGGGAAGGGGGCCTAGGGAAGCCGCCTTAGAAGCTTTCAAGAAGCTTCTTGGAAGCTTCTAGGCGCATGCAGTCTACGTGGAAGAAGAAGGGAATCAGAGACTTGATGGCTGGTAGGAAGCAGATTGGGGGCAGCAGTTTGTTGGTAGCCGGCGGGCAGCTAAGCGAGCCCAGGCGGCGACTATCTGACTGGCGACTCCTCCCTCCTCATGGCGCAACTCGGAGCAGCGGCGTAGCTCTCCTCCCACACGCACAAAATCCTCCCCTCTTCCTTTCTCCATCCCTTTGAGCCGGTTTATATAGGACAAGGGGGGAGAGGGCTCCCTCCCACGTGGTGCTTCGCATTGCTATATCCCCCCCCCCCCCCCCCCACGACCCCAAGCGACATTGCTGGCCCATCCCCACCACACTTCCTCTCCTCTAGCATGGCATTCGGCTGTTGGGGGAAGAAGGAATATAAAATAAAAATTTGAATTTTTATTCCCATATTATCCTCTTAACCTCCTTCCAAGATGATGTTCACCTGCGGTTGTGCGGGTTTTTATCCTCAGCCCGGATTTGCCAGTGGAGAGTCATGATACCTCGTGTACAGTTTGAAGATTGCACTATCGGTAACTTCAATGCCGGAATTATTATTTGCATGAGACTCACACAGGCCAGTAATATTTTTCAATAGAAATATTACATACTACTACTACGGCCACCATCCCACCTTTCATATATTTCTCAATAGTTTAAAAACATAAGAGTACAACAGACACGACGGCCATTTCTCTCTTCCTCTTCCTTTCTTCTTCTCCCTTTCTTATTTCCTATCTTTTTTTCTCCCTCTCTCTTTTTTTGTTGCCCCTCTCTCTTTCTCTCCACCCCCTTATATTTTCTCACTCATTCTCCTCCCTCCCTCTCTCTCTCTCTCTCTCTCTCTCTCTCTCTCTCTCTCTTCCATTTCTTTGTTATCTTTCATGTTTATTCTCTCTATCTCTCATTCTCTCTTCCTTTTCCTTTCTTCTTCTCCCTCTCTCGTTTCCTATCATTCTCCCTCAATGCACCACATTCTCTGCCCTCTCTCATTTCTTATCTCATTTCCTCTCTTTCTCCCTCAATGCACATCATTATAAAAGAAAACAAATAAGAATAGAAGAAATAAAAGAACAAGAACAAACCCTCTCTTTGTTTTTCTCTATCCCCTCATGTTTTCTCATTCATTCTCCTCTCTCCCTCCCTCTCTCTTTCTTTATTATGTTTCATTTTTATTCCCTCTCACTCTTGTTATTTCTTCCTTTTTATTTCTTCTTCTCCCTCTCTCATTTCCTCTCTCCCTCCCTCAATGCACATCATTGTAAAAAAAACAAAACAAAAAAAGAAGAAATTAAAGATTAAGAGCAAACCCTCTCTTCATTTTTCTCTACCCCCTCACATTGTCTCATTCATTCTCCTCTCTCCCTCCCTCTGTCTCTCTATTTCTCTCTTTCTTTATTATGTTTCATGTTTATTCTCTCTCTCTCTTCCTTTTTCTTTCTTATTCTCCCTCTCTCATTTCCTCTCTTTCTCTCCCAATGCACCTCATTCTCAACAAAAGCAAACAAAAGAAAAGGAGAAAGAACAACAACAAACCAAGAGGGAGCAATGCACTCACTGCAAAGGCCCGAGGATGGATTCTTCGTCTTCTCTTTGTGACATTGGCTCCTCTTCGCGACGGCGGCTCCTCTTCGCCCTTCCTGTACTTTCTCATCTTCTTTGCAAATGACACTAACAGTCGTGAGAAGTTCTCCTTCTCTCACTTTCCCTCTTTCTCTCTCTCTCCCTCCCAAATGCACAATCTATTTCACTCTCTCTTTTTCTCTTCGCGGAAAAATTCCACACTCGAGTTTCATCCCCTTTTTTTATCTAAGTATGGTCTCTATTTTGCGACCAAATAGCAACACCACTAATTATTGTCGGAATTGCCTATCCTGTTCGTGAATATCCTTGTAGTGACTCCTTTGCACTTTGTTCTATTCCATTCTGGTAATTGATCAATATGGTGGATCTCCCCTCAACAATTAGACATTCTCATATCTTTAAACCCATACATTCTAGAACTCATTCATTTAGCAACCTCTTTTCTTAGTAGGAAATGACCATCTCTTTTATTACAAATATGCAAAACACATTGTCCTTGATGATAAAATGTTGTCTTGGGATGAGAATATCAACCAAATGGTTTCCTACTCAATTACATGTAAGTTTACAATTGGTTGAAAATGATGCTATGATAAAAGGCATCAATTTTCATGATTGCTAAATAAGAATAATTGCTTGTTTGAATAATAAATCCATGGCTTGTAGATATTAATTCTACTATGGCCAAAGGGATCTATAATCCATTTACCTTGGAGGGAACAAGCGTGATTGATGATGGTGTGATCTTAGTTCATAGTGAATGGTTTCTTCATAGCCTTTTTGTTGCACTCAAAATTATACATTGGCTTCCATAAACTTATCATGTATATATACGTGCATGTTTTTCTTATTTCTTAGCATACATAAAATATTGAACTCTTTATTATAAATTGTTTCCAAATTCTTAAATGGTTACTAGTTTTTCCCTAGCATGTGTCTCACACAAGTTTTATGATTACAGACCTTGCTTGTTATACTATGACTCTTGTATCAAATTTCCAAAAATGATGCTTATAGTAGACTCTACAACTTCCTTGATGCAAGTATTTGCATACCCATGTTTGGGAGCAACTATGGGGTTGGCATTTTTCAAATGGATTTTTTTTTTATTACTTTAAGAACATTTAATATAATTAATACCTCCATGTTCTCAATCCTAGAAAAGGAGAATCCTTATTCAAGAGTTTAGGAACAAAATTTCACACAACAATACAAGATCTTATTTTATCTATTTCATTAATTTAAGCTTCATCAATATATATATATATATCTCTCTCTCTCCCCCAATGCATGTGTGTGTGTCTATGATAGGAAGTCACTTGTTAATGTGAGGACATTGAAAACTTCACATGCAAAATATGCCACCAAATACATTTTTCCTACCATAGGATATTGAACTAAATAAGAATAATTTGATGCGATAAAAACTCTTTGCCATAATAATGTATAATAGGTCCAAATACGAAATAAAGAATAAGCATTTGTGCATTACATTCATCCGTAATATGCATACACATTATGCTAGATGATACAATCAAATATTTAGTTAGTTCATATGCATGTAGATTGCAAGATATTTCTTATCCTTTTATGACATGGTAAGTATGCTTGTTGTTATTTCATATTCGATGTGATTGTTTTAATGGAGAAAGAAAAGCATCACAATTAAGATGATAAGTTAGGAGTGGTGTACTTCCTTTCCAAAGTTGTATTCTCCTTTCCCAGCATGTTGTAAACATCCCATAAAGAATGGGATTCTAAGCTTTTCATTAGAGAATTTAAGGAGGCTTTAGAAAATGACAGAGTCTTTTACGATGCCGTGGTCTAAGAAGGGTGGCAGCATAAATCTAGTAGTCATAAGGTCTTGCTTATTGAAAAGAAAACATTGATCAAATTAGCATTGTTGTTTTCTCTAATTAATATGCTTGATTAGCTACTATGCATTTAAAGATTCACTCTAAGTATTTTTCTTCCATTCTTAGTGGTTTTAAAATGTTCATCATTTTGTGACTCTTATATATATATTATTTCACTCAAACAAACCATTTTGATATATACATGAGAATCACATCATTGTATAACAATGACATTAGTTAAAACAAGACTATAATAGCTAATGATGTTTCAAGTCATACACCACAACTGAAACGAGGCATAGATGCGCATGTTAGATGCACAAAGTCGGGCGTGTCTATCATTGCGTCTATATGCGCATGTAAAAGAGCGTATAAATAGATGCGAATTTTGCATCTATATATCCGCCCAAATAGACGCGAATATAGACACGTTTTCAGACGCGTAATTATTTAACCACCTGAAATTGGAATTAATATAATAAAAAAACTAGAGTTAATAATTATTTTTGCATTGCTCTCTAATGAATGGCAGCTCCTCCAGTTGTTAAGCAAAGCCTGATATAAGTAATTAGCGGCAAGTGCCACAAACCTTATTATACGATTAGTAGCAAGCATTGCATGTATATCATAATTTCTCTACTTGAAGATGATAAAAAATACTTCCTTTTTATTATGGAAAATTCAATTTAGCTTTAAACTTGACTATTGATTCTTGAGTATGCATATGTGTGCATGATATTTTCCATAGAATTAAGAATACGCATTGAATCATTAATCGAATTAAGTAAGTCGAAACTCTCATACCCTAAGTCCTACCCACATTCACAGAATGTAGGGACAATAGGACGTATTTGCAAGAAATGAACTAGGGTCTCTACCCTAAGGATCACTTGTTAAAAAGATGAAACTCAGTTTGAGTTGGAATCCTAGGACCAATGGAATCGGCCTAGTGCAATCGGAAATGGATTGGATATGAAGACACCCTAAACCATGTTTCCTATCTAATCATGATTCTGTGATTAGAAGACATCGTTCGATAGGTAAAATAGTCCCACGGATTAGATGCGACACTTGTGCAACAAGTTGCAGAGTCGCATGATCTTGTGGTTTGATCACAGGAGAATGGCCAATTCCTCGGAATGAGATTGGCAAATTCTTGCGCAAGTTTATCTTGCAAGAGGATGAGTAGTCATCCTGATATAGCACCTTTCTTGGGAAAAGTGACCAAGATAAGGGGATTAGATATTTTCTTGGAAGCAAAAGACCAACCAATAAATTGGAGCAGCATATTAATAGAACTTAAGGTATTGGTTAAGTTGGGTTAATAGGGTAATGGCCCTAACCCAAGGACATAAGGGTTAAAACAAACAAATCCTTGAGAATCTTGCCAAGTCGCTATTGATCCCGGATCGAATGCTGGATGCATTTGGAGAGAAGGATTCACTCCTTAGCAGTTGGCCAAATAAACGATCACTGGAAATGATTGTGCTTGTATCAGTGTAAAGAGCACTGTTTGCTTTTTTTACTCAATGAACTAAAAGATGAAAAGATATCTAATGCTTCAGGTTGAAGGCTTGAAGGGAGAGGTAGACTCAGTTACCCCTGACTATCTACCTGACCCTAACCAAGGGGGTTGTTAGCCGCACCAGGAAGGTGGACCGAACCCGTCATGAGAGGTCTCTCCGTTGAGCGCTACTTGGAGTAAGAGGACGCTTGGGTGCCAAGAGGGCTTTGGCTGTAAATCCCTCACCTTCTAGGCCTTGCACAAGAGGCCAACGTAACTCGGGATTGGATCTCAAGGCCCGCATACTAGTCTATGGACAGAATCTTGGATTAGTAATCCCTGTGGATTGCTAGATAGCCTTCGGGCGGATTATGGATAAGCCTTCGGGCGGATTATGGATAAGCCTACGGGCTAGACTTTATAAATGTATTCCAAAGATAAATATGATAACATGTTGAAACAGAACTTTTTTGACATTGCTTTTCTATGTTAAGTGCTAAGATTACATGAAGGAACTAATGCCTAATGGGCTAATTAAGGAAGCTGCTTGATGCATGTCCAACTAAATGTGGTAGGTAATTAGACAACTAAAACAACCTGAGGAAAGTGCGGTGGATGTGGCCATGGGTCCGTCCTACGGATTGGTGGTCCCGGTTGGCAGGGAACTTTTCTCAATCATAATGGACAACAAGGAGATCGTTTCAAGAAAAATGAATCTCAAGGACGTAGACCTTGAGTCTAGGTTATAATAATCCCAGTTTACGCTGTTTTAGGGGAACGGAATGGGACTATGCCTTATGGCAGAGAGGTCAAGCTTTGCATCCGTCTCGTTTCCCATTCTCCTTGAACCAAGTGCAGTGTTAATTCGCTTCGGCCTTGGCAATTCTGCGTAAAGTAGTTCGCTCGGGGTTTGATGCTAGTTGTGGTTTAGGAAATGACCATTAGGGAAAACCTTGATTCAGGTCGGTCCTAAGTGGGAACAGCCAAAATACTTCTGCTACGTGGCAGAAGCGGAAAGTCCTAGATTGCAAACCCCGTAACATTCCATGGGAGTGCCGGGCAGAGCTTTCTAGACCTCCTTTCCGATGGACTGCTAAGACGTGTCTTGAAGGGAACAGGTGGACACATTATAGTTGGTATCAGAGCAAACCAACGAAGGATTTGTTTTTTTTTTCTTAATAAGAAGAAGTAAAGCAAATGTTGCTATTAAGAACATTTCCTTACTTTCGACGCTATCTCGCAGAATTATGAAGCATGGAATAGGTTCTTAGTGTTCCGAATCATGTTTATGACCGCAATGCATTCCCCGGATTATCGACAAAGGGTTGATATGATGAGCATCCTAGATTGTATTTATAATCCAATGCCTTTGTACGTGGAACAGAGATGGACCGGTGACTCAGGAATCTACTATATAGCTTCCCACTGGTTTGCATATCTTCGAACCAACCTAAAGATGATCAAGTGGTTGGAAGACCTGAAGATCGTGAAGCTATTCATTTTTGTGGAGGCTCACATAAACTCAAACTTTGCATATTCAAGGTCGGAGGGTTGAACTGAACTCATATGTATACGAGGAAGTGAGCCGTGTAATCCCTGCCGACAGGATCAAGGTGTTGGGGCGCTATGAGAAGAATGGGTTCCAAAGGAAAGGATGCCCTAATCTTTCGATGACTTACCGATTCCTGAAGATCCATGACCCGAAACCATACTATTATCCAGTTCCTGTAGATAAATGTAATACAACATTATTCTCCCCGAATTAAATGTATCAATTGCTTTGCCATCCCAAGAAATATTGTATTCTGAAAGGGCTAGACCCATATAAATGGAATAAGACTTCTTTTTATCAATGTCTATTTTGTAAATGAGAATTGATAAAAAGTTAAGTGGCTAAGTTTCTTGGTTGATAGCTAAAATGGGTATGAAATATAAATCATAACAATTAGAGAGTAATAACGTTAAGATTCCTTTATCTAGGCACAATCCCAGATTCCCAGTTCACCTCCTACATTAAGTATGGCCGTGATCCAGGAGAAGAAGTTTCTTCTCAAGCAGATTAAGCCGCGTGAATTTGAGAGGAAAGGTAGGACTATCCAAGCGGATGTTGAAATTTGGATAGAGTCCATGGAGGATTACTTTGAAGCAGCTGGCACTACACCCACCAACCAGGCTATGCTCGCCAAGCTGAAGCTCACTGGCGGCGAAGCTAGGCTTTGGTGGAAGTAATGGTGCAGAGAACAAGGGATCGTAGAAGGATCCATTACTTGGAAAAAAACTGAAGAAAGTTGTGCAAGGAAGATACTTACCACCTACGTATCGCACGCAGAAAATGAATGAGTTCTACGAGCTAAAATAGTTGGGACTCACTCTTGACACATACTACTCTAAATTCATCTCACTTCTTAAGTATGCGCCACAGATGGACATGACATAGCAGGTGTCAAAATTTTGTGCTGGTTTAAACCCACCAATGAATACCCGTCTCAAATCTATGCGCCCAATAGATCTACACGACGCACTCATTCGAGCTACGCCCATATTTCAGGAGTATAGGCTAAACCAAGAAGTAACAAAACTTGGTCTTATAATGACCCGAGCAGAGGAGCATATAGGCCTCAAATGAAGAGAGTTCAAAGTCATAATTGGGGACAAAGAAAGAAAGCAAGGACTAATAATGTCAACAACTTTGTCTCTACTCAAAGCAATGGCTGAAACCTTTGATGTTTCCACTGCAACGAGCCCAGTCATTTCAAGAGGCAATGTCCCAAGCTTGGAGGAGGACATCGCCAAGCACCTTTCCAAGGAATTTTCCGTGGACTGTCTACATTGCCAACACGGAAATGTATGAAGAAGAAGATCTGACCATGGAAGCAGAGTTTGAAAGGGTGACAGTCCAATGCTACTCTTCACAAGAAAGGCCGGAATCACCAGTTTTTGGTGATTCAAACACCATCAGACTATCAAGGTAAAGGTTTCAAGACCTTGATTGATTGTGGCAGTACACATTCCTTTATCTCACCAGCTTGTGCAAGAAGATTAGAAATAGCCATAGTAGAAGCACCTACCTTGCTTGTGGAATTAGAAATGGTCGTGAGGTCACTTGTACCAGGCAAACTGCTAAGGTGGAATTCTTTCTAGGAGGAAAGACGACTTCGGTCAGATTCAGAGTCATGAACCTAGGTATCCATGAGTGTCTACTCGGAATGGATTGGCTTAAACCTAATGACATCCACATTCATTGTGGAAAGGGCCAAGTTTCCTCTCGAAACTTTGAAGGGGAATTGGTCACAACTCAAGGTGAGGCTGGAAAGCCAAAAATTCAATTGGCCAAAGCATCTCGGATTATAAAGGGAGTCAGAAAGGGACTACCTATCTACTTGATTAAGCTCAATAAGTTAGATCAGAAGCAAGAGTCTAGTGAAAAACCTTCATGGCTAAAGGAATACGCGGACGTATTTCCTGAAGAGTTGACAGAACTCCCGCCTCAAAGAGAAGTGGATCATGAGATCAAGCTAGTACCAAGAGCTGCGCCAATTGCAAAGATACCTTATAGAATGTCCATCTCGAAAGCAATTGAACTAAAGGAACAACTCAAGCAACTACTAGATCAAGGCTACATCCATCCTAGCAGTTCACCATGGGGAGCTCCAGTACTGTTCCAGAAAAAGAAAGATGGATCCCTTCGATTGTGTATTGATTACAAAGGGTTGAATCAATCAACTGTTAAGAACAAGTACCCTATTCCTAGAATAGATGAGCTTCTTGATCGTCTTCAAGGTGCGAAGATCTTCTCCAAGATTGATCTCTAGTCTGGTTACTATAAGATAAGGATTAAGGAAGAAGATATCCCAAAGACGGACTTCAACACAAGATATGGACACTTTGAGTTCTTAGTTATGTCATTCGGGCTCACAAATGCGCTTGCCACCTTCAACAGGTTAATGTAGGATATCTTTAGGTCATATCTTGATGACTTCGTACTCGTCTTCTTCGACGACACTTTAGTCTATTCCAAACAGGAAGAAGATCATGAACCCCAACTTCGGATTGTCCTTGAGACAATGAGAGCACATAAGCTCTATGCTAAGATGAAGAAGTGTGTATTCTTCAAACGTGAGATTGAATATCTGGGAATCATCGTATCTGTGGGAGGAATCTCAGTGGATTCGCGACCAAAGTCAGAGATATTCTAGAATGGATAATACCAACAACTCTCAAAGAAATACACAATTTTCTTGGATTGACAGGATGGTATAGGATCTTCATAAAAAACTATGCTTTGATTGCAGCACCTCTAATGGACTTACTGAAGAAGCAACATCCATTGCATGGTTAGCTGCCGAACAATCTAGCTTTGATAGATTAAAGCAAAGTTTGGTATCAGCACCTATCCTAAAACTTCCAGACCTCAGTAATAAGGAGTTTAAGGTAGTAATTGATGCTAACACACTTGCCTTAGGATGTGTGCTCATGCAAGAAGGTCATCATGTAGCATGCTCTTCAAGGAAACTGAAGATCCATGAGAAGAATTATGCTACCCATGATCTAGAACTCTTAGCTGTCATCCATGCTCTAAAGCTTTGGCGACACTACCTGTTGGGTAACAAGTTTAGTCTAGTGACTGATCATAAAAGTCTCAAGTGGATCTTTACCCAAAACGAGCTCAACATGAGGCAACGTCGGTGGATTGAAGTGCTGGAGGAGTATGATTTTGAAATCAATTACCGACCTGGAAAGGAGAATGTAGTTGTCGATGCACTCACTCGCAAGGCATTCCTTAATTCACTAATCTTGCAAAATCCATCAATAGCTAGATCTCTAGCCACAAAGGTATCCATGCCAAACAATCTAATACTTGAGCTACCTAGAGAAGAAGCATGCCATGATCCAGCCTGTCAAAAGATGCTAAGGGAGATCCCTATCAAGGACTAGGACCAAAAGCTACAGGCTAAGTATCATGAATTCTCTATCAATAGTGGACTTGTCTACTATAGAATGAGATTATGTATACGGGAAAGCGAGTCTCTTAAGCAGAAGATACTGTGGGAAGTTCATGATTCCCCTTTCTCAGGGCATCCTGGCAATGCCAAGACTCTCAATGCAGTTAGAAAGAGCTACTATTGGGAGAGGCTTAAAGGTGACGTTCTCAAATATGTCACTGAATGTTTGTCTTGTCAACGTATCAAAGACAAACATGTTAAAATGCCAGGAAAGTTGCAACCACTTGACATTCCCCAAATGAAATGGGAATTCATCTGTATGGACTTTGTTGTTGGACTACCCCAAGTTCAGGGAGGATACAACTCCATCATGGTTGTGGTTGACATGCTTACTAAGGTTTCACACCTTATTCTAGTAAAGACAAACTATAAAGCCTCAGACATTGCAAGGTTGTTTATCAAGGAGATATTCAAGCTACATGGGTTACCCAAAAGAATCATTAGTGATCGTGATTCTCTCTTCACATTACACTTCTGGAGAGCTATCTTTGAAGCCATCGGGACTCAACTCTGTTTTAGTACAGCTTACCATCCCCAAATTGATGGCCAAACAGAGCGAGTCAATCAAGTCATCAAGGATATGCTAAGGGCACACTGCTGTCATGAACCAAAAAGGTGGATTCAATACTTGCCCTTGGTTGAGTTTGCCTACAATGCTTCTTACTAACAAAGCATTTAGATGACCCCTTTTCAAGCATTGTATGGGTATGACTATCAAAGTCCCCTAAACTTTTTAGATCCAACCTTGAGGGTTGAAGCTTCAAGGCAGATGTTGGAAGAGATGGATGACCAAGTAAAGCCAATAAGACAGGACATCCAAGCTGCCAAGGATAAACAGAAGGCATACACGGATTTGAAGCGTCAAGATAGAATCTTTGAGGAAGGAGACATGGTCTTCATTCGCATACACCCAAAAAAGAGTTCCCTATCCTTAGGAGATTGCAATAAGCTAAGTCCAAGGTATTGTGGACCATACAAGATCCTCAAGTGCCTAGGACCTAATACTTATAGAGTGCAACTCCTTGAGAACCTAAAGGTTCATAATGTATTCCATATCATCCTATTGAAGAAATATGTACCTAAACCTAGCCATATACTTGATGGCCAACAAACTATAATGCCTAGCCAAGGAGTCCTTGAGCTACGGCTTGATAGGATCTTAGATGTTAGGAAGAGACAACTGAGATCCAGAACGTTGACAGAGTGCCTCATCCAGTGGAAAGATGATCATGAGGATGATGCCACTTGGATGGATGAAAGCACTCTCAACCATCAATATCGCCAGTTTATCTCAAGATGAGGATATCTCGATTTCTCCAAGGGGGAGAGAATGTAATATTTCTGTTGAAAAATATTACTAGCCCGCGTGAGTCTCATGCAAATGACAATTCCGGCATTGAAGTTACCGACGGTGCAATCTTCAAACTGTACACGAGGTATCGTGACTCTCTACCCACTGGCAAATCCGGGCCGAGGATTAAAACCCGCATAACCGCGGGTGAACATCCTCTTGAGAGGAGGTTAAGAGGATAATGTGGGGATAAAAATTCAAATTTTTATTTTATATTCCTTCTTCTCCCAGCCAAATGCCATGCTGGAGGAGAGGGAGTGTGGCGGGGATGGGCCAGCAATGTTGCTTGGGGTTGTGGGGGAAGATAGCCATGCGAATCACCACGTGGGAGGGAGCCCTCTTTCCCCCTTGTCCTATATAAACTGTCAAGAATGGCGTGGTGGGGGGAGTTGCTCAAGATGATGCGACGAACACACACAGAATGCACAAGGAGAAGCTCACTCAAGAGACAAGAAGAGAGATGGAGGCCAAAACGTTTTCTTGCTGATTTCTTCTTCTTCTTCCACACACTTTACAATGTACACAAAGTATAGATAAGATATAAAATAGAAGGAAAGTGGCCTACTAAGTTAAACAATGCATAACCGACTACACTAGTCGACTGGCGCTATAACTATGCCAGCTTTCTGTAAATAGGTGTAACAACCTGAATATAATAAGTAATGAGTCAGTGGCCATGTGAGAGTCATAATGACCACCGACGTACTAAGTGTAGACGTGTGGACCCATCTAACCAGGCGGTCCATCATCAATGTCCGCATGTGTTGAGCTTGTCATCTCAACACTCCCCCTCAAGCTCAACTGCATCTCTGCAACTCCAAGTAAGCTTCGAAACTTTTGAAGCTTCTCTGTACCCAATGCCTTCGTGAAGATGTCAGCTATCTTATCATGTGTGCTGACAAACACCAAGTCAATCTCACCTGCTACTACCTTCTCTCTCACAAAGTGGTAGTGTACCTCAATATGTTTTGTCCTGGCATGGAACATAGGGTTCCTAGCCAACTGTATACTACTCATGTTGTCACAATAAATGACAACTGGACCTTCCACCTTCACATCCAAATCAACCAATAGCTTTTGTAGCCATACTACCTCACATGCTGCAACATTAGCACCTCTATACTCAGCCTCTGTACTCGACAAAGCAACTATAGATTGCTTTTTGCTGTTCCATGCAACTGCTGCACTACCAAGAGAGAACATGTATCCAATGGTAGATCTTCTATCAGACATACTACCAGCCCAATCTGCATCTGTGTATCCAAACACCTGTACATCTATACCTGCCTCATAGAAAAGTACATAATGTAATGTGGACTTCACATATCTCAATATGCGTCTGACTCCATCCAAATGTGGCTTTCTAGGTACTTGCATAAACTGACTCACAAGACCAACAGCGTAGCTCAATTCTGGCCTTGTAATGGTCATTTAGATCAAACTCCACACTATCCTCCTGAACATAGTAGGGTCTTCTATCTCATCCCCAACATTAGCACTCAGCTTTACATTCTGCTCCAACGGGACTGAAAGTGGTTTGCATGCAGTCATACCATACTTGGACAACATATCCAAGCCATACTGTCTTTGGGACAACCATATACCATTATCACATCTGATCACCTCAATGCCAAGGAAGTACCTTAGCTCACCTAAATCCTTCATCTCAAACTTCATCTTCAAACAGCCCTTGACTTCAGCAATCCCACTATCACTATCACCTGTTATAATCAAGTCATCCACATAGATGACTATGATGACCAAACCTGCATCTCCCTTTCTCACATAAAGTGAGTGATCAGCATCAGAAACATAAAAGCCAATATTTACAAGATACTCTCTGATCTTGTCAGACCATGTTCTAGGTGCTTGCTTGAGCCCATAGAGTGCATTCTTCAACCTGCACACATACGTGGGATGCTCTAAATCTTCATAACCTGTTGGCTGATCCATATACACTTTTTCTTGCAAAATCGCCATGCAAGAAGGCATTCTTTACATCCATTTGCTACAACCTCCAACCTTTGGCTGACTGCCAAAGCAATCACACATCTGACACTTGCCATCCTAGCAACTGGATTGAAGGTTTCATCATAATCTATGCCATATGTTTGGGCATAGCCTTTTGCAACCAGCCTAGCTTTGTACCTGCTAATAGAACCATCTGCATTGTGCTTAATCTTATAAACCCACTTACATCCAATAGCTTTCTTTCCCTTCGGAAATGATACTAGATCCCAAGTCTTATTGGCATCTAATGCAGCCATCTCCTCATTCATTGCTGTATCCCAATGAGCATGACGAATAGCCTCCTCAAAACATGTGGGATCAACATCCTCAACTAGTTTCACCATATAAGCATAATGGTGAGCTACATAACCTTCAAAACCAAATCTTTTAACAGGTTATCTCACCCTGCTAGACATGCGTACCACTGGATCACTCAATGGAGTCTTTGCATTAACGCGTGCTCTCTGCACACCTGGAGTCCTCACTGAAGGAATGCCAAGCTCATCATCCAAGCTCTTTGAGCCACTAGAGTCTCCATCAAGAACTACATCAATGCCTTCTGATACTTTATTCTTTCCTTTGTCTTTACCTGTAGTGCTACTAGATGCACCTGAAGATGTGGTAGAGGTACTCCTTAGTCTCCCAGACCAAGGACTACTAGATGATGTCTCTGGTCCACTAAGAGTCCGTGATTCTTGCTTTTCAGCCTGCACATGAGTATCATGATCATCATCAACATCCAATGCATCACCACTAGATGCATACCAAGTGCTCATTTCATCAAAGATGACATCCCTGCTCACTCTGAACTTACATGTGACAGGGTTGTAACAGCGGTACCCTTTCTGCTCTAAAGAGTATCCAATAAAGATACACTTTTCAGCCTTTGGATCGAGTTTCTTCCGCAACTCATTTGGCACATGAACATACGCAATGCAGCCAAACACTTTCAAGTGTGAAACATCAGGCTTCTTACCTGTAAAACATTCTTCGGGGGTCATACCATTAACTGCAGCTGTGGGAGTTCTGTTCATAATATAAATAGCAGTATGAACAGCCTCAGACCAAAAATTCTTAGGCATATTCTTTTCAGCTATCAAGGCGCGTGCAACTTCTGCAATATGCCTGTTTTTCCTTTCTGCAACCCCATTTTGCTGTGGGGTATACCTGCATGTGAACTGTCTCTTTATCCCATGAGACCTCAAAAAATCACTGAACTCATTTGAGAGGTATTCTCCCCCTCCATTTGACCTCAAGCACTTTACTTTCAAGCATGTTTCTCTTTCAACTGCAGCCTTGAAAGTTCTAAAGTGCTCAAACTCTTCACTCTTTTCCTTCATAAAATATACCCACAGCTTTCTAGAACAATCATCAATGAATGTGACAAAGTATGAACTGCCTCCAAGAGATACATTTTGTGTAGGCCCCCAAATGTCTGTATGCACAACATCAAGGATATTTCTGCTTACATCTCTATCATGTGAAAAGGGTTGTCTCGCCTGTTTACCAAACTGACATGCTTCACATACCTTCTGAAATTCTGCAACTCGAAATGTAGGCAAACCTGTAAAACCAACCCTTTGGACTGCATTAATTTTAGCCTCTGTACATTTGCATGTCCAATGTGTTTGTGCCAAATTTCAATGTCTGCAACAACACCTTTTCCTTTGGCATACATAGCAGCATTCATAGTAGGAATTCCAACATCCAGAGTAAACATACGTCCAACTCTACTTCCCTTTGCTACCAACCTGCACTTGTCATTGAAGTCTTCTACAAAGCAGCCCTTTGCATTAAATCTGACTTGCAGCCCTTGCTCTACCATTTAACCAACTGATACCAAGTTCTTTGTAATAGATGGCACATGTAATACATCTGAAAGACTCTTTGTCTTACCATCATGCAAGGACAAGGGAACTTTTCCAATGTGTGAAATTGGGTGGCATGAATCATCACCCGTCTGCACATAACCTGCTTTTTGCAAATCCTGCATCTCTCCAAACCATTCTGCATGGTTAGTCATATGATTGGATGCACCTGAATCAACATACCAAATATCTTCATGTGTTCCCTTTCTTGTAACAGCATTTAGCATATGCTGCATAACAAACAAACGTTCATTTTT
Organism: Lygodium microphyllum; assembly: GCF_053477565.2. Taxonomy (NCBI): domain Eukaryota; kingdom Viridiplantae; phylum Streptophyta; class Polypodiopsida; order Schizaeales; family Lygodiaceae; genus Lygodium; species Lygodium microphyllum. The sequence goes on from NC_141140.1 coordinate 170,917,175, forward strand.
GTCTTCATTCTGTCGTGAAGACGATGCATAGTTTCCTTGCTGCAACTTACCACTCCGAATATCATCTTTCTTAGCATAACATTGGGCTGCAATATGACCTGTTTTGCCACAGTAGTGACACACAATACCAGAGTTGTTAGAACCTCTGTTCTGCCATCCACCTCTTTTTCTAAAGCTCCCCCTGCCTCTAAAGTTACCACGACCTCCTGAAACCTGCATATCGCGAAATTGCTAATTCAATCTGTTTTGTTGGTTGTCACTACCATGTCCTATACCACGGCCTCTTGAAGAGAACCTGCCACGTCCCCTTCCTGAACTGGAGTAGAAAGCCTGGACCTGTTCACCACTTATTTCAGATGTCTCACTTTGCATGTTGATTTCTTCAATGATCATTAGAGAGACCAACTCATCAAAATCTGGGAATGGCTTTCTAACATATACGGAAATTACAAAAGACTTCCAAGCCTTTTCATGGTTAAGTCCACCCAAGGTTGACGACACCAAATCATCATCATCGGGCATTGCATCAATCACAATCAATGCATCTGCAATGCTCCTTACCTTCAATGCATACTCATTGATAAACATCTTCCCTTTCTTTAATGTATTCAACTCTTGCTTGAGTTGAATCTTTCGCGCCTTTGTATTTACAGAAAACATACTTTCAAGTATGGTCCAAGCTGCATATGAATTCTCTGCATTTCTAATGTGTCCTAGCATATTATTGTCAATTACTGGAGACAACTAATACATGACCTTTTTATCCTTTGCATTCCATTCCTTTCGTGCCTTTGTCTCTTCTGCAGTTGGAGGATCACTCACCTCCGGCTTCTTTTTTTCACCTGAAACAAACTCGTAGAGGCCTTTTCCAATAAGGAAATTCGTGACACGGAACCTCCATGAAGGGTAGTTGTTCTTGTCGAGCTTCTCAATGATGGGACTTCCACTGTTCTCTTCCATTATCACAAAACTAATACCAAACAGCAAGCAAATCTTCTGTAACCCTCGACCTGTAGTGCACAACAATACACCAGACAGCCTTTTTCACTGTCTGCCCAACAATACATGCAATCTGCAACCAGTTTGCAGATAAACCTTGTGTTTACTCACTGGTAAACACCTTTCAACTTACAGATCTGAAATTTGTAACATGTGCACCCACTTTCAGTCAATACAGTCAAAGTCACAGCGTACCCTGAAACTACTGTCCCCAACCTTGCGGCTCTAAAACGGGCCCTAAAATGGCCTCAAATGCCCAAAATAACTGCGGAAAAGCCCAAAGGGCATATCTGCAGAATATATAGCGCTCTTCACGCACACCAAATCTCATTGCAATCTGAGATTTTTGCTCTGCCCTGCTTCCGGTGCCTCCACAGGCACTATCCAAGAGAAAGAGTGGAAGGATGGGAGAGCTTCTTACCCGTGGCTTGCTTGCTCGAACCTTGCTTCTTCTCCTTTGCTTCAACCTTTGAAAGCAGCCTCTCTCAGTGGTGCGGCTCTGATACCATGTCAAGAATGGCGTGGTGGGGGGAGTTGCTCAAGATGATGCGCCGAACACATACAGAATGCACAAGGAGAAGCTCACTCAAGAGATAAGAAGAGAGATGGAGGCCAAAACGTTTTCTTGATGATTTCTTCTTCTTCTTCCACACACTTTACAATGTACACAAAGTATAGATAAGATACAACATAAAAGGAAAGTGGCCTACTAAGTCAAACAATGCATAACCGACTACACTAGTCGACTGGCGCTATAACTATGCCAGTTGTAAATAGGTGTAACAACCTGAATATAATAAGTAATGAGTTAGTGGCCATGTGAGAGTCATAATGACCACCGACGTGCTAAGTGTAGACGTGTGGACCCATCTAACCAGGCGGTCCATCATCAATGTCCGCATGTGTTGAGCTTGTCATCTCAACATAAACCCCCTCTAAGGGGTGGAGAAAGGAAGAGGGGAGGATTCTATGCATGAGGGAGGAGAGCTACGTCGCTGCTCTGAGTTGCACAGTGAGGAGGGAGGAGTCACCAATCAAATAGCCACCGCCTGGACTCGCTTAGTCGCCACTGGCTGCCAACAAACTGCTGCCGCCATTCTACCTCATGCCCGCCATCAAGTCTCTGATTCCCTTATTCTTTCACGTAAATTGCACACGCCCAAAAGCTTCCAAGAAGCTTCTTGGAAGCTTCTAAGGGGGTTTCCCTAAGCCCCCTTCCAGTGGATTCCCCACACAAGTTCATATTACCCCCCCCTCGGGTTTCTTTTAAACCCCCTTTTCCATTGCAACTCCCACAAGCCTTCTTATCCCGGTTTTCTTTTAAATCCCCTACCCGTGGAGACTCTATTAAGTCCATTGTAACTGGGATCTAAAGCCCTTTCCCCTTGCATCCCCCAAAAGCCATTTTACCCCGATTGTAAAGCCCTTCCTGTGGATTTCCATAAAGCCCTATTAGGCCCGGGTTTTTTTTTAAGTTCTTCCTATTGGATCTCCATAAGACCTTTCTACCCCGAGATTTAAGTTCCCTTTCTATTGCATCTGTCACAAGCCCAATATCCTTTCCGAGTTTAAGGGCTTTCCCATTGAAGCCTCCTAAAGATAAATTTTCTTCCCTTTGAGCTTCGGGGAGGAAGCCTATAAGGCTTCCCCCTTAGATCCTCAAATAAGCCCATCACGGCTTTGAAGAAGAGGGGTTTCTCTAGGCCCCTTTCCACTCGAATTCCCCCATAAACCCATTCCTAGAGCTGGAATTTCAAGGACAAGAATCTCTCAAGCCTCCGTTTTCGCAAGGTTTTCACAAGAACCCTCTCATGAATCCCTTTTTTCTGAAAGAAAGAAGGCCCAAGCTCCGAACCCTAAGGCCTTCCAAAGCCCAATTCTGCAAGTCGGTGCTACAATAAAGGAAGTCGTACCTCAAAGGGAATTGCGTGTACAAGGGAGACGGGCCAAGATCATAAGACTGCGGCCAAGGTAAGAATTTTGAATTCATGATGGCCCCTAAAAAGGCACAAGGCACAACCGCAGGAGAATCATCTCCTAACATTCATGTGGACATTTCACCGAACTGACAAGTCCAGGTTTTCTTCCTATTTTTTATTTACGTCGAAATATTGCAAGTATGCATGGTTAATTCACGGATGTAAGATGCACTTTTGCGAGTGAAATACATTGGCTATTTTAAAGGAAGTAACTCATGATTGAAGATCGGTCATTTGTATTTTTCAATGAAATGAACGAAAAAAAGAACATAAGATGTCCATGCATTCTTAGCAAGTTATTTTTATGCATTGCAAAGTAACGAATCTAGATCAACTAATGACCATCATTACAAAGTCAAAATTATTGTAGTACACTTTGATTATGCATGGAAAGATTAAATCGCATGTCGCATTATTAGACATCTCTTTCTTCGCACTGATTCATTAACGAAGGTTGCTAACAACCGTAGAAATTTGCAAGGTATGGAAATGATTCTAGGACTGCATAATGTAGGATTAACTCTAGTCAATTGGCATAAATCTCGTTCAACTGCGTAGTAGTTAAGAAAGGCTACATGGTTCGTTGTAACCTAAAACCCTAAAAGCTTAATGGCATGAATTGTATGCGAATTTTAACATGTGCTTTGATATTAACAAGAAAAGTTAGGGTTTGTAACTCTAATAATATGTAGAGGCAATAAATTGTGTGTTTACGAGATTGGTATCGTAATGCAACTAGTTTTTTCCCTCTTTGACATCGCCCTTAAATGTTGAAACCACAATGACCTCTAAAGAATAGGTGATTCCATTCCCTATCACACAAAGTTATAAAGATTCAGGAAATTGTAGCATCAATTAGAAGCTATTTGAGAAGGAAATATAATTTTTATCATGATCTTATACTACCTACTTATTGATATTAGTAAAATGTATCATATTAAATTTTATTTTTAAGTTATATTATTTTAGTCTAAATCATGTTATATTAGTATATCGACGTACTATGTGCATATTATGGAATATAGTATCAATATATATATATTATATATATATATAATTTAGTAATAACTAATAAATATAATTAAAATATATTCAATTATATTTTGTAATATTATGTATATTTAAAGTATCTAATATATAATGTGTAATATCATTGAGGATTTTGAAGCCATCTTAGTGATAGTTCGAGAGTAGAATCTCTAGGAGGGTAGGATAGAGACTATGCAGGTAAAATCTCTAGTTGTGGAAAAAAGGGGAAATATCCCAATGGTGGGTTGTTAAAGAGGGGCGAGGGAGAAGGAGTGAGTCTAGGAGAAATGCCCTTGGTGAGAGTTTTAGGGCAACGTCCTCCTCGGTGGAGGTTTGGGAGCAATGCTCCCAGTCGAGGTTTAGAGATAGCGCCCCTTGTAAGGATTTGGAGGAAATGCTCCCAATGGGGGGTTCGAGGGGCAGCACCCCTTGGTGGGGGTCTTCGGGCAATACCCCTACTAGGGGATTGGGGGTAGTGCCCCTGATGGGGGTTTAGGGGCAACGCCCCCAACGGGGGATCTAAGGGGTAGCGCCCCTTGGTGGGGGTCTAGGGACAGTGCTCCCGGTGTGTCCGGGGGGCAGTGCCCCCTAGTGGGGGTCTAGAGGCAATGCCCCTAGCAGTGGGACTTTGGAAGGCAGTGCCCCCTTGTGGGGGTCTGGGGGCAGCACCCCTCGTGGGGGTTTGGGAGCAACGCCCCTAACGAAATGGGGTCCGGGGGTGACAGTATAGCCATTACATGATTTTTGAAAAAATCATGATTTAAAATCTTCAATAAAATTAAAAATGTAATGTGTTTGCATGTTCTCTTGCAGGACACGTCTTAGTAGCCCATTGGAAAGAGGGTCTAGATTGCTCCGCCCGGCACTCCCATGGAATGTTATGGGGTTTGTGATCTAGGTCTTCCGAGTCTACCACATAGCGGAAGTATTCCGGTTGTTCCCACTTAGGACCAACCTGAATCAAGGTTTCTTCTTGTGGTCAAATTTCTAGAGAGTAACTAGCGTCGAACCCCAGGTGAACTAGTTTATGCAGAAATGTCAGGTTCGAAGCAGATTCATGCTGCACTTGGTTCAAGGAGAATGGGAAATGAAAGGAATGCAAAGCTCGACCTCTCTGCCCATAAGGCATAGTTCCATTCTGTTCCCCTAAAACAACATAAATCGGGATTCTAGTAACCTGAACTCTAGATCAGCATTACCTGCTATTCATTCCCTTCGAGAAAAGTTCCTTGCTATCCATTTCGCTTGAGAAAAGTTTTTGGCCAACCGGGACCACCCATCCTTAGGACGGACCCATGGCCACATCCATCGCACTTTCCTCAAGGTTGTTTTAGTTATCTAATTACCTACCACATTTAGTTAGATATGCATAAAACAACGTCCTTAATTAGCCAGTTAGACACAGGTTCCTTCACGTAATCTTAGCACTTGACATAGAAAAAACAATGTCAAACAAGTTTCTTTTCAACAAGTTATCTTATTTATCTTTGGAAAACATCATATAATCCAGTCATAGGCTAATCCATAATCCACCCAAAGGCTATCCAGCAATCCAGAGGGATTACTAATCCAAGATTCCCACCATAGACTAGTATGCGGGCCTCAAGATCCAATCCCAAGTTGTGTTGGCCTCTTGTGTAGGGCCCGAAAGGCAAGGGATTTACAGCTAGAGCCCCCTAACACCCAAGCGTCCTCCTGCTCCAAGTAGCGCCCAACAGAGAGACCTCTCGCGGCGGGTTCGGTCCACGTTCCCGACGCGACTAACAACCCCCTTGGTTAGGGTCAGGCAGACGGTCGAGGTTAACTGATGCTGCCTCTCCCTTCAGGCCTTCAACCTGAATCATTAGTTATTTTTCCATCTTTAGTTCCTTGAGAAAGCAATGCAAACAGTGCTCCTAAACTATTACAAGCACAATCAATCCAGTGGTCGTTTAGTTGGCCATCTGTTATAGGAGTGAATCCTTATCTCCAAATGCATCCAACATTCGATCCGGGATCAATTGCGACTTGGCAAGATCCCCAAGGGTTTGTTTGTTCACCCTTTTGTCCTTGGGTTAGGGCCATACCCTGTTAACCCAACTTAATCAACACCTTAGGTTTCATAAATTAACATTAAATCCTAGCGACCATGTCGCTCTGACTTGATTGATCCTTTGCTTCCAAGAAAATACCTAACCTCCTTTAACTTGGCAAATCGCCCAAGAAAGGTGATGTAGCAGGATGTTTACTTATCCTTTTTGCAAGGTAGACTTGTGCTAGAACCTGCCAACCTCATTCTAAGGAATGGCAAATCTATCTTGTGATTAATCCACAAGGCCATGCGACGTTGCAACTTGTTGCACAAGTGTCGCATCTAATTCATGGGATCATTTCACCCATTGAACGACGTTTCCTGGTCAAGGAATTCTGTTTAGACAAGATGCGAGTTTAGGGTGTCTTCTTACCCAACCCAACCCTAATTGTACTAGGCCGAACCTAGGGTTTCCAAACTCAGTCCGAGTTTTAGAATTAGGTCAAAACAATCCTTAGGGTAGAAGCCCTAGATCGTTGTTTGCATGAGCATCCAGTTGACCCAAACATTCCGTGAATGTGGGTAGGACCTTTGGGTTTGAGGGCTTCAACTTGGCATCCAAGTACGATACTATTCTACTAGTACTTGAGGTATTTATCGTATCGACCAGTTATGCCTATATAAATCCCTTGCGGGTTAGGTGATTTAGATAAATTAACCTACTTGTTTTACGACAAAGGTGATCCTTTCCTAGACATGCTAACCTTGTAAAGGTGTAAACAAATGCTAGATACCACATTTCGTGCAAGTATATGATTTGTTACATCTATGTTCTATATGGTATGCAATAACCCTTCACTTTTCTTACTAAAGTCACGACGAATGATAACTTGCATGAAACCTACTAGGGTTTACATCAAGGAATCATGCCTACAACCCTTTTGTCTAAGCCTTAGAATTTCATGCTTTGATAAGCCATGCAATCTTTTCCAAATGCAACTTGATGAAATGAAATTTATGCATGACGAATATGTCACATGTGACCCTTAGATACAACATCGTTTAATAAACTTCATGTGACATGCAACCTTCAATCCGTTCCCCAAACATCTTTGCAACGTGCGATGTGTATAGTGTCATTTTCATGTGGTGCAACAAAAATTAACAATTTCCTCATGCGAGTCATAACAAAGGAAGTTATTGACTAAATGCAAGATACTCTTTTTCTTCACAGCCAATGCACTTAAGAATTTCCTCTTTAACCCTAGGCAAAATGCGTTTTAGACTTCCACTTTGAAAATGCACGACAAGGCAATTTGCGACTAAGTTCATAGGGTGAGTAAGATTTACATTCATAACTTTGGAGATGCAAACGATCCAATTGCATGATATGCACCAATCCTTATCCATCGTTTACAGAGATACTTTCTCAAATGTACTTTAATCACTACTACATGAATTAACGATAAGCATAAAATGCATTCTCCCTATGGAATTAAACGTGCTTAAAGCATTTCTTTATGTGGAAATAAATTCGTGGAACCTAGGCTTGTGGATTCATGGTGATGTCCACGTGTAAGTTCCGAGAGGAACCTCCCGCGGGTGCGCCTTGCATTTTCTTGGGAGCCATCGTATACGTAATAATGGACTCCGCGGATTCCCTCTAGCCTTTACTCTCACTCTCCGAGATTGCCTGGAGGTCGATATCTTCTCCTCACGTTGTCGTATTGCTGCGCATTCGAGGTGTGGAATTCACCAAAATATTGTGTGTGTGACATTTGTTACTTTGTACATATTTAGTCATTGTGTTTACATTTATTTTTTGCATGCCAGTATAGTGGAGAGAATTTTGGAAGCATAGTAATGGAAATGTTTGGGAAGTTTGGATCACTTTCAGAAGCACTAGAAGATCAATTACCATCTACCTTGGATTTTGCAATGGAGGTTTCTACGGTTGAAATGTTAAGGGTCTAGCAAGTAGTGCCGTTTTTGATACATATGGACTTGGTTGGGACTAGTTTCTGCTTCAAGAAAGGGGTTCTTTATGATTTATTAAAAGATGGTTGTAGCTGTGTTCTGATTCCTGGAGGTGCTAGAGAGATGCTCTTTATGGAACATGACCGTATATTTGGGCAGACCCATGTTTACAAGTGGTGATATACCTTTTTGTCATTTGATGCACGTTATTGTGGGGAAGGCTATTTTGAAATGTATGGCTATTTTTAAATGTGAGCTTTTTGGAGGGAGAAAAAAAAGGAAGGATGACGCCCTGTGGGCGGAGAGGAAAAGGAAAACGGACAGTAGAGATTATGACGGGGGAGATCCCTTGAAGGCCTTCCTCTCAAAGGTTTTGATTATGCTTGTGTGCTTTCTAGCTAACAACAACGATGACGATATTGCATATGCAGTCAGTTGTGGCTCAGTAGTGTCTTATTTGTTGGAAAGCACTATTGGTGATTGCCACAGAGCTGCATGCATCAAGAAACGGGCCAGGCCAGGGGTATCAAATTGATGTGCCAGCATTCAACAGTGGCTGAAAGTGCATAATGCGAAACAACCAACGGCCATGGAGTGGAAATTTTCTGCTTCTAGGTTTTCTAATTGGGTAAAAATGCGCATCAATGCAATCTCCTCAGATAACTCATCTGAAGAGGTTGGAAAGTAAAATCCATTCAACTTACTTTGAAACAGTTTTAATAGACGGTCTGCTTGGAAGATTCCCGTTGATACCATAATGTCTGCATGCCTCATACTTGTTGCTTTCTGTTTGGTTGGTGCCTGGATTCTGAAAACTTTTGAATCAGAAATTGTGAATGCGCTTGTCCGAGAATTGCACTCAGAGATGTGGACGCTTCAGGCCTCAGATATTGTAATGAATTATGCTCTCAAAAAGGACTGAAGTCGTGTTCATGATTCAGGAAAACAATGTGACTACGGCTACTTCTTAGAAGTGCTGTTGTCTCTCCCTTTGTAATTGCCATTAGCGCCGCAGTGCTTTGCTCGTCCTATCAGAGAGACGCATTTAATTTTGGTTGTACAAATGTTATAATTGCTCGAGAGTCAGCATGGCTTCCGCAGGAAAAAGTTATCGATTGGAGGAAAGTGATAAGTACATCGACATCTATGATGAAGAAAAAGCCCAATAGAGGTTTTTCTAAATTTTCTGGTGGTGTTGCTATTCTGAAGATTGGTGGAGCTAGTGAGGTGTGACAGATGCATAGAATGCAACAAAAGCTACTGTTGATGAGGGTATTGTGCCAGGTAGTTGTGTTCCTTTGTTATATGCCTCAAGGGAGCTGGATAAGCTCAAATCTGCCAATTTTGACCAAAAGATTGACATTCAGATCATTCAAAATGTTAGCAAACTTCACGTAGGCTTGAAGGTTTGTGCCATCAAAGCTCCAGGCTTCGGGGAGAACAGAAAATTTTATCAACAAGACGTTTCCATACTCACTGGGGAGAGGCAATTCCTTTGGGTGCAGACAGTTTTCAGAGATTACTACATTAAGCAACTTCTTACGAGTGTATCTGAATGACATTAATCTATAATTCAGTAGCATTAGTGTGTTGAAAAAAGCAAAAACAGAGTTTTCAGATCTCTGTGGAAACCTTAGCTCTTTCTTGGAGCAATGGAGGGGAAAAACTGTGAAACAGGTTGAAGAGCTCTTGGTGGATAGATACAGTTTCCACACAGGATGGACTACAGTTCGAGATATTAGTAAAGAGACTATATTACAGTTCATGCCTCCTGATTGTAAACTCACTAATGGCAGTTTCCCACACATTATCCACATCTGAATCCAAGAAGATCACGATAGTGTTGTATATTTGAATTCTAAATTTCTGCACATAGTGTTTGAGGTCAAGTGTAACGTGTCCACTAGAATCATCTAGGACACGTCTTAGCAGTCCATCAGAAAGGATGTCTAGAAACTCCGCCCGGCACTCCCATGGAATGTTACGGGTTTTTCAATCTAGGTCTTCCCGTGTCTGCCACGTAGCGGAAGTATCCTGGCCGTTTCCCACTTAGGATTGACCGGAATTTGGGTTTTCCTGTTTGGTCATTAGCTAACAGCAACTAGCGTCAGACCCAAGCGAACTACTTTACGCAGAAACGTCAGGTCCGAAGCGGATTCACGCTGCACTTGGTTCAAGGAGAATGGAAAGCGAGAGAGATGCAAGGCTCAACCCCTCTGCCATAAGGCATAGTCCCATTCCGTTCCCCTAAAACAACGTAAATTGGGTAAGATGTAACTCTAGGTCATCGTTCTCGTTATTCGTTTTGATGATGATGATCATCCCGCCGTTCTTCGAGATTTTTGAGAAAAGTTCCCGGCTAACCGGGACCACCCATCCGTAGGACGGACCCATGGTCCATCCTCCGCACTTTCCTCGGTTTGTTTTAGTTATGTAATTATCTAACACATTAATTTGACATATAACAATCAGCTTCTTTAATTAACCCTATTAAGCACTGGTTCCTTCACGTAATCTTATCACGTGACATAGAAAAACAATATCAAACAACTTCTTTATTATCATTTCATCATTTTATCTTTGAAATACAAGGATTTCCGCCCGTAGGCTTGTCCATAATCCGCCCGAAGGCTATCCAGTAATCCGCCAGGGATCACTATTCCAAGCTTCTGCCCATAGACTAGTATGGGGCCTCGAGATCCAATCCCGAGTCACATTAGCCTCTTGTGCAGGACCCCAAAGGCGAGGGATTTACGGCCAGAGCCCCCCCTGGCACCCAAGCGTCCTCCTGCTCCAAGTAGAACTCAACGGAGAGACCTCTCATGGCGGGTTCGGTCCACGTTCCCGGCGCGGTCAACAACCCCCTTGGTTAGGGTCAGGCAGGCAGTCGGGGGTAACTGAAGCTGCCTCTCCCTTCAGGCCTTCAACCTGAAGCTTTAGATATGTTTTCATCCTTTAGTTCCTTGAGCAAACAATGCAAACAGTGATTTCTAAACTGTTACAAGCACAATCAATTCCAGTGGTAGTTTAATTTGGCCAGCTGTTAAGGAGTGAATCCTTCTCTCCGAATGCGTCTAGCATTCGATTCGGGATCAATTGCGACTTGGCAAGATCCCCAAGGGTTTGTTCGTTCACCCTTTTGTCCTTGGGTTAGGGCCATACCCTGTTAACCCAACTTAACCAACACCTTAGGTTTTATTAATAGTAAATCCTGGCGACCATGTCGCTCCAATTTATTGATTGATCATTTGCTTCCAGGCAAATACCTAACTCCCCTTTTTCTTGGCAATTATTCCCCAAGAAAGGTGATGTAACAGGATGATTACTCATCCTCTTGTAAGTTAAATTTGCGCAATAACTTGCCAACCTCATTTCAAGAAATGGCAAAACTCTCTTGTGAACAAATCACAAGTCTATGCGATGTTGCAACTTTTTGCACAAGTGTTGCATCTATTCCACGGGATCATTTCACCCATTGAATGGCATTTTCTGGTCACGGAATTATCTCCAGCCGAGAAGCAGGGTTTAGGGTGTCTTCTTACCCAACCCATTCCTAATTATACTAGGCCACGGTCCTAGGAATTCCAACTCAATCCGAGTTTCATCATTTGAACGAGTGATCCTTAGGGTAGAAACCTTAGATCGTTTTATGCATGAGCATCCAATTGTGCCCTACATTCCGTGAATGTGGGTAGGACCTTTGGTTTAAGGATTCGACTTGGTAACAAGTGCGTGAAACTAGGTCAAGTTCTTAATGTGCTAAACCCTAGCTAGCACTTGGAGTATATTGTATCGATTTAACCATCCTAAATGAGTCCTTTGCGGTTTAGGTGTTTTGGGCAAACCCATTTACTTGTCTTACGACAAGGACAAGCCATTCCTAAAGATATTGTCTTGATCTAAGAGGGGAAAAACTAGTTGCATTACGTCATAACTCACGTAAGCACGCGATTCAATTCCTCTAGATTTGCAATCCCTAATTTTTCTTGTTAAGACCAAGCACATGATAAAATTCGCATAACTTCCATTGGTCCTACTAGGGCATGTATTCACGACTCATGCTACTAAGCTTTTAAGTTTTTATGTTAAACAAACCATGCAGCCTTTCCCTAACTTCATTTTTTGAATGAAATATTCGTACGCATTGATTGAGCATTACGCAATCTCGACTTTGTAATGATAGTCATTAGTTGTTCTAGATTCGTTACTTTGCAATGCACTGAAGCAACTTGCTATAGACATCTTTCATTCATTTCATTGAAACATACAAATGACTGATCTTCGATCATGTGTTACTTCCTTTAAAATAGCCAAAGTATTTCAATCGCAAAAGTGCATCCTAGTTCCATAAATTTAACCATGCATAATTGCAATACTTTGACGTGAATCAAAAATAGGAAGAAAACCTGGACTTGTGGGTTCGGTAAAATATCCACATGAATATTCAGAGATGATCCTCCTGCGGTTGCACCTTGTACCTTTTTAGGGGCCATCGTGAATTCGACCTCTGGTTTTTCCTTCGGGAATCCGAACTTCTTGCCTTGGCTCGCAATCTTATGATTTTTGGCCTTCTCCCTTGTACGCGCAAGTCCCTTTTGAGGTATGGCTCCTTGACTTGTGGAATTTGGATTTTTGAAAGGTCTTACGGTTCGGAGCTTGGGCCTTCTTTCTTTCGGAAAAGAGGGATTCGTGAGAGGGTTCTTGCGAAAGCCTTGCGGAAACAGAGGCTCGAGAGATTCTTCTCCTTGAAATTCCGGCTAGGAATGGTTTTATGTGCTTTGTGGAAATGGGGACTTATGAACTTCTCCTTCCTTTCATAGAAGTTCCGGGGATAAAGATCTTTGTGGAGAGGGAGTGTGGGGGAAAAATTTAGAGATGGGTTTATGGGGGAAATCGAGTGGGAAGGGTTTAGAGAAACCCCTCTTCTTGTTACAAGAATCGGGACTAGGGCTTTAGTAGCTTCCTTTGCTTCAAAGCCGGGAGGGATGGGCTTATTGAGAAACTAATGGAAAGGGCTTTAAAATTGGGGGTAAAGATTTGCTTGTGGTGGATGCTATGGGAAGGGGACTTAAATCCCGGGGTACAATGGTCTTATGGAGATTCGATAGGAAGGGACTTAAAAAAAAACCGGGGATAATATGGGCTTTATGGGGGAATCCACGGGAAGGGGTTTTAAAAAAAAAACCAGGGTAAAATGGGCTTGTGGTTGATCCCAATAGGAAGGGGGCTTAAAGAAGCCCCCTTAGAAGCTTCCTAGAGAAGCTTCTAAGAAGCTTCAGGAAACTACGTGGCGTGGAGATAAGGATTTGGGAGGCATTCTAGTCCTACTCCACGGCAGGGCCCTCCTCCACGGACGGCATTGTGGCTCTCCCCTCCTTCACAGTCGCCTTCCTTCATGGCGCCCCCCTCCTTCACGGTCGCCCTCTCCTTCACGGCCCCTTCTTCGCGGCAGCCTCCGTTACGGCAGCCTCTTCACGGGCCCCTCCTTCGCGGCAGCCTGGCGACCTCTCAGCTTTCCCCACCACCCCCCCTTCTCACCCCTTAGAGGGGGGTACTTATAGGAAGGGGGGTAAGGTCTCCCTCCCCCACGTGGTGCCTGCATGGCTCCTCTTCCTCCACCTCTCCTATTTCCTAACATAGCCCCCATCCTCTTCCCTCAGCCACGCTTCGGCTGGGGGAAAGAGGAAAAAAAATTTGAAATAAATCTAATATTATCCATTTTGCCCCTCCCAAGAGGGTGTTTACGTGTGATTTGCGGATTTGAACCCTCGAGCTTGCTTTGCCAATGCGGAGGTCTCGATTTCTCGCGTACAAGTTACAGATTACACTGCCGGCAATTCCAATATGAAAGATAACCTTTGCACGAGGTTTACGCAGTGTGCGGGAAGTCAATATTCACGAGTGGGAATATTACATCAAGGATCTACAAATGCAGCAGAATTAAATTGAGAGGCCTAAAATCAGTGGACTGATCAGATTTGAAGTCATCTTGTATTTTGCAAACTTCATGGCAGTAATATAAATACTATTTGGCATCATTTTCATGTCTTGCTTATTCACATGTTAGATCTTCTATCTTGAAATTATTCAAGGTCCTCTGTGGTCGCGACTTTGCTTTCGAAAACCCTTCGACATCTTTGGTGAACCCGACGTGAAAGCGTCGCAGAAATTTCAGGATGGGAGATACTTCAGCATCTATTTCAGCCTCTTCTACAATTCCAGCTGCGTCCTCTACTTCAGCTCCTTCAATGACTGCTGCATCAAGTACTTCAAGAGATGATCTAAAGAAGATTTTGCAAAATATGTCCATGTATATACAGCTTCAAAATCAGCAGACACAATTGTATATGCAGCAGCAGCAATTGCATCAACAACACTTGTCTCAACAAAGGCAACTATATTCGGAGCAGGAGAATGCAAACAGCGTGACTCGGGCGATTGAAGCAATTGAGAATGAGAAGAAGCTATTTGATGGCCGTAATGTTTCAGCATATTTGAAGAAATATGAGATTAAGATGGGGTTTTTTGGAGTTCAAGATGGACTTATGAGTAAGTACTTCCTTGGTCTTGTCACACCCGCCTTGAGGGCAAAAGTGACTGATCTTTTTATTCAAAATTCACATTGGCAAGATTTTCAAAAGGCCCTGAAAGAAGAGTATTTCCTTGAGGACTTTGGGATGGCTACACGGCAGTCATTCCGAGAGTGGGTCTACATGCCAAACAAAGGTCTAGCTGCTTCAGAGTTGATTCGGGAATTTGAAGAGAGGTATAGTCAGCTTGATGCCATTGAACAAAGAGCATTGGATGTTGAAAAAGTTGAGCTTTTCTTGCAAGCTACAGATCCTGATCTTCAGGAAGAATTGGGAGAGCTTCTTGAGGATCGCACGAAGCCTATGGGACTTAAAACAGATTGGCAGGATGCCCAAGATGCAGTCTCGACTTTGACCAAGAGGAGGATATGGAAGACCCGCCTACAGAATGGTTCTATGACACCGACACCGTCTTCTGCTCCTATGCCTGCTTCTATCCCTGTTATTTCTTCTCCTCCTGAGCCAGTTTCTTGGCCTATGCCAGTGCCTACTGTTTCTACTCCTCCTGTTCCTCCTGTTCCACGACGGATGCCTGCACCTTCTGCTCCAGAACCATCCACTCCATCGGTGCCTACCTCTCTTGATGACATAATCAAAGGCATAATGGATTTGACACTAGAGTCAATTAAAGCGAAGCTGGTGGGAAAATTGAAAGAGCAGTTTGCTTCGATTGCGCCTACTATTTCTTCTAGTGCTCCTACTGCACCTAGGAGTACTCCTAGTGCACCTAGGAGAGATCGGAGATGTATTTGGTGTGATAGTACGGACCATCAGCATTGCAGGGATTGTGAATCTTTTCAGGATGCAAGGAGGAAGAATTTGGTATTTTGGGGACAAGATGGTAAGATTTGGTTGACTGAAATAGGAGCTCCACTTGCTACCAACTTTGGTAAAGGTGGAATGAAGAAGTTAATGGATGACATGGCTGCGCATACTTATTATGTGACAGCTAGAGGAGATGCTTCTGCATATGGAGTCCAGATTGAGAAGGGATTAGAGAATCAATCAGCACTATGGACTTATGCTATGGAGATAGCAAACAAGGGAAAAATTTAGCAAATTGTTTTTACTAGTGCAGGCTCTAGCATCAGATCTGAGACAGGTTGGGATTCGCCTGTTGACAGGTACTCTATTTATGCCTAGTTGGCTAAGTCTCAGGGAGCATACGTACTTGTTGAGGAGGTGTAAGAGGAATGAAGAAAATCCAAGTGCAGCTAAAAAGACTAGAGGGGGTGATTTTGTTACTCCACCTACTGTAGGACCGTCTTTGAGACCATGGCCAGAACAATAGATGGAAGATGCTCAAAAGAGAGAAAAGAGACAAGAGCCTAGAGAGAGAAAGCAGCCAGGGTTTAGATTGATGTTTGATATTGAGACATCTACAGACATGAAGAAAATCTTTAATGACAAGATACTTGGCAGTGAGGTGACTTTCACTATTTCTAAGGTTTTGGGCATCTCGAAAAGAGAGTTTCAAGATCAGTTTCAGGAGGTCCTGAAGAGGAAAAGACATGCATTACCTACTACTTATACATAGGGAGTTTGGATTGGGGAGTTGGATGAGGATGAGGATGAGTTTTGGTTGAGAATGCTTCTATTTTTCCGCAGGTAGAGAAGAGGGTTCAGCCTATGCATTATGCTGAAACTGATGAGCCTGTCTTGATACCGCGTAGTCACTTTTCACGGAGTCATTGGGCTAGGGTAACTACAGAGACGATGGTAAAAATTGGAGAGAAACAGGTGCCTTATGTTGCATTGGTGGATCATGGTTCAGTGATTAATCTCATAGTTCGTGGAGTTTATGAGAGTAGCAGATGGCCTATGGATGTAGAGCATGGGTGGCGTATGAGAGCCGCCAATAACACTGCAGGTGATTTGTATGCTGCCTGTCCCAGTGTTAGGGTTTCTATTGGAGATGTAGAGGAGGATTTCCATTTCTTTGTGCAGGATTCATGCTCTTATCCTATAATTCTTGGACAGCCATTCATCACAGAGATGCGCATGGAAACAAAGGTAATGGATGATGGATCTGCTTATGCACGGATTCACAGTAAAGATGGCATGAGAGCAGTTCAGTTTATGACTGTGTGTGTGAACCATGTTAGAAACAGGGATACTCTCAGAGATGCACCTTTGCCCACTGTGAGGGATTCGGGTTTTCATTAGGTACCGCCGTTTCGCGAGACGACGGTGGTATAGAGCAGAGGATATTGGAGTTCTCGCCTCCTGGCAGCAGTGTTTTCTCCTCCAGTTTTGTTTGGATTTCAGCAAACAATTCGATGAGCTATCAAAAGACTTCTAAGTTGCCTAGAGCTGCCAGGCAGTACATATGCAGGAAGGAGAAAATTTTGAAAAATGCAGGAATTTTAGAGGATGATGAGCATATAGATGGGATGTATGACAGTATGATTTGTGCAGATACGATGACAGAGATGGGAAATATACCGAAAACTGATATGTAGAGTTGTCACAGTAGTGTATTAGTGCAATCCCTAGACATGTTTCATGAAATTGCAGATTTTGTGTCACAAATTGAATCAGAGGCTGAGGTGATTCAGCAAAAAGTGTTGAGTGCTGAAGAAATTCAGCAAACAGAGTTTCCAGTTGATTATGATCAGCTTACAGAGACACAGAGGGCTGAAAATTTTCAGCCAACAGAGTTTACTGCTGAAATATTTCAGCATCCAGAGTTTAGGGCTATTTCTATGCAGTCCATAGAGCAGAGGGCTGAGGATATTCAGCCATTGGAGTGCAGAATTGCTGATTTACAGCAAGATTTGAGTAATGTAGAGGATCATAATGAAGCCAGGGTTGACACGAAATACAAGACTGTGGATAAAAAGGTGAAGCCGGTAGCTGTACTGCTTCCACCTGACAATGATCAGCAAATAGAGAGGGCTGCCAAACATCCAATTTTGAGGAATCCGGAGCATATTGGCCATAAATTTTCTGTAGAGACTCTTGCTGAATTGAAAATTGGAAATTGTGATTTCTTGCTACCCACAGAGAAGCAATGCTTTCAGGAGATGCTTGAGCGACATGGAAGGGGTTTTGCTTTTTTTCTGCATGAGATTGGATATGTGAATCCAGATATTGTTGCTCCTATGGTGATCTTTACTATTCCTCATATTCCATGGAACCTCCAACCTATTCCAGTGCCTAAGGCACACCTTCCAAAGCTGATTGATTTATTGAATGAGAAAATCAGGATGGGAATTCTTCAGCCTTCATCTGCACCATACTCAAACATGTGGTTTACAGTTCCAAAAAAGAATGGTACTCTCCGATTTATACAGGACATGCAGCCAGTAAACAGAGTTACTATCAGGAATGTTGGTATAGGTCCAGTTGTGGATGAGTTTGCAGAAGCATTTGCTGGACGTGCCATCTATTCTTTAAGTGATTTGTATTCGGGATATGATCAGTTTCAGTTGGCTTTGGAAAGGAGGGACATAATCACCATGAGAACTCCTAGATGTGTACCTTGCCTCAAGGTGCCACTAATTCTGTTGCGCATATGATGAATGCCATGCATAAGGTTCTTCGTGATTATATATCTCAGCTTACTATGCCTTTCTTGGATGATGTGCCCATTAAGGGGTGTGCAGAAGAAGAGAAGAATGAGAGTTTAAATGAGCAGGGATGCATATACTTTGTGGCTGATCATATTTCAGCTTGTGAGAAGATTTTGGCCAAGTTAGAAGAAGTGAACTTGAAACTACCAGGGAAAAAATCTATTTTCGGAGTGAATGAGGTTGTCATTGTTGGACATATGTGTGGGTATTATGACAGGAAACCCTCACCTGATAAGGTGAATGCTATAGGCAAGATTGCGGAGTATTGTTCTACCACTTCAGAGGTATGGAGATTCATTGGAGCGTGTGTTTTATATGATTTGGATACCCCATTTTGCACACATAGCAAATTGTTTATATCAGCTGCTTCGAAAGGGGCAAAAATTCTATTGGGATGAGAGCCACAGTAGAGCCATGAGAAAATTAAAGAAGTTATTGCAGATTGCTCCTACTCTCAGGAAAGTGGATTATAATTGTGGAAGGCCTATTGTATTGATAGTTGACACTAGTCCAATTGGCATAGGTTGGGCTGTGGGTCAAGATGATGCAGATGGAAACATGTATGCTATTCGGTTTGGGGCGAAAGTCCTAAACAAGAGACAGAGGAGATATCCGCAAATCAAGAGGGAGTTACTGGGGATTGTTACGGCTCTCAAATGTGACAAGGAGTACTTTATTGGAGCTTCAGTTGTGGTAGAGACAGATTACTTGCCACCATTGATTGGTATGATTACGAGTTGCTCTACTCCGGATATAGCTATGCTGAGATGGATTGCATACATCAAGTCATTAAATCCGGAATTTAAACACATAGCAGGGAAGGATAATCTAGTGGCATATATGCTGTCTAGAGCGAGATATGATGATGAGGAGATGCTATTTGCAGAAGAGGATGATGCAAAAATTTCAGCCACTATGGTTGATCATGTTTGACATGTCTATGATATTGTGGCTTTCATAGAAGAACTCTATGTTGGAGATTGGTTGCAGATTGGCAAGTACCTTAGTACACTAAGCAAAAGAGATGAATGGACAGATGAAGAGTTCAAGAAGATCTGAAGAAAAGCCTATGGTTATTTTCTCAAGGACGGATTTCTTTGGAAGCATCCGAAGAAAAGAGGCGGATTACCTTTGCGGGTTGTCTGCGATAGAGAGACACAGTTACAAGTGATGAGGGAGTTTCATGAGAGTCCTTGGGCTGGTCATAGAGGAGTGTGGGCTACTTATGAGAAAATCAAGGAGAAATATTGGTGGAAAGGCATGTATAGAGATGTTTCTCACTTTGTAGAGACATGCAGAGATTGCCAGATGTATTCGGTAGTGCGTCATCGAGATGAGCTTCATCCGACCTATCCACTATACATTCATTATAAGTGGGTAGTTGACTTGGTTACTATGCCTATGGGTCTATGGCAGATGAGATATATTGTTTTGGCTAGAGAGGATCTTACCAATCATGTTGAGGGCAGATCTTTGAGAACGAAGACCACTAGTGCAGTGTGTAAGTTCTTATTGGAAGAAATTTTCTGCAGGTATGGCTGTGTGGGTAAGATCACTGCGGATCACGGTGAATTGGATGCAGATGAAGCTAGGGAGTTTTTCTCTCAACTAGGAATCAAGTTGGCTCTAACCACAGTATACAATCCAAAGGGAAATGGGAAGAGTGAAAGAGGGCATCCGCAAATAGTTAAAGCATTAGCCAAAGCATGCAAAGGAGGGATTGGAGAATGGCCGAGACTTCTACCATTTGCTTTGTGGGCTGATCGTACGACTCACAGTGTTACCACAGGATATATGCCTGCAGAGTTGATGTATGGTCAGAAACCGGCTATGCCGACTGAGACTTGTGCTTTGACTTGGTCAGTTTTACCTTGGCAGGAGCATTTGACGAGAGAAGAGCTCTTAGCTCTTCGGATTTGACAGTTGGAGAGAAGACCAGAGGATATTCAGCTAGCTATTGGCAGGTTGAAGGTTGCTAGACTAAGAAATAAGGACAGGTTTGACAGCAGGCATCGCTTGCGGCCTAGAGTAATAGAAGAGAGAGATTGGGTATTAGTCTTTGATAGCAGCCTTGAAAATCAGCATACTGCACTTCGGAAGATGGTGAAAAGATGGTTTGGGCCGTACATAGTCCAGACATGTCTTTGATAATGCAACATATGAGTTGACAGAATTGGATGGGACAGTGCTTAGAGTGCCTATTGCTGGAAAAAGAATCAAGATTTTCAAGAAAAGAGATGATGAAGATTATGCATTGGAAGAATTTGCAAGAGAAGAGCAACGAGAAGAAATTCCAATCGAAGAGACAGATGATATAACAAATAATCTTGTTGATATACCGGAAATGCATAATGAAGAGGTTGATCTGTTTATGGATCTTGAGGATAACAATCATGGGTAGTTGGCCCATCCGGAGGATGCGCAGGATTAGAGGGGGTGGATGTCGTATTGCTGTGCATTCAAGGTGTGGAATTCACCAAAATATTGTGTGTGTGACATTTGTTACTTTGTACATATTTAGTCGTTGTGTTTACATTTATTTTCTGCATGCCAGTATAGTGGAGAGAAGTTTGGAAGCATAGTAATGGAAATGTTTGGGAAGTTTGGATCAGTTTTAGAAGCACTAGAAGATCAATTACCATCTACCTTGGATTTTGCAATGGAGGTTTCTGCAGTTGAAATGTTAAGGGTCTGGCAAGTAGTGCCGTTTTTGATACATATGGACTTGGTTGGGACTAGTTTCTGCTTCAAGAAAGGGGTTCTTTATGATTTATTAAAAGATGGTTGTAGCTGTGTTCTGATTCCTGGAGGTGCTAGAGAGATGCTATTTATGGAACATGACCGTATATTTGGGCAGACCCATGTTTACAAGTGGTGATATACCTTTTTGTCATTTGATGCACGTTATTGTGGGGAAGGCTATTTTGAAATGTATGGCTATTTTTAAATGTGAGCTTTTTGGAGGGAGAAAAAAAGGAAGGATGATGCCTTGTGGGCGGAGAGAAAAAGGAAAACGGACAGTAGAGATTATGACGGGGGAGATCCCTTGAAGGCCTTCCTCTCGAAGGTTTTGATTATGCTTGTGTGCTTTCTAGGTGACAACAACGATGACGATATTGCATATTCAATCAGTTGTGGCTCAGTAGCGTCTTATTCGTTGGAAAGCACTATTGGTGATTGCCACAGAGCTGCATGCATCAGGAAACGGGCCAGGCCAGGGGTATCAAATTGATGTGCCAGCATTCAACAGTGGCTGAAAGTGCATAATGCGGAACAACCAACGGCCATGGAGTGGAAATTTTCTGCTTCTGGGTTTGCTAATTGGGTAAAAAGGCACATCAATGCAATCTCCTCAGATAACTCGTCTGAAGAGATTGGAAAAAAACATCCATTTGACTTACTTTGAAATAGTTTTAAAAGACGATCTGCTTGGAAGATTCCTGTTGATACCATAATGTCTGCAGGCCTCACACTTGTTGCTTTCTGTTTGGTTGGTGCCTCGATTCTGAAAACTTCTGAATCAAAAATTGTGAATGCTCTTGTCTGAGAATTGCACTCAGAGCTATGGATGCTTCACGCCTCAGATATTGTAATGACTTATGCGCTCAGAAAGGACTGAAGTTGTGTTCATGATTCAGGAAAACAACGTGACTATGGCTGCTTCTTAGAAGTGCTGTTGTCTCTCCCTTTGTAATCGCCGTTAGCGCCGCAGTGCTTTGCTCGTCCTATCAGAGAGACGCATTTTGTTTTGGTGGTACAAACGTTATAATTGCTCCAGAGTCAGCATGGCTTCCGCAGGAAAAAGTTATCGATCGGAGGACAGCAATAAGTACATCGACATCTATGATGAAGAAAAAGCCCAAGAGAGGTTTTTCTAAATTGTCTGGTGGTGTTGCTATTCTGAAGATTGGTGGAGCTCGTGAGGTGTGACAGATGCATAGAATGCAACAAAAGCTGCTGTTGATGAGAGTATTGTGCCAGGTAGTGGTGTTCCTTTGTTATATGCCTCAAGGGAGCTAGGTAAGCTCAAATCTGCCAATTTCGACCAAAAGATTGACATTCAGATCATTCAAAATGTCAGCAAACTTCGCGTAGGCTTGAAGGTTTGTGCCATCAAAGCTCCAGACTTCGGGGAGAAAAGAAAATTTTATCAACAAGACGTTTCCATACTCACTGGGGAGAGGCAATTCCTTTGGGTGCATACTGTTTTCAGAGATTATTGCATTAAGCAACTTCTTACGAGTGCATCTGAATGACATTAATCTATAATTTAGTAGCATTAGTGTGCTGAAAAAAGCAAAAACAGAGTTTTCAGATCTCTGTGGAAACCTTAGCTCTTTCTGGGAGCAATGGAGGGGAAAAACTATGAAACAGGTTGAAGAGCTCTCGGTGGATAGATACAGTTTCCACACAGGATGGCGTCAAGATATTAATAAAGAGACTATATTACAGTTCATGCCTCCTAATTGTAAACTCACTGATGGCAATTTCCCACACATTATCCACATCTGAATCCAAGAAGATCACGATAGTGTTGGATATTTGAATTCTAAATTTCTACACATAGTGTTTGAGGTCAAGGATCTACAAATGCAGCAGAATTAAATTGAGAGTCCTAAAATCAGTGGACTGATCAGATTTGAAGTCATCTTGTATTTTGCAAACTTCATGGTAGTAATATAAATACTATTTGGCATCATTTTCACATCTTGCTTATTCACATGCTGGATCTTCTATCTTGAAATTATTCAAGGTCCTCTATGGTCGCAACTTTGCTTTTGAAAACCCTTCGACAACGTAGGAATAGGAGCTTAATGAACCCGGTTTTAAAATCGGGGAAGGGCACGTAGGAACAAGGCCTATGGGCCTTATCCCTTTAGAAGCTTCTTAAAGAAGCTTCTGATTCTTTTGAACAAAGTCGATGTGGTCCCAATGATTGGGAAGAGGGAAAGATTAACGACGGGGGGGGGGGGATTAGGAGGACGGCAAGAGGAAAATGGCGGCAATAGGCAAGCGCTGTGGGGGTTGCGTTTCTCACGGTAGCGGCGCAGCAGTCCCTCCTCCTCTCTCCACACCATGGCGGTAGGTGGTCAGGTGATGGCAGTGTTGCCCTTACCCCCCCTCCCTCAAGCCTAAGGGGGGTTTATATAGTGCTTAAGGGGGGGGATAGATTCCACACACGTGGAGCCCCCCATGCTTCCCTCTTCTCCCATGCATCTCCACCTCTACAAGCTCCCCATACTCCTCACTTGATCTTCTCCTACTCCCTCTCCTCCTGCCATGCATTGGCTGGGGGAAGGGATAATCATTAAAAATATTTGACTTAACCTTTCCATTATCCATTTTGCCCCTTCAAAAAGGGTGCTTCCCTGTGGGTTTTGCGGTCTTAAACCCCGGCCTCAATTGCTCAATGTGAAGGGCAAAACAGGCTCATCAATTTCAGCATAATGCATAGGCTGAACCCTCTTCTCTACCTGTGGCAAAACAGAAGCATTATCAACCATAACCTCATCATCATCATCATCCAACTCTCCAATCAAAACTCCCTGTGTATCAGTAGTAGCCAATGCATGTCTTTTCCTCTTCAGGACCTCCTGAAACTGATCCTGAAACTCTCTTTTTGAGATGCCCAAAATCTCAGAAATAGTGAAAGTCACCTCACTGCCAAGTATCTTATCATTAAAGATTTTCTTCATGTCTGTAGATGTCTCAATATCGGACATCAATCTGAATCCTGGCTGCTTTCTCTCTCTAGGCTCTTGCCTCTTTTCCTTCTTTTGAGCATCCTCCATCTGTCGATCTGGCCCTGATCGTGAAGACGGTCCTGCAGTAGGTGGAGTAACAAACTCACCCCCTCTAGTCTTCTTAGCTGCACTTGGATTTTCTTCATCCCTCTTACGCTTCTCCTCAACAAATACATCTGCACCATGAGATTTAGCCAAATAAGCATAAATAGAATACCTGTCAACAGGTGAGTCCCATCCTGTCTCTGATCTGATGCTAGAGCCTGCGCTAGTCAAAACAGTTTGCTGAATTTTCCCCTTGTTTGCAGTCTCCATAGCATAAGTCCATAGTGCGGACTGAGTCTCTGATCCCTTCTCAATCTGTACTCCATATGCAGAAGCATCACCTCTAGCCGTCACATAAGAAGTACGCGCAGCCATGTCCTCCACTAACTTCTTCATTCCACCTTTACCAAAGTTGGTAGCAAGTGGAGCTCCTGTCTCAGTCAACGAAATCTTACCATCTTGCCCCCAATATACCAAATTCTGCCTCCTTGCATCCTGGAAAGAGTCACAATCCCTGCAATGCTGATGCTTCGTACTATCACACCAAATACATCTCCGATCTCTCCTAGGAGCACTAGGAGCACTAGAAGAAGTAGCAGGCGCAGTCGAAGCAAACTGCTCCTTCAACTTACCCACCAACTCCGCTTTGACTGACTCAAGTGTCAAATCTGTGATTCCTTTGATTATGTCATCAATAGAAGTAGGCACCGATGGAGCGGATGGTTTTGGAGCAGAAGGTGTAGGCATCGGTCGTGGAACAGGAGGAATAGGTGGAGTAGAAACTGTAGGCACTGGCATAGGCCAAGAAACTGGCTGAGGAGGAGAAGAAATAACAGGGATAGAAGTAGGCATAGGAGCAGATGATGGTGTAGGTGTCATGGAACCATTCTGTAGGCGAGTCTTCCATATCCTCCTCTTGGTCAATGTCGAGACTGCATCCTGAGCATCCTGCCAATCAGTTTTAAGACCCATAGGCTTCGTGCGATCTTCAAGAAGCTCACCCAATTCTTCTTGAAGAGCAGGATCTGCAGCTTGCAAGAAAAGCTCAACTTTTTCAACATCCAATGCTCTTTGTTCAATGACATCAAGCTGACTATACCTCTCTTCGAATTCTCGAATCAACTCCGAAGCAGCAAGACCTTTATTTGGCATGTAGACCCACTCTCGGAATGACCGCCGAGTAGCCATACCAAAGTCCTCAAGAAAGTATTCTTCTTTTAGAGCCTTCTTAAAATCTTGCCAATGTGTATTTTGAATAAATAAATCAGTCACCTTTGTCCTCAAAGCAGGTGTGACAAGACGAAGGAAGTACTTACTCATAAGTCCAGCAGGAACTCCAAAAAATCCCATCTTGATCTCATATGTCTTCAAATATGCTGAAACATTACGCCCGTCAAACAGCTTCTTCTCACTCTCAACTGCTTCAATAGCCTTAGTCGCGTTGTTTGCATTCTCCTGCTCCAAATAGAGTTGCCTTTGCTGAGACAACTATTGTTGATGCAATTGTTGTTGCTGTTGCATATACATTTGTGTTTGCTGATTTTGGAGCTGCATATACATGGACATATTCTGCAAAATCTGTTTTAGATCCTCCGTTGAAGTACTTGACGCAGCAGTCATAGATGGAGCTGAAGTAGACGCAGCTGGAGTTGTAGAGGAAGCTGAAATAGAGGCTGAAGTATCTCCCATCCTGAAATTTCTGCGACGCTTTCACGTCGGGTTCACCAAAGATGTCGAAGGGTTTCGAGAGCAAAGAAAAGTCGTGTCTACAGAAGACCTTGACTAATTTCAGGATAGAAGTTCAACAAATATGCGAAGAGGACGGGCATTTCCAGCATACGCATTCCACATTATTGTTCAATGCCTTATCTTTGTTGGTGTCTTTTAGAGAAGAAAAGATCCCATTCTCTGTATTCAAATAGCCAGTTCTTTTAACTTGACTTTGCTTAACTAGTCAATCTGAGATTGTCCTTACAAGAAGCACAAAAACCGTGTCTAGTTTAACAGCAACTTGAATGTGCGGAACCAGAAGCTTATTGTATTCAGTTAAAGTCTAGAAAAGCCTCAACATTCCATGCTGTCCATAATCAATAACTGCTAGTATTCAAATGGTAAACCTTGGTGAAACCCATGGAGTTTATCTACAATACACAGTCTTGTCAACCTCTGCAATTGAGAAGGCTTTTGCACTTTCCATACATGTGAATGAGGCTATTTGACACTGTTAGTTTAAGACGATGCGAGCTATCAACAATGGCAGCATGCACTTTGTGCCCCTCCTCCAATATCCCCAAGTTAGCACATGCATCCAGAACACAAAGATAGGTTACTCTGTCCCCCTCAATTTTTTCAGAGTTCATGCAGTAGAAGAGTTCTAAGGCTTCTGATTCATGTTGACTATCTACATAAGCTGTTAACATAGCATTCCAAGACACATACTCCGGTTAGCCATTCCAGCAAATATATTCTTTGCATCATCCAAAGTGTTGCACTTTCCATACATGTCTATAAAGGTGTTGCTGATGGCAATGTCGTGCTCAAATCCACTGGAGAGGACAGCAGAATGAACTTCCTTTCCCTCGTCTAAGGCCTTGACATTGCCACATGCATCCAGGATGCAGATGTAAGTTACACGATCAGGTTCAGCTTCTTCCAGATGCATGCTCCAGAAAATTTCGAGGGCCTCATACTCAAGACTGCTTTGAGCACAGATAGAAATCATGGTGTTCCATGAAACCACATCATGACGAGGCATCCTTCCAAACAAGTTCCGGGCATCATGAACCCTGCCATTCTGCAAATAGATGTTGGTCAAAATATTCCAAGAGTAGGTGTTAGGAACGGTTAGGTTGTCAAAAACCGACTGGGCGTCTTCAACACACCAATAGTGGCCATACATTTGGATGATACAGTTACTGAGAAACGTATTGTGATCATATCCAAATCGAACGACATGATCATGCAAGCCACGGCCGCGAAGGAGGACCTAGAACTTGCAAATCTCAATGCCAATGATGAAGATCTATGTTTGGCTGCAGTGAGCAGCAGAGTCCAGGGTTCAACAAATTTGCCGTTTGGAGGGTAGAATGTTCCGATATCAAAGCCTGGAATCAGTCCCAGATCGAGGAGGACAATCAATGGACAGCCATGACTTTGCTGGCAGCCAGCAATCCTGACAAAATGGCAACACAACCTTGAGCAGCAGTCGTAAACTGGGGAGTGTTACAGCATCTGCCACGTGAGTAATCCAGGCCACAGAGGTTGAAATGGAGAACACGAACATGGGAGTCAGAGAGGATGCAGAGAAATCCCTTTCCATACATTTTCAAGAAGAGTCTCTCTCTCTCTCTCTCTCTCTCTCGATTCATTAGCCACCATTTCCTAATTTTCTCTGCACCACCGAATCCTCTTGCTCCTCTTCTTCCCATATCGGCGTTTTTTTCTTTTCCTATTCGTCTATGTTCAAACGTTCAAAAAAAACTTCCCCCCTTTCCGGATTTCCCTCCAATCATTTGTGGTACCTTTTTACATAATCAATCCTAAAAAAGACCACCTTTGTTTTTAGCATACTCTATATAGAGAGTATTCACCACAAAGAGTTTTAACCAAGTTCAATTTTTACTACAATACTCTCCATGTGGTGTATTGCACACAAATGAAAAGGAATAGGCTTAATGTTGTTCCCACTTGCCAAGCCAAAATCCTAGTAAGTCCACCATAGTGCCATATACCCTCGTCATGGACGCAAATAGCTGAATTCCCTTGTCAACATAGCCAAGGATAAGGAAACTCCAAAAAATACTCATTACATTATGGTATGCAGTCAAACATGTGCTGAACATCAAGCAAGCTCCCACATTTGGCATATTTATCCTCCAATGTACTTCGATTTGCATCTCTTGGAAATAGTTTAGTACTTCCTCACAAAACCCATAATCGGCATATCTTAAAATATAAAAAAAAATCCCTGTTCTTCTCTGTCTTCAGCATAGAATGAAAGAGCAAACATAACAACTAAGTATGTACAAAGTACCAAATCCCATGCACAACTTTTGGGTGGTTTACACACCTCGAATGCGCAGCAATACGACAGCGCCCACCTGAAGGCTATCCAACAATCCACAAGGATTACTAATCCAAGAGATTCCGCCCGTAGACTAGTATGTGGGCCTCGAGATCCAGGCAGACAGTCGGGGGTAAGTGATGCTGCCTCTCCCTTCAGGCCTTCAACCTGAAGCATTAGTTATCTTTCTATCTTTAGTTCCTTGAGCAAGCAATGCAAACAATGCTCCTAAACTATTACAAACATAATCAATCCAGTGGTTGTTTAATTGGCCAACTGCTAAGGAGTGAATTCTTATCTTTGAATGCATCCAACATTCGATCCAGGATCAATTGTGACTTGGCAATATCCCCAAGGGTTTGTTTGTTCACCCTTTTGTCCTTAGTTTAGGGCCATACCCTCTTAACCCAACTTAATCAACACTTTAGGCTTCATAAATTAACATTAAATCCTAGTGACCATGTCGCTCTAACTTGATTGATCCTTTGCTTCCAAGCAAATACCTAACTTCCGTTAACTTGGAAAATTGCCTAAGAAAGGTGATGTAGCAGGATGTCTACTCATCCTTTTTGCAAGTTAGACTTGCGCTAGAACCTGCCAACCTCATTCCAAGGAATGGCAAATCTATCTTGTGATTAATCCACAAGGCCATGCGACGTTGCAACTTGTTGCACAAGTGTCGTATCTAATTCATGGGATCATTTCAACCATTGAAAGGCGTTTTCTGGTCAAAGAATTTTGTTTAGACAAGATGTGGGTTTAGGGTGTCTTCTTACCCAACCCAACCCCAATTGTACTAGGCCGACGGACCTAGGGTTTCCAAACTCAGCCCGAGTTTTAGCATTAGGTCAAATGATCCTTAGGGTAGAAGCCCTAGATCATTGTTTGCATGAGCGTCCAATTGACCCAAACATTCCATAAATGTGGGTAGGACCTTTGGGTTTGAGGGCTTCGACTTGGCGTCCAAGTATGATATTATGCTGCTAGTACTTGAGGTATTTATTGTATCGACCAGTTATGCCTATACGAATCCCTTATGGGTTAGGTGATTTAGATAAATTGACCTACTTGTCTTACGACAAAGGGGATCCTTTCCTAGAGATGCTAAGCTTGTTCTAAAGGTGTAAATAGATGCTAGATACCACATTTCGTGCAAGTATACGATTTGTTACATCTATGTTCTATATGGTATGCAATAACCCTCACTTTTCTTACTAAAGTCACGACGAATGATAACTTGCATGAAACCTACTAGGGTTTACATCAAGGAATCATGCCTACAACCCGTTTGTCTAAGCTTTAGAATTTCATGCTTTGATAAGCCATGCAATCTTTTCCAAATGCAACTCGATGAAATGAAATTTACGCATGACAAATATGTCACATGAGACCCTTAGATACAACATCGTTTAATCAATTTCATGTGACATGCAACCTTCAATCCATTCGACAAACATCTTTCCAACGTGCAATGTCTATAGTTTCATTTTCATGCAGTGCAATGGAAATTAACAATTTTCTCATGCGAGTCATAACAAAGGAAGTTATTGACTAAATGCAAGATACTCTTTTCCTTCATGGCCAATGCACTTAACAATTTCCTCTTTAACCCTAGGCAATATGCATTTTAGACTTCCACTTTAAAAATGCACGACAAGGCAATTTGTGACTAAGTTCATAGGGCGAGTAAGATTTACATTCATAACTTTGGAGATGCAAACGATCCAATTGCATGATATGCACCAATCCTTATCCATCGTTTACAGATATACTTTCTCAAATGTACTTTAATTACTACTACATGAATTAACGATAAGCATAAAATGCGGTGGTGTCCACGTGTAAGTTCGGGGAGGAACCTCCCACGGGTGCACCTTGCGTTTTCTTGGGAGCCATTGTAGACGTGATAATGGACTCCATGGATTCCCTCTAGCCTTTACTCTTGCTCTCTGAGACTTCTTGGAGGTCGATATCTTCTCCTCGTGTAGGAATAGGAGCTTAATGAACCCAGTTTTAAAATCGGGGAAGGGCACGTAGGAACAAGGCCTATGGGCCTTATCCCTTTAAAATCTTCTTAAAGAAGCTTCTGATTCTTTTGAACAGAGTCGACATGGTCCCAATGATTGGGAAGCGGGAAGGATTGACAACGGGGGGGTGATTAGGACGATGGCAGGGGGAAAATGGTGACAGCAGGCAAGCGTTGTCGGGGCGATTTTTCTCACGGCGGGGGCGCAGTAGTCCCTCCTCTCTCCACGGCACAGTGGCGCCAGGTGGTTAGGCGACGGCAGCGTTCCCCTTATCCCCCCTCCCTCAAGGCTAAGGGGGGTTTATATAGTGCTTAAGGGGGGGGAGAGACTCCACACACGTGGAGTCCCCCATGCTTCCCTCTTCTCCCATGCATCTCCACCTCTACAAGCTCCCCATACTCCTCACTTGCTCTTCTCCTACTCCCTCTCCTCCAGCCATGCATCGGCTGGGGGAAGGGATAATCATTAAAAAAATTTGACTTAACCTTACCATTATCCATTATTCCCCTTCAAAAAGGGTGTTTCCCTATGGGTTTTGCGGTCTTAAACCCTGGCCTCAATTGCTCAATGCAGAGGCCTCATTTTTGTGTGTGCGGGGTATGGATTAAGCTGCCAATAGTTACGATGTGGGAGATAATCTTGCACAAGTTTTACGCGGCGTGTGGGGAGTCAAGTTAAATAATACTTTTGAGTGGAAATATTACAAAAAAATAGATACAAAAATAAGATCTAGATCTACTCGTATTCCGTAACAAGTTATGGTTATTCAAATAGCATGATACATTAAATGATCTCTTTCATGAGGTCGGTCTTTACAACTAATCATGATGTTTTTCAAAATGAGTTTCTCTTCCCCTCCCTCTCTCTTTCACACAACTCTCTAACCTGAGTGTTTTTTCTATTACGTGTTTACAGTTGCAGGTTTTGCATCTCTGATCCTCTATGTTTTTATCTATGCTCATGTCGCCCCTCTCTTACTGCAAGTTTTGCAGGCCTAATTTTTGGTGGTTCTATCCCCCTGCTCTTCTTTGACTGCTCTCCACTGTTTCATTTTCTCAAACTGAAAAAGATTGTGCAGTGGAAAATTTGGTTTGAATCAGGATATTATGACCAAAAATACATGCATCATCGAATAAAAAATATTGCTCCAAGGCTTCAGCAATTCAATAGGGCAATGAATGATTGTCACTCCATAACGTGTGTGCTCTACTTCACAGGTGATTTTTGTTACGCTGGCATAGATTACTGACTTCTACTACTTACAACATGTTTTCAACTCTTCCCTACTTCATTTCTGATTTTGAGTTAAACTACATTGATTTTGATCATTTCAATCCATACAATTACTACAAATCACACTACTACTCTTTCGTATGATTAGTATTGAATAATATTAAGATCAAACACCAAAAGCATTTTCTAAATAAGAATCATGTATGAAAATTAAATGCAATCTTTATTTCTGTAGCAATGAGATTAGTCACTCACTCTTGAGAATTCAATGTCTTCTTCTTCTTCTCGATTGCTTGATTGATCTCTTGGAGCACCTGTCTTTTTTGTTGTCCACTACCTTGCAAATGATAGCTTCTTTGCTCTAAATATGAAAAACATGATTTCTTGCACTATTGAAAATACTCTTTTTTTTGTGAATATGAGATATATTATTTTGTGTAATATTGAAAAAACTCTTGTAGATGTGAATATGGAATAAATGGTTTGTGCAATGATTTTATCAATGAGTGCTTTCAAAATACTAACCTTTCTTTCTATTCTATGATGCTATATACCTTAAGGTTTCGTCTCAAGGCTAAATCTAGCCTTATATTTTTTGTATCCTTTAGTAATATTAGAGTATTTTATCAAGTTCTTATACATCGTATTATACTTTACTATATTGAACTTTCCATTATACTGTATTTTCATAGTAAAAGCATTACCATCAAATTGTATGGTTACATTCTTTATAATTTTGCAATAAGCATATGGCTATACAATACTTACCAATACTCCATATGATTTTTCCATAGGATGTAATTTGATCTTCTAACAACACATATCATGATCTTTTATCAATCTATAGATTAGACCATATGGTCAAAAAAATTCCTACAATATAAGAAGTACTTTTTGTTATTTTATTCAATTTGACCATGAGGTCAAATATTTTCTTATAATGTAAGATGTAATTTATGTTATTTTTCTTAATATACTGTGAGATTTTTCCATGTGGCTAAATCTTCTCCTTAAGCTATCTCTTGGCCAAAATAAGAACTCTTGTAGAATGCCATTTGATCAAATGCTTTCTTATATTATCAAATCTTACTTACTTCCAAAAGGAAATGTTAATTTCACTTAGAATTCCTTACTTTCTGTAATTTGGCCATGTGGTCAAATCTTGTCTTGCAACAAACAACCCACTTTTTTTGAAATTGATCTTGAAAAATTAAGACTAAATCTATGGTAGGTTAGATCACAAAAATTTTGGGTATCCTAGATTTGGTTGTATGGCAAAATATTCTAAGAAAAGCATCTTCTATATTAGCTCCAAAAAGGAAGACCATGTTCAACTTGAAACTCCTTGATTACCTACTATATTTATAAGAAGTTTCGCCATGTGGTTAAAACTTATTGTGCAACAAAGAAACCACTTTGTTTCCATAAATCATTTCTTTCATTTCAATTTTTCATAACCTCCTATCTATATGTTCATATATAAATATCATATCATTTTGCCACAAATTAGTCACTTTTTCCATTCCACTACGAAATAAAAATTGGCCATTGGTCAAATCTTTCATTTTGTTATCAATGATATTAGCATCCAAGAATCCCCGATTCTTGTTTCGTTCAACCATATGATCAAATCTAATCTCATACATCTTGCAAACCATGAGACCACTTTTTCATTCCACTATAAAAGAATATTTGGCTATATAGTCAAATCCAATTTCACAACATGTTGCAACAAATGAATCACTTTTTTCATATGGTTATGAAACTAGATTTGGTCATATGGTTAAAATCAGTTTATAGAAATCGTCTTATCTTGTAGGTTTCACCATGAGGTCCAATCTCCACCTTTCAAGTGTTTTTCACATTACCTTATATTGATATCTATGGGATTTGCTACATATCCATATTTGTTTATATGTGAATCTCATATCACAATAAACTGCATCCTCTCTTTAACTAGCCTTTAAAAACCATATGGTAAAAAACCACGGAAAACTTTCTAATTTTATAGATAATTCTTATGACTAAATAGGATTTGACCACATGGCTAAAACCAATGACAAAGTTTTTACAATATAGCTCCTTTCAAGGGAAACTTATATGTGCACTAATTAAAATGTTAACTTTAGGCCAAATGGAATCGTGAGATTACAACATAACCACATTAATATATGGGTGGATCTCATATTGGACTAAATCTCATTCTTTGATTAAATAGGATTTGACCACATGGCCAAAAATCTTAGCAAAGTTCCTAGAGTATGATCCTTGCATAGGAAACTTACATGGAGAAGAAATGATTTTTCACTATATCTCATAACCACAATGATTTTTCACTATATCTACATAACCACAATGATTTTTCACTATATCTCATACCACACTCACACTCAACATTTCATTATCACTTGACCATTTGGTTAACCCCATTGTCAAGTCTCACTATTAATAGAATTTGACCTTCTCACCGAAGTCCATGGCAAAGTTTTTACTATATGATTCTTGCAAGAGAAATATAATTAATGCAAACTTAGGGCTAGAATAATCCATGAGATTTGATATATAAGCACATATATTTATGGTTGGATCTCATACCACACTTAATCTCAAATTTCAATATTTCATTTTACGGAAGAGTCCCTTTGGATTACATTTGTCTTATATTTCGTAAAATCTTGTGTTGTTGTGTTTTGAATTTTCAACCTAGAAATCTTATACATTTATTTGGGTTTTGTGAATTTTGAATATTTTTAAATCCACTTTTGTCTGATAACTTTTTATCTTTGTAGAACTATTTAATGGCAAAGAAAGATAGCACATCCAACAAGGAGACCCAAATCATTAATGGAGTTAGTGGTGGCTTTGTGTATCCATGGTATGTGGATGTTTATGATAGTCAAGGAAAAATGACTGACAATGTTCTCTTATTTACTTTAAATAGTGATATTGCATTTTTTCAACAAGATGGTGTCATAGAGAAGATAACTGATGGATGTGCTGGAAAAGAGGGAATACCATGTAATTTTTTTCAGATCAAGGGAAAAAATGTAGTATACAAACTTGATCCTTTGTCATTGCACTTTGCCCATATTAAAGAGAACGAAGAATACTCTTTGAAAACAATGGGATGGACCTTATTTGAGGAGGTAAAGGGCACATAAGACATTATATTAGAATTCCAAGCTGTGAAAAATAGTGAGCTACTTTTCCTATCAAGAAAACGTGATCGCCCCAACAAAATAATGAAGCTCCAAGATAAATAAACAGACTTAAGATCTTCACCTTCTCCTCAAGAAGAAAATAATTCATCGAATACCACAAGCTCAAAGTCAATCGCAAGCTCTTGTTGTTAGTATGGCTGCTAACACTACTAAGAATGATGCCACTTTACCTTCCATGCTAGAAGTTACACCTGCAAAGCCAATAATTTTTCTTGAGGTCAAGGGAGTAGAAAGAACATTCAATTTTCTTGAGATAGTTAAGAAGAACGAAAAGAAGAAAGAATCAAGATTTCACATGTTTGAAAAATGCTTTCCATTTGGTCCAATAACACACTTTCCTATTCTCGTTGATAGGTGTTATGAGGCACCTCCTTTGTATGCTTATAGGTCACTGTGTTGGGATTATGTAGAGAAGCTAACCACGTCTTTCATAAAGAATCCTATGAATCCATCAACAACAGCATATCTTATGCCTTTTGTACAAGACAACAATGAGAAGAGACCCATGCATCATGATGAGGTGGATGGTAATAAGTTGGATACTTATAGTTATTGGATTATATCGAGGCTTCACTCAATTCATGCAATAAAGATATATATTTAGAGTAATACTACACGTTGTCTAGCAACCAAGCATTTATACACCACGAGAAATGCTAGAATATTAGTTGATCGTCTTGCAAAAATGTGCATTGAGATTTCATGAATGACAAATATGGAATCACACAATGTTATGAAGAATGCCCCTTATGTTGAGCAAATTCAACAATTAAGAGATCAATGGCTAGCATTTGGTTCTCCACCAAAACCCCAACAAGGGCTTTCTAAGACAAGCTCTCTAACATGTCCACATGTTCTCGTTCAGTGGTGCGCAGATCGGTCGCAGATAGCTCACGTGGTGAATCCCGGAAGGTCCCCAAGAACAAAGTACTCTACTTTTTAGCACAAAAACCCATGTAAAAGCAAGCACGACAAGAGGCAAGAGACAAATTGGGTTCAATCTCCCCCATGCCCTGTGTGAGCGCTTCACAAAGCATGTATTTTATGTATATTTCCAATCTTCATGCTCAATAATAGCCCAATTACAAAAATATGACAAGCTTTTAGCTTTTGAGTTTGCTTTCTTCAAAAATAGGAAAATAAAGCTAATGGACGGTGCCCATAGAGTCTGGCACACCCAATCTCAATGTCCAAATAGAAATAACATATCCGGGCGCATAAGGGCATACAAAATAATAATAAATAATCGATGTCTCTATAGACATAACAAAATATAGGCGTAGCGCCTATCAAAATCTAGTCCAAAAGTCGAATACCCGCTAGACTCAAATGATTTCCTCCGCCACTGTTGCTATCTCTACACATCAACTGAACCATTCACAATCGTTAGTAAAATAACACAATTAAACCGACAAAAGTGAATACCTAGCAGTCTTCAGCTACATAAATAAATCAACTGGTTAGAAATAAATCCTAACCTTAACTTATTACGAGTGCACACTCTAAACTCATAAACGTTTATTAATTTAATATGCATTTTGCGGAATCACCCGCTATGGAATCACCCATGTACACACTAAATTAATGAAACGCCCGAAAAGGACAGGCGTCCCCATCAACTTCTCGCACAAAGAATCCTCTTTGCGTATGAGCCCCGGTCATCTAAGTTTACGGAATCCACCGTAAAACCTCACGGAATCCACCGTGGAATATGCCTCCTGGCATCATACCCCCGGGGTGGGATAGCAATTGACCTCAATTGCTATTAGCTCAATGTGGAGCTAATAGAGTGGGGAAAGCATTTAGGTCTCTAGCGTGCATCCATTGTGCTTCCTCCACATGATGGTTCTTAAATTTAACTAGATATCTAGAATACCTTCGGCCAGTTCTAGTGGTCATGTAGTCAGTGTCTATAATGGCTTCTGGTTCAAGTATTTCAGTCTCTTCTTCTAGTAAAGGTGGGTTTTCATAGACAGGGTGGATAGGTAATTGGCCTCTAAATGGTCTCAATAAACTAATATGAAATGTATTATGAATTTTCCAATGAGATGGCAGTTCTAACTTGAATGCATTGTCATTAATCTTATGAATGATTCTAAATGGTCCGTAGAATCTAGGAGCTAATTTGACAACTGGATGTCTATCTACACTTTGCAGTCTACGCTTTTCTATTCTAAGCCAAACATAATCATCAACTTTGAAATTCATAGCTTGTCTTTTCTTGTTGGCTTGTTTGGTATATGATTGTTGGGCTTTAGCAATCATATCCTTTACTTCATCAAAAATAGTGTTATGCATAACAGCAATATCATCAGCACTCTGTATTCTATTAGACAAAGATGCAACAGGTGTAGATAATCTATATCCATAAATAACTTCAAAATGTGCTTTCTTTGTAGATGTGTGTGGTGTATTGTTATATGCAAACTGTAATAAATCCAAATGAGTATCCCATGTCTGAGGTTTAGAGATAGTGTATGCACGTAAAAGATCTAGAATGGTGCTATTTGTGGCTTCTGTTTGTCCATTTGTTTCTGGATGAAATGCAGATGAGAAATCAATCTTTGTGCCTAGATTTGCAAATAGTGTAATCCAAAAATTATTACAAAATCTAGAATCTCGATCTGAAATAATCACTTTCGGCAATCCATGGTTAGTAAAAACAGTTTTCAAAAATAACTGTGCTGCTTGTGATGCTGTTAAAGTTTTCTTACATGCAATGAAATATGCTTGCTTACTAAATCTATCTACAATTGTCCAAATCATGTCATGGTTAGATTTAGTATTTGGTAAACCAGTAATGAAATCCATAGATATATGTTCCCAAGGTTTAGATGGAATAGACAAAGGCATTAATAATCCATACTG
Source organism: Lygodium microphyllum (assembly GCF_053477565.2). Lineage (NCBI taxonomy): Eukaryota > Viridiplantae > Streptophyta > Polypodiopsida > Schizaeales > Lygodiaceae > Lygodium > Lygodium microphyllum. The sequence continues at coordinate 170,954,536 of NC_141140.1, forward strand.
TTTACCATGATGTCTCTTTATTCTTTGACAAATCAAACATTCAGAAACAAAATTAGATACATCTGCATCCATATGCGGCCAATAAAAATCTTCAATTAACATGCGTAATGTAGAAATGATACCTCTATGACCTTGATATGGGGGACAATGAATTTCATTTAAAACAAAAGATCGGAATGGAATAGTAACACACAGTCTCTTTTCAAAGAACATGAATCCATCATTATATGACAATGAATCAACATGAATGAAATTATTTTGAACTAATTTTTGCCAATCAGAATGAAAAGTAATATCCTGGTGATATGTGTCTTTCATGGCAATCAAAGAATCAAAAGATATGATAGAAATGTTATGAATTGCAGGTCTTCTACTCAATGCATCAGCAACTACATTTTCTTTTCCAGGTTGGTATTGAATGATAGGATGGAAACTTTGAATGAATGAAGCCCATTTGATATGACGGTCAGAAATTTGGGGTTGGCTAAGTAGGTGTCTAATGCTTTGCTGGTCAGTCTTTATCATGAATTCTGAACCCATTAAATAATGCTTCCATTGTTTTAATGCTTGGACAACTGCTAAGAGTTCTTTGTCATAAGTGGAATATTTAAGCTCAGAGGGTTTCAGCTTAGAACTAGAATATGCTATTGGATGGTTGTCTTGCATTAGCACGGCTCCTATTCCTGATCCGCTAGCATCGGTCACAACTAAAAAGAATGGTCTGTTAAAGTCAGGCAATTGTAGAATAGGGGCATTGGTTAATGCACGTTTGAGTAAGTCAAAGGATTTCTGCTAGTTTTCAGTCCATTGATAAACAATGCCTTTCTTAAGAAGTTTGGTCAATGGTAAAGCAAGTAATGAGAAATTACGTACAAACTTCCTATAGAAACTAGCAAGACCAAGGAATGAGCGTAATTCATGTACATTTTTAGGAACAGGCCAATGCAATATTGCATCAATTTTCTTAGGATCAACTTTTATTCCTTCTTTTGATACAATATGACCTAGATATTCTATTTCTGTCTTAAAGAATTCACTCTTGTCAAGATTTGCAAACAATTGATTTTCTTTCAGTAATTGAAAAAACTAATGACAAATGCTCATAATGCTCTTTTTCACTTTGACTGAACACTAAAATATCATCAAAGAAAACAATCACACAATATTGATATTTTAGAAAAATACGGTTCATCATTCTATTAAAAGTGGCATGTGCATTAGTTAATCCAAATGGCATGATGAAGAATTCGTAATGGCCAAACTGTGTCCTGAATGCAGTCTTAAATATGTCAGTTCTATCTAACCTCACCTGATGATATCCAGACTTAAGGTCAATTTACTAAATATAGAAGATCCTTGCAGTTTGTCCATAAGGTCATCAACTCTAGGTATAGGATACCTATTCTTTACACTGATCTTGTTTAATGCTCGGTAGTCAATACACATCCGATAAGTATTATTCTTTTTCTTGACTAAGAGCAAAGGTGCACCGAATGGAGAACTGCTAGGTCGAATTAAGCCTCTATTTAGTAATTCTTCAACTTGACTCTGGATTTCTTTTTGCTCTATTTGATTGTGCCTATATGGGGCTTTGCAAGGTGGTTGTGTGCCAGGTATTAGGTCAATCTTATGGTCTTCTGGACGTGATGGTGGTAAACCTGGTGGTAGGTCTTCTGCAAAACAGTCCTTAAAATATGCAAGAAATTCCTTATGCCTAGGGTGCATATGATTTTCCTTTGCGTGCAATTCATTCACCCAAATGAGATATGATTTAGTATTCTTGCGTAGTGCACGTTTTGCTTGAGTATGCGAAAGCAGTGGAAAAATATGAGATGCATGCATACCAAATAATGTAATAGATTTTCCTTGAAAATTTATATTCATTGTGTGCGTAAAATAATCTATATTTGGATTATGCTGGTGTCTCCATGGCATTCCTAGAATAATGTCGCTTGACTGTAATGGGACAACTAAGAAATTTCTTCTTTCAATATATGGACCAATTTGAATTTCTAAATCTTGAACTTCTTGTGTGCCATTGTACCTAGTGCCTAAAAATGCAGCTTTTATGCGATAGTGCGTAGGTACAGTATGCAATTTTAATTCCTTTACCAATTTTGATGAAATAAAGTCATGGGTACTACCGTCATCATGCAATATAGTTCTTTCTTTTCCATGCACCATACATTTCATAGTCAACAATGAATGTGAAGTAGGCATACCTGGTAAAGTGTCGGAAGTAGTAGTAGGATCATCTTCTTCTTCAGTGAAATCTGGCATATCCTCATGCTCTTCTTCGTCCATGGCTCCAAGGTAGTTGATATGTGCTGATGGCTTCTTTGAATGACAATTTGCTGCGAGATGCCCTGGCTGGTGACACTTGTAGCATACGATGGGCTTGGCTTTGGTCACATTATTTGCAATGGCTGGGAGTCTGGGTATATTTGGATTTGCTTATGGAATAGGCTTAGGATTTGGATTGACAGTGGATGGTAATGCAGGTGGTTTAGGCCAATTCTTGTGGAAAGATGGTGATGAGAAACGACTTGGATTAAACCTTCTGAAATTGGAATTGAATTGTTTAGATCCATAATTACCGTTTGCTTGGAATGGCTGTGGTCGTCGATCTCTTCCGTGTAACTTATCTTTAGTGTCGTGGGCTAAGGAGATGGCGTCTTCAAGGGTAGCAGGCTTGAACATGTTCACTTCAGCGTAGTAATGTCCAAGAAGTCCAGACATATACTTCCGCTTATGTGTCGTCTCTGGTACATCTTCAAGCATGCGTAACTGTAGGAGTGCATTCCAAAAACGCTCTGTATACTGTGGAATAGGCTCACGATCGCGTTGTTGAAGTAAATCCCATTGCTTGATAGCCTTCTCATGAAATTGCGGTGGTAGGAAATTTTGCATGAACTTCTTCTTGAAATCTTCCCATGTAGCAGGACATTCTATGCTCTTGCGGACTACAGTCCACCAAAGTGATGCTCTGTCTATCAGATGATTAGTAACACACTTGATTTTATCTTTTTCGGGATAAGTTTCCTCATGGAAATAGTCATCAAACTGGCTAATGAATGATAAAACAGTCTTTCCTTCTCGTATACCATTGAAAGTGCGAAACTTGAAACTTCGTTTACTTATCTTGGATTCCTTGCGAATGGTTTGTGCTTCAAGAGTGGCGTCGATGGTACGGCGAATCAAATCTTCAGCTTGGGGTTCTTCTTTGTCAGTGGACGCTCCTTGTAGCTTTGTCAATTGCGCTTGCAAGGCTTGCCTAGCTCTTCGCTCTTCTTCCAATTGCAGCATGATTAGATCCAGCTTTTGTTCCATGGTAGGCTCGGGTAGATCGTCTTCAGCCATAGGATCATCTATATGTGGGGTAGTCATCCTGTAAAACTCAACAAACCTTTCTCACTCAAAATCAGTTAGCGGGATGAGCGTAGCTCAAATTTGAGGTTACAAGGCTATGTATTCTTGGGTATTTCTTCTTCAATTTTCAGAAATTCTGCAATATTTCTGTCTCCGTTTGCTGAAAGTACTTCAACGAACTTGTAGATAGGTAGAACAGCTTGCTGCGAACAACTTTCCAGTTCAGAGTTTTTGCATACGAACAAGTCTTCTATGAGTTTTAAGCACTAATCAGTTCTGATTTAGTCTGACTTGCAGAGTTGCAGACTTAGCAGACTTGCAGAGTTGTGGACTTGCTGAACTTAGGCCGACTTGCAGAACTTGCAGGACTTGATTCTACATGACTTGTAGAACTTGACTTTGGCAGCGCAAGACCTGGAGTTTGTGGACTTTGTTGCCTTGTGTGACTTGCAGAAAGCTTAGAAGCTTTGTTTGGGCTTCTTAATCCGTCGTGGATTTTTAGGACAAGAATATGTCCTTCACGGATTTGCGCCGCCCTGGACAGCCTCACGCCGCTTCGATTTCGATTTGCTTAAGAGAAGCCTTCTTAAGCTTCTGATCAAATTGATTAAGTTGTAACTAGAAGCTTTGAAGCTTAATGAAGAAAAAGAGTTACTCTTTTTGTCTGTTATCCACGATTTTGGTGAAGGAGATGATTGCGTGGTCCTCCGGCTGCAGAGCTTGGTCCTTCGCGATCTGACTGTGGAAACAGGGGTTCTTGATCGCCAGAAGTTTGCCTGTATCGACGGTTCGCGACGAGATTGACTGTAGAGCCCGTTTGTTCCTGGAGCTCCGCCTTCGCCCGAGATTAGTAGCGATTCGAAGCTCTTGATCTCTACTCCGCTCTGTCAAGATTGTGGGAGAGAAGGAAGGAGTCTCGCTTGAAGCTTTCTTGCTTGCACAATGGGGGAAGACACACAAGGGTGGAGGCTGAAAACAGTTTTCCTCTTCTTAGTTGTGTAAGCCAAAAAAACTCTAGTACAAAGAAAATAGAAGAACCCTCTATATGGGTCTCAAACCAAACTCAACTAACTAAGGTGGCATACTAACTGAGCCACGAACTAGAGTAGATAAGGATAGCTATCATGTAGCTATTATTCATGGGCGGTGTACCAACCGCATCTGCAACTAACACGTCGGTGACATAAATGCACAACGGTCACCCTGGCGTATCACGAGTGGAGCTCGATATCTCAACACTCCCCCTCGAGCTCAATCCCAATTCCTGCACACCAAGCAGGTCTCTGAACTTGCGCAACTTCTCTGCGCCCAATGCCTTCGTGAATATGTCAGCTACCTGATCCTCTGTGCTGACATAAACTAGATCAATAAGACCTAGTAAAACCCTCTCTCGCACATAGTGATAATGCACCTCAATGTGCTTTGTTCTAGCATGATAGACTGGGTTATTTGCCAAGTGTATACTACTCATGTTGTCACAATAAATGACAACTGGCCCATCTATAGACTGATGCATATCATAAAGTAGCTTATGCAACCAAGCTACCTCACATGCAGCCATTGCTGCACCCCTGTACTCAGCCTCTGTGCTCGACAAGGCAACTGTAGGCTGTTTCTTGCTGCTCCAAGTGACTGCAGCACTCCCAAAAGAGAATACATATCCACTGGTAGATCGTCTATCAGAAATACTACCAGCCCAATCAGCATCAGTGTATCCATGCAACTGTATCTGAACCCCAGTCTCATAAAATAGTCCACACTGCAATGTGGACTTCACATACCTAAGTATGCGTCTAGCCGCATCCAAATGTGGTTTCCTTGGAGCCTGCATAAACTGACTTACCAATCCAACAGCATAGCTCAAATCTGGCCTGGTAATAGTCATATAAATCAAACTTCCTACTATGCGTCTGTACATAGTAGGGTCTTCTAGAAGCTCACCTGCATCTGTGCTCAGCTTCACATTTTGCTCCAAAGGAACTGAAATAGGCTTACAGCCTGTCATCCCATATTTGGACAGCATGTCCAATCCATACTGCCTCTGCAATAGCTGTATCCCACTTGGTGATCTAATCACCTCAATGCCCAAGAAATAACGCAGCTCTCCCAAATCCTTCATCTCAAACTTCTGCTTCAATAGCATTTTCACATGAAGGATATCTTCATCACTGTCACCTGTCATAATCAAATCATCAACATAAATGACAAGTAGCATAATACCTTTCTCTGTTTTTCTCACATAAAGTGAGAAATCTGCCTTGGAAATCTGAAAGCCAATAGTGACAAGATACTGTCCTATCTTGTCAGACCATGCTCTAGGTGCTTGCTTCAAGCCATACAAGGCTTTCTTCAACCTGCAAACAAACTCAGGATGAACAGCATGCACATAACCTGGTGGCTGCTCCATATAGACCTCTTCTTGCAAATCACCATGCAAGAAGGCATTCTTTACATCCATCTGATGTAAAGACCATCCCTTTGATGCAGCCATAGCAATGACTGCTCTTACGGTTGCCATCCTTGCAACCGGACTAAATGTTTCTTCATAGTCAATGCCATATGTTTGTGCATACCCCTTGACTACTAATCTTGCCTTGTATCTGTTCACAGAACCATCAGCATTGTGCTTCACCTTATAAACCCACTTACAGCCAATTGCATTCTTACCTTTAGGCAAAGGTACTAACTCCCATGTAGCATTTGCTTCCAAGGCATCCATTTCTTCATCCATGGCTTTCTCCCATTTTTCTTTTCCCATGGCTTGCTCAAAAGATGTGGGTTCTGGTTCCTGTATCACTTTGACCATATATGCATAGTGAATGGCTGTAAATCCATCATATTTCAGCCTATTCATAGGATACCTAGCTCTTGTAGACCTGCGCAAAGTAGGTTCACTCCCAGGTGCTCTCAAAACATCCCTGGTCTTCCTTACTCCAGGTGTAACAATAGAAGGAATACCCAACTCATCATCAGTGCTCTGTTCTGAGCCACTGGATTCACCATCCACATAAGAGTGACCTGCATTCACATCAAACATGGGCTGATCAACCTTCTCTTTTCCTTTTCGTGATACCTGCACACCACCATCTGCACTGCTTTGAGAAGATTCTCCTGATCTCAATCTGCCTGTCCATGGCGAAGAATGTGAACCACTGCTAGAAGATGCTCCAGGTCCACTAATATTTTGTGACTGCTGCTGTGAATTTTGTGTAGCATTACCATTTTGTGCATCTTCATCATCAATCACATTTACTGGTTTATACCAGCTACTCATCTCATCAAAAACAACATCTCTGCTCACTGTAAACTTACGAGTAGAAGGGTTATAGCATCTATACCCTTTTTGCTGCAGAGAGTAACCAATAAAGATGCACTTCTCAGCTTTTGGATCCAACTTGGATCTCAGCTCATCTGGCACATGTACATAGGCAATGCAACCAAAAATTTTCAAATGAGAAATATCTGGTTTCCTACTAGTATACCTCTCCTCTGGAGACATTCCATGTATTGCTGCAGTGGGAGTCCTGTTCATTATGTAGACTGCTGTAGCAACTGCTTCAGCCCAATAAAAATCTGGCAAGTCTTTTTCATTGAGCATGGCACGAGATACCTCTCCAATATGCCTGTTTTTCCTTTCTGCAATTCCATTTTGTTGTGGGGTATAACTGCATGAATATTGCTGCTTTATGCCATGCTCCTGCAAGAACTTTGCAAACTCATTTGAGAGGTACTCTCCCCCTCCATCTGACCTTAGGCATTTTATTTGCAGACCTGTTTCTTTTTCAGCCATAGATTTAAGGGTTTTGAAATGCCCAAAAACTTCACTTTTCTTTTTCATAAAATACACCCAAACTTTTCTGCTATAGTCATCAATAAAACTGACAAAATAATGACAGCCTCCAAGAGATGCAGCTTTAGTTGTCCACACATCAGAGTGAATTAATTCCAATGGCTTCTCACTCTCTTGAACATGTCTAGGAAATGGTTTCCTTGCCTGTTTTCCAAACTGACAGGCTTCACATACCTTATGCATTTCTGCAACCTTGAATTTGGGCAATCCTGCAACAATATTTTGGGCCTGCATTGATTTAAGTCGCTGTACATTAACATGACCAATGCGTTTATGCCAGATATCAATATCTGCAACTACACCGGTCCCATGTGCAAACATTGCTGCACTCAATTCAGACATGTCTGCATCCAATGTAAACATTCTGCCCTTCTTCTTTCCTTTTGCTATCAAGCGACCTTTATTTTTCATATCCTCAACAAAGCATCCATGAGGATTAAATCTGACCTGCAAGCCCTGTTCAACCATTTGACCAACTGAAACCAGATTCTTGGTGATATTCGGGACATGAAATACATCGGACAGGTATTTCTTTTTCCCACCCTGCATAGACAAGGGAATTTTTCCAATCTGCACAATAGGATGTGCAGTATCATCACCAGTCTCCACAAATCCTGGTTTTTCCATTTTCCTTGCATCCTCCATCCATTCTGCATGACCTGTCATGTGGTTTGATGCACCTGAGTCAACATACCATACATCATTGCTTTCTTCTGCACTTGTCATAGAATTGTTCATGTGCTGCACCATGAACAAATGCTCATTTCTGTCATCACCCTGTCTACTAGAAGATGCATAATTCCCTTGTTGCAGTTTTCCATTCATGATGTCATTCTGCTTTTTGTAGCAGTCTTTAGCCATATGACCCATTTTACCACAGTAGTAGCATTCAACATTACTGTTTGCATTTTGGCCTCTTTGCCATCCACCACGACCTCTTTGGCTCCCCCTGCCTCTAGAGTTACCACGTCCTCCTCCATAGGACTGGTTTTCTTGAGTTTGCTGCATATTCTGATTTCTGCCACGGCCTCCAAATCGGCCTCCTCTACCTCTGCCTCTACCTCTTCCAGCATTTGAGTAGAAGACAGCTTCTTTTGAAGTTCCTCCTGAAGAAGATGCACCACCATTTCTCTGTTCCTCAGAAATTAGAAGAGCAATCAACTCCTCAAAATCAGGAAATCTTTCAGAACTGAAATGGATGTCCGAAACTGTGCATAATCCTTTCCTAGACCATTCAAGGTCACGGAAACTAAATCATCATCTTCCACTGGCGACCCAATGGAAGCAAGTGCATCTGCAATCTTCTTCACCTTCATGTGGTAGTCGTTGATGCTCATACTTTCTCTTTGCACATTATGCAACTCTTGCTTGAGCTGCATTTTCCTGGCTTGCGTATTTGTGCTATACATTTTTGACAAAGTATCCCATGCCTCCTTTGGCGTACTTGCATCCTGAATATGCACAATCATAGAGTCTGAAATACTGATAGACAGCCAATACATAACTTTCCTGGCTCTCTCATGCCATGTTTTAAATGCCTGCATTTGTTGTTGATTGGGAACATCAGGAAGAACTGGTTCTTCTTCATTTCCTGCAACAAATTCCCAATATCCTTTTCCCATAAGGAAATTCGTCATTCTAAACTTCCATGCCTGGAAGTTGTTCTTGTCAAGCTTTTCAGTGACAATCTGTGAAAGAGAATCAGACGCCATTACAGAATACTGCAAGAAATTCTGTCACTGCAAAAAGCACAGCTTCACCCTCACAAGGGCAAATATGCAAAACTGGCAAAAGTGGTATTTGACCACACAGTCACTTCCTAGTGACGATTTTGCATAAACAGGAACCAAGGATGATTCTGAAACTCCCAATGTCTCTGCGCACAAGCATACGATGCAATTTCTACAGTAACTTTTCACCGACCTGTAGAACAGTGGTTGCACAGCATAAAACTGAGCCTTTTCTTGAGTGCGTGCAGAAAACTTCCGTCTGCAAAACAGGCCCCGAAATGGCCTCAAATAAAAAAAACAAGGTCGCCAAGGGCTAAAGCCCTCTCCCGCAGCATATATTGCCCTCTTGCTTCACCGCGAAGGGCGTCTCAACCTGAGACAATGCACTCCTGCAATTTCCGGCTGTGCTACCTGCAGAGATCTGCTCCCAAAACAGGAAATGAAAGCAACACTGCTCCTCTTACCAGACCACCGCGAGCTTGGCTTGCTTTCTTGAGCTCCTTACCACGAACAAGGCTCTGATACCATGTCAAGATTGTGGGAGAGAAGGAAGGAGTCTCGCTTGAAGCTTTCTTGCTTGCACAATGGGGGAAGACACACAAGGGTGGAGGCTGAAAACAGTTTTCCTCTTCTTAGTTGTGTAAGCCAAAAAAACTCTAGTACAAAGAAAATAGAAGAACCCTCTATATGGGTCTCAAACCAAACTCAACTAACTAAGGTGGCATACTAACTGAGCCACGAACTAGAGTAGATAAGGATAGCTATCATGTAGCTATTATTCATGGGCGGTGTACCAACCGCATCTGCAACTAACACGTCGGTGACATAAATGCACAACGGTCACCCTGGCGTATCACGAGTGGAGCTCGATATCTCAACACGCTCTGATACCACTGGTGCGCAGATCGGTCGCAGATAGCTCACGTGGTGAATCCCGGAAGGTCCCCAAGAACAAAGTACTCTACTTTTTAGCATAAAAACCCATGTAAAAGCAAGCACGACAAGAGGCAAGAGACAAATTGGGTTCAATCTCCCCCATGCCCTGTGTGAGCGCTTCACAAAGCATGTATTTTATGTATATTTCCAATCTTCATGCTCAATAATAGCCCAATTACAAAAATATGACAAGCTTTTAGCTTTTGAGTTTGCTTTCTTCAAAAATAGGAAAATAAAGCTAATGGACGGTGCCCATAGAGTCTGGCACGCCCAATCTCAATGTCCAAATAGAAATAACATATCCGAGCACATAAGCGCATACAAAATAATAATAAATAATCGATGTCTCTATAGACATAACAAAATATAGGCGTGGCGTCTATCAAAATCTAGTCCAAAAGTCGAATACCCGCTAGACTCCAATGCTTTCCTCCGCCACTGCTGCTATCTCTACACATCAACTGAACCATTCACAATCATTAGTAAAATAACACAATTAAACTGACAAAAGTGAATACCTAGCAGTCTTCAGCTACATAAATAAATCAACTGGTTAGAAATAAATCCTAACCTTAACTTATTACGAGTGCGCACTCTAAACTCATAAACGTTTATTAATTTAATATGCATTTTGCGAAATCACCCGCTATGGAATCACCCATGTACACACTAAATTAATGAAACGCCCGAAAAGGACAGGCGTCCCCATCAACTTCTCGCACAAAGAATCCTCTTTGCGTATGAGCCCCGGTCATCTAAGTTTACGGAATCCACCGTAAAACCTCACGGAATCCACCGTGGAATATGCCTCCTGGCATCATTCAGGACACGTCTTAGCAGTCCATCGGAAAGAGAGTCTAGAAAGCTCCGCCCCGCACTCCCATGGAATGTCACAGAGATTGCGATCTAGGACTTTCCACTTCTGCCACGTAGCGGAAGTATTCTGGCCATTCCCACTTAGGACCGACCTAAATCAGGGTTGTCCCTAATGGTCATATTCCTAAATGGTTGCTAGCGTCGAACCCAAGCGAACTACTTTACGCAGAAACGTCAGAGACGAAGTGGATTCATGCTGCACTTGGTTCAAGGAGAATGTGAAACGAGAGGGATGCAAGGCTCAACCTCTCTGCCCATAAGGCATAGTCCCATTTCGTTCCCCTAAAATAGCATAAATCGAGATTTTTGTAACCTAAACTCTAGGTCAGTGCCCTTGCTGTTCATTTCCTTTGAGAAGAGCTCCTTACTGTCCATTACAATTGAGAAAAGTTCCCAGCCAACCAGGACCACCCATCCGTAGGACGGACCCATGGCCACATCCACCCCACTTTCCTCAAGGTTGCTTTAGTTGTCTAATTACCTACCACATTTAGTTGGACACACATCAAACAACTTCATTAATTGGTCAATTAAACACTAGTTTCTTCACGTAATCTTAGCACTTGATATAGAAAAGTAGTGTCAAACAAGTTCCTTTACAATAGGTTATCTTATTTATCTTTGGAATACATCCATAAAGTCCAACCCGCAGGCTAATCCATAATTTGCCCGAAGGCTATCCATTATCCGCCCGAAGGCTATCTAGCATTCCACAAGGAGTTACTAATCCACGATTATGCCCGTAGACTAGTATGCGGGCCTTGAGATCCAATCCCAAGTCACATTGGCCTCTTGTGTAGGGCCCAAAAAGGCAAGGGATTTACGGCCAGAGCCCCCCTGGCACCCAAGCGTCCTCTTGCTCCAAGTAGCGCTCAACAGAGAGATCTCACGCGGCGGGTTTGGTCCACGTTTGCGGCATGGCTAACAACCCCATTGGTTAGGGTTAGGCAAACAGTGGGGGTAAATGAAGCTGCCTCTCCCTTCATGCCTTTAACCTGAAGCATTCAATATCTTTCCATCCTTCAATTCCTTGAGCAAACAGTGCAAATAGTGCTCCTAAACTATTACAAGCACAATCAATTCTAGTGGTCGTTTATTTGGCCAACTTCTAAGGAGTGAATCCTTCTCTCCAAATGCATCCAGCATTCAATCCAGGATCAATTGCGACTTGGCAAGATCCCCAAGGGTTTGTTTGTTAACCCTTTAGTCCTTGGGTTAGGGCCATACCCTGTTAACCTTACTTAACAAATACCTTAGGTTTCATACATTAACAATAAATCCTGACGACTATGTCGCTCCAAATTATTGATTGGTCCTTTGCTTCCAAGCAAATACCTATTTTCCCTTGGCAATTTTTCCCCAAGAAAGGTGATGTAGCAGGATGACTACTCATCCTCTTGCAAGTTAAACTTGCACAAGAACCTGCCAACCTCATTCCAAGGAATGGCAAAACTCTCTTGTGATCAAACCACAAGACCATGCGACGTTGCAATTTGTTGCACAAGTGTTGCATATATTTCAAGGGATCATTTCACCCATTGAACGGTGTTTTTTGGTCAAGGAGTTATGTTTGGACAAGAAGCGGGTTTTAGGGCGTCTTCTTACCCAACCCAATCCTAATTTCACTAGGCCGTCCGGTCCTAGGGATTCCAACTCAATTCGAGCTTTATCATTTGAACGAGTGATCCTTAGGGTAGAAACCCTAGATCATTTCATGCATGAGCGTCCAATTGTCCCTACATTCTGCGAATGTGGGTAGGACCTTTGGGTATGAGGGTTCCAACTTGGCAACAAGTGTGAAACTAGGTCGAGTCCTTAACATGCTATACCCTAGTTAGCACTTGGGGTATTTATCGTATCGATTGAACCATCCTATGCGAATCCCTTGCGGTTTAGGTGATTTAGATAATCCAATTTTCGTGTCTTGTGACAAGGACGAACCATTCCTAGAGATGTTAACTTGATCTAAAAGGGGAAAACTAGTTGTATTATGTCACATTTCGCATAAGCATGCGATTCATTGCTTCTACGTAGGATTAGATTTGCAATAACCCTAAATTTTCTTGTTAAGACCAAAACGCATGTTACATTGAACCTACTAGGTCTTACATTCAAGGATCATACTCACAATTCTTTTTCTAAGCTTTTAAGATTTCATGCTTAAATGAACCATGCAACCCTTCCCTAAATACAACTCTTGATGAATGCAATTCTTGCGTCCGACGAATGTGCAACATGCAATCCTTTCCTAACTACAACGTAGTTAAATGAAATTCATGCCAATTGACGCTAGAGTTAACCTATTTCATGCAAGCCCTTAGAAGCATTTCCATGCTTCGCTATTTCCTACGGGTGATAACGACTTCCCTAATGAATCATTAGAAAGAAGATTTGTCTAAAAATGCGACATGCAATTAATCTTTCCATGACTAGTCAAAGGTGTACTTTAATAATTTCAACCTTATAATGATAGGCAATAGTTGTTCTAGGCTCGTCATTTTGAAATGCACAAAAGGCAACTTACTAATAAGGTCCTAAAAATGCATAGACACCTTATGTTTTTTTCGTTCATTCCATTGAAAGTACTAATGACCAATTTCATATCATGAGCTAATTCTAATAAATTTCAAATAGCCAATTTATTTCCAATTGCATTTAGCTAGGTGGATTTGACATGCATAGGTGCATCCTAGTCCATGAAATTATCGTGTATAACTTCTACGTGAAATGAAAATAGAAAAAAACCTGGACTTGTGGGCTCGGGGAAATATCCATGTGAATACCAGGAGATGAACCTCCTGCAAGCGTGACTGGCGACTTCTTGGGGGCCATCGCAGGCGTAATTATGGACTTCTGGGTTGCCTTTGTCCTTACGCAATCAGTGAATTTTCTCACCTTGGTACGCATCCTCAAGATCTTTGCCTTTTTCCCTCGTATGCAGGAGATACCTTCGCGGGACATCGGATCTTTAAAAGGCCAGGCTTGTGAGACTTGGCCTTATGGGATTTGGGTGTATGGAATTTGGAGCTTTGTGAGGGGGTTTGTGGAAAGGCTCTTACGAATGGTGCTTGCTAAAAAGGAGGCTTTATGGGATTCTTTAGGAAAAACCGGGGTGGCTAGGAATGGGTTTACTGTAACATTTCCGAAACAAAAACACACATTCCGCATACGAATCTCCTCTTAGGAGGCTAAAAGGTTAGGATTATAGCAATTTTTTTTTAGTTATTCCTCTCTCCTCCAGTCGACTATCGTGCTGGAGGAGAAGGGAATAGAAATGGCTACCAAGCTGCTTGCTGGATGCCATAGGACGAAGGAATACATGCTCGATGCCGCGTAGGGGAGGGAGGAACCTCTCCCTATCCCTGTAAAAAACCCTGGCTATGGGAGCCTTGAGGAGAGAGTGAAGAGCCGAGACTATGTACAAGAGTGATAGAGGTGGTCGCCGGGAAGAGAGAGCATCACAATTCTGACACTGCAGTCGTGATGCTGCTGAATTGCGGCCATGGGCAAGGAAAGGACTGAACGACACTAGGGCATTGCCGCCATCAATCGTTGGTCGCCACCGTTTGCGCGAATCCCTTCTGCCACCGTATTCGTCATGGGCTTCCACTAGAAGCTTCTTAGGAAGCTTCTAAAAGCCTCCTAAGAAGCCCCCCCTTCCTGTGGCTCTTTAAGACTACCCCTCCCCCCCCCCCCCCCCCCTCAAATTCCCTCCTAAGGGCTCTATAAGCCCCCTTTCCCCCCAAATTGGCCTTGAAGGGTCTTCATGTGGCCTATGTAAGCCTTCATATTACACCTTCCCCCCCCCCCCCACAAATTTCCCTTGTAGGTTCTTCTTCATGTGGGTGTGATAAAGCCCTTTCCCCCCCTGAATTTGTCTTGAAGGGTCTTTATGTGGTATCCTTAAGGCCCTATTTCCCCCCCATAAAAAATTCCTTCCTAAGCCCCTTCATACCCATTTTTCCCACACAAAGAAAGTCTCCTCCCAAGCGTCTTTTACACATTTTTCTTTTTCCCCTCGGGATTAAAAGGTTTCATATGTCCTTCCTTCCCCCTTGTTTCCCCCTTTCTTTTCCACCAAGAGTTTTTTTTCCCCGGGATTCAAAAGCCCTTTTCGTGAGCCTTCTTATTGCCCTCGCAAGTGGGGTTTAAAAGTCCAGTTACCCCGTTGAAATCAAGGCATTTTTTCCACTTTAGGCCAGGTTTTGAAGACCCTTTCCGTAGAAAATTCCCACTCAAATTCAAGGAGGAAACCTTCTAAAAACCGTTTCCAAAAGAGGGTGCAAGCTGTCACAAAGGGGAGCTACGCGTGCAAAAGAGACGGCCAAGGTCATAAATCTGCATCCAAGACGGAAAGGCAGCATTCACAATGGCTCCTAAGAAAACCCAAGGATCATCTTCTAGCATCCACGTGGACATCTCACCACAAGTCCAGGTTTTCCTTAGTAATTTTTATTTTACGTTGTTATAATTCAATCGTACATGGATGATTTTTGGAGATAGGATGCATTTTTCGTCTTAAATACTTTCATTAATTTTGAAAGAATTAGCTCACGACGGAAGAGTTCGGCCATTAGTATTTTCAAAAAAATGAACAAAAATAAAGTGAGCAGAAAATTGATATGCATTTCTAGCAAGTAGTTTTATGCATTGCTATAAATTGAAATTTGATTAATGTCCATTTTTACAAACTAGAATTACGATAGTACATGTCGAAGAAATAAACTGCATATTGCATTATTGAACATCTTTTTCGAAATAATTCCTAAAGAAAGTTGCTAGAAACCATAGGAAATTGCTAGGGTTGCATGAAGAAGATTTTACTCCAGGCAAGTGGCCTAAAAACTTAAATCAACGAAAGAATGTGTAAGTTCTGTATACGACAAATTCATTCGGAAATGAAAGTGGTAAAAGACTGCATGTTTTAGCATGAATCTTGTTCGCATGTTATAGAATGATTAATTGGAATTAGGCTATAACCTAACCTATGCTTGATCTTAATCCGAAAAGATAGGATTTGAAAATCAACTTACGCGTAGACAATAAGTCATGTGGTTATGGAAATGATAGCTTAATTATCTTCAAAAATAGATAGGATAAATTGGCATAAACCTAAACACCTACACCCGCGGAGTACTCGTTTAGAAAAGGGTTAATTCAATGCGACATATCCCAGGGAACTAACCAGGATTAGCCCAGTGAAGACATTTACCTAGTCGCACGTATTGCTAGAAATTGAAACTCCTATACCCTAAATACTTGCCCACATTCATGGAATGTAGGGATAGTAGGACATACTTGCGAGAAGTGATCTAGGTTTTCCTAAGAATCTTTCGTTAAAAAGATGAAACTCGAAACCCTAGGAGACAAGTTGGCCTAATGCCATCAGGAACAGATTATTTCGTGACTCCATTTGATGGGTAAATAGTCCTATAATTGATGCGGCACTTGTGCAACAAGTTGTAGAGTTACATGATCTTGTGATTTGATCACAAGGGAATGGCCAATTCCTCAAAGTTAGATTGGTAGACTCTTATGCAAGTTATCTTGCAAGAGGAATATGAATAATTGTCCTAATATAGTATCTTTCTGGAGTAAAGATAATTGCTTGGAAGCAAAGTACAAGCTAATAAATTGGAATAACATATGAACTTAAGGTATTGATCAAGTCGGGTTAATGGGGTACGTCCTAACCCAGGATATAGGGGATCTTGCCAAGTCGAAAGTAATCTCGGATCAAGTGCTGAATGCATTCGAAAAGAAAACTTCATTCCTTAGTAGTTGGCCAACAATAACGACCAATGGAAATGATTGTGCTTGTTACAGATTTAAGAGCACTGTTTTGCTTTGTTTTATCAAAGAATTAAAGGATAAATGGATATCTAATGCTTCAAGTTGAAGGCTTGAAGGGAGAGGCAGCTTCAGTTACCCCCAACTGCTGCCTTGACTCTAAATAAGGGGATTGTTAACCGAGTCGGGAAGGTGGACCCGCCATGAGAGATCTCTTCGTTAAGCGCTACTTGGAGCAGGAGGATGCTTGGGTGCCAGGGGGGCTCTGGCTGTAAATCCCTCGCCTTCCGGGCCCTGCACAAGAGGCTAACTTAACTTGGGATTGGATCTCAAGGCCCGCATACTAGTCTATGGGTGGAATCTTGGATTGGTAATCCCTGTGGATTGCTGGATAGCCTTCGGGCGATGGTCGATAAGCCTACAAGATGGACTTTATGTATTTCAAAGATAAATATGATAACCTGTTAAAAAAGAACTTGTTTGACATTGCTTTTCTATGTCAAGTGCTATGATTACGTGAAGGAACTAGTGCTTAACGGGCTAATTAAGGAAGCTGATTGCAACTAAATGTATTAGGTAATTAAACAACTGAAACAACTTGAGGAAAGTGCGGTGGATGTGGCCATAGGTCCGTCCTACGGATGGATGGTCCTGGTTGGCCGGGAACTTTTCTCAATCAAGATCGATAGCAAGAAGATCGTTCAAAGAACACGAACAACAAGAGCGTTGACCTAAAGTTATACCTGATCCTGATTTACGTTGTTTTAGGGGAATGGAATGGGACTATGCCTTATGGCAGAGAGGTTGAGCTTTGCATCCCTCTCATTTTCCATTCTCCTTGAACCAAGTGCAATGTGAATCCGCTTCGGACCTAGCGTTTTTGCCTAAAGTAGTTCGCTCAGGTTCGACGCTAGTTGCCGTTAGGAAATGACCAATAGGAAAAATCCAAATTCAGGTTGGTCCTAAGTGGGAACCGCCAGAATACTCCCGCTACATGGCAGACACAAAAAGCCCTAGATCGCAAACCCCGTAACATTCCATGGGAGTGTCGGGCAAAGCTTTCTAGACATCCTTTCCAATGGACTGCTAAGACGTGTCCCGAAGATAACAGGTGGACACGTTATAATTAGTATCAGAGCCAACCAAGGAAGGATTTATTTTTATGAAATCTTGATAAGATAAAGTAAAGCAAATGTTGCTATCCAAACATTTCCTTACTTTCAATGCTATCTTGCAGAACTATGTCGAAGCATGGAACAGGTTCTTGGTATTTCGAGTCATGTTTATGACTGTGATGCATTCCCCGCATTATCGACAAAGGGTTGAAATGATGAACATCCTAGATCGAATATATAATCCATCACCTTTGTACATGGAACGAAGATGGACGGGTATCTCAAGAATCTACTATATAGCTGCCCACTGGTTTGTATACCTTCAAACCAACCTAAAGAGGATCAAGTGGTTGGAAGACCTAAAAGTCGTGAAGTTGTTCATTTTTGTGGAGGCTCACGTAAATTCAACTTTACATATTTGAGGTCGAAGGGTTGAGCTGAACTCATACGTATATGAGGAAGTGACCCATGTAATCCCCGCCGACAGGATTAAAGTGTTGGGGCACCATGAGAAGAATGGGTTCCAAAGGAAAGGATACCCTGAACTTCCAATGATTTACTGATTCCTGAAGATCCATGACTCGAAACCATACTATTATCCAGTTCTTGTAGATAAATGTAATACAACATTATTCTCCCCAAACTAAATGTAAACAGTTGGCTTATCATCGTAGGAAATGTTGTATTCCGAAAGGGCCATGTCCATATAAATACAATAAGACTTCTTTTTATCAATGTCTATTTTGTTGATGAGAATTTATAAAATGTTAAGAGGTTAGGATTCTTGGTTGATAGATGAATTGGAAATGAAGTATAATCACAGCATTTATCGAGTAATAATGTTAAGAAACCTTTATCCAGGTACAACCCCGGGTATAGAATCCCAGTTCGCCTCCTACATCAATTACTGCTGTAATCCAAGAGAAGAAGTTTATTCTCAAGGTGATTAAGCCACCCGAATTTGACGGGAGAGGCAGGTCCGTCTAAGCAGATGCTGAAATTCGGATTGAATCCATGGAGGATTACTTTGAAGCAGCCTGTATTGCACCCGCCAACCAGGCTATGCTCGCCAAGCTAAAGCTCACCGATGAAGCCAGGCTTTGGTGGAAGCAATGGTGTAGAGATTAAGGGATTGCGGAAGGATCTGTTACCTGGGAGA
Source organism: Lygodium microphyllum (assembly GCF_053477565.2). NCBI lineage: Eukaryota > Viridiplantae > Streptophyta > Polypodiopsida > Schizaeales > Lygodiaceae > Lygodium > Lygodium microphyllum. Next base: position 170,973,361 of record NC_141140.1, read on the forward strand.
AGCTGAAGAAAGCCGTGCAGGGAAGATACTTACCATCTGCGTATCACACGCAGAAAATGAATGAGTTCTATGAGCTAAAATAGCTAGGACTCACTCTTGATACATACTATTCTAAATTCGTCTCACTTCTTAAGTATGCGCCACAGATGGACATGACATAGCAGGTGTCAAAATTTTATGGTGGTTTAAATCCACCAATAAATACCCATCTCGAATCGATATGCCCATCAAATCTTCAGGACACACTCATTTGAGCTGCCCCTATAATTCAGGAGGTGCAAGCTAGACCGAGAGGTAACAAAGCTTGGTCTTATAATGACCCAAACAAAGGAGCATTCAGGCCTCAGATGAAGAGAATTCAAGGTCACAATCAGGGACAAAGAAAGAAAGCAAGGACTAATAATGTTAACAACTTTGTTCCTACTCAAAGCAATGGCCGAAACCTCCACTGTTTCCACTGCAACGAGCTCGGTCATTTCAAGAGGCAATGTCCCAAGCTTGGAGGGGGACATCGCCAAGCACCTTTCCAAGTAATGGGTTGTGGTCAGGGAGCGGCTACTTGAGGTAGAGGAAGAACCGCCTGCATTGCCAATAGGCAAATGTGCGAAGAAGAAGAAGATCCGACCATGGAAGTAGAGTTTGAAAGGACGATAATCCATGGTGCTCTTCACAAGAAAGGGCCGAATCACCAGTTCTCGGTGATTCAAACACCGTCAGACTATCAAGGTTAAAGTGTTAAGACCTTGATTGATTGTGGCAGTACACATTCCTTTATCTCACCAGCTTGTGCAAAAAGATTAGGAATAGCCACAGTAGAAGCACTTATCTTGCTTGTGGAATTGGCAAATGGATATGAGGTTACTTGCACCAGGCAAACTGCTAAGGTGGAATTATTTCTGGGAGGAAAGATGACTTCGGTCAAATTCAGAGTCATGAATTTAGGTATCCATGAGTGTCTACTCGGATTGGATTTGCTTAAACCTAATGACGCCCACATTCATTATGGAAAGGGCCAAATTTCCTTTCGAAACTCTGAAGGGGATTTGGTCACAACTCAAGGTGAGGCTGGAGTGCCAAAAATTCAATTGGCCAAGGCATCTCGGATTATAAAGGGAGACAGAAGAGGACTACCTGTCTACTTGATTAAGCTCAACAAGTTAGATCAAAAGTAGGAGTCTAGTAAAGGACCTTCTTGGCTAAAGGATTATGCGGACGTATTTCCTGAAGAATTAACAGAACTCCCGCCTCAAAGAGAAGTGGATCATGAGATTAAGCTAGTACAAAGAGCTGCGCCAATTGCAAAGAGACCTTATAGATTGTCCATCCCAGAAGCAATTGAGCTGAAGGAACAACTCAAGCAACTACTAGATCAAGGCTACATCTATTGAGATATCGAGCTCCACTCGTGATATGCCAGGGTGACCGTTGTGCATTTATGTCACCGACTTGTCAGTTGCAAATGCGGTTGGTACACTGCCCATGAATAATAGCTACATGATAGCTATCCTTATCTACTCTAGTTCGTGGCTCAGTTAGTATGCCACCTTAGTTAGTTGAGTTTGGTTTGAGACCCATATATAGGGATCTTCTATTTCCTTGTACTAGAGTTCTTTTTGACTTACACAACTAAGAAGAGGAAAACTGTTTTTGGCCTCCACCTCTGTGTGTATTCTCCCATTGTGCAAGCAAGAAAGCTACAAGTGAGACTCCTTCCTTCTCTCCCACAATCTTGACATGGTATGAGAGCCTTGTTCGTGGTAAGGAGCTCAAGAAAGAAAGCCAAGCTCGCGGTGTTCTGGTAAGAGGAGCAGTGTTGCTTTCATTTTCTGTTTTGGGAGCAGATCTCTGCAGGAAGCACAGCCAGAAATTGCAAGAGTGCATTGTCTCAGGTTGAGACGCCCTTCGCGGTGAAGCAAGAGGGCAGTATATGTTGCGGGAGAGGGCTTTAGCTCATGGCGACCCTGTTTTTTTTATTTGAGGCAATTTCGGGGCCTATTTTGGAGGCGTAAGTTTTCCGCACGCACTCAGGAAAAGGCCCAGTTTTATGATGTGCGCCCACTGTTCTACAGGTCGGTGAAAAGTTACCACAGATATTGCATTGTATGCTCGTGTGCAGAGACATTGGGAGTTACAGAATCATCCTTGGTTCCTGTATATGCAAAATCGTCACTAGGAAGTGACTATGTGGTCAAATACCACTTTCGCCAGTTTTGCAAATTTTCCCTTGTGAGGCTGAAGCTGTGTTCTTTGCAGTGACAGAACTTTTTGCAGTGTTCTGTAATGGCGTCTGATTCTCTCTCACAGATTGTCACTGAAAAGCTTGACAAGAACAACTTCCAAGCATGGAAATTTAGAATGACGAATTTCCTTATGGGAAAAGGATATTAGGAATTTGTTGCAGGAAATGAAGAAGAACCAGTTCTTCTTGATGTTCCCAATCAACAGCAAATGCAGGCATTTAAAGCATGGCATGAGAGAGCCAGGAAAGTTATGTACTGGTTGTCTATCAGTATTTCAGACTCTATGATTGTGCATATTCAGGATGCAAGTACGCCAAAGGAGGCACCGGATACTTTGTCAAAAATGTATAGCACAAATACTCAAGCCAAGAAAATGCAGCTCAAGCAAGAGTTGCATAATGTGCAAAGAAAAAATATGAGCATCAATGACTACCACATGAAGGTGAAGAAGATTGCAGATGCACTTGCTTCTATTGGGTCGCCAGTGGAAGATGATGATTTAGTTTCTGTGACCTTGAATGGTCTAGGAAAGGATTATGCACAGTTTCGAACATCCATTTTTGCCCGTGAAAGATTTCCTGATTTTGAGGAGTTGATTGCTCTTCTAATTTTTTAGGAGCAGAGAAATGGTAGTGCATCTTCTTCAGGAGGAACATCAAAAGAAGCTGTCTTCTACTCAAATGCTGGAAGAGGTAGAGGTAGAGGTAGAGGTAGAGGCAGAGGTAGAGGAGGCCGATCTGGAGGCCGTGGTAGAAATTAGAATATGCATCAAACTCAAGAAAACCATTCCTATGGAGGAGGACGTGGTAACTCTAGAGGCAGGGGGAGCCAAAGAGGTCATGGTGGATGGCAAAGAGGGCAAAATGAAAACAGCAATGTTGAATGCTACTACTGTGGTAAAATGGGTCATATGGCTAAAGACTGCTATAAAAAGCAGAATGACATCATGAATGGAAAACTGCAACAAGGAAATTATGCATCTTATAGTAGATAGGGTGATGACAGAAATGAGCATTTGTTTATGGTGCAGCACATGAACAATTCTGTGACAAGTGCAGAAGAAAGCAACGATGTATGGTATGTTGACTCAGGTGCATCAAACCGCATGACAGGTTATGCAGAATGAATGGAGGATGCAAGGAAAATGGAAAAACCAGGATTTGTGGAGACTGGTCATGATATTGTACATCCTATTGTGGAGATTGGAAAAATTCCCTTGTCTATGCAGGATGGGAAAAAGAAATACCTGTCCGATGTATTTCATGTCCCGAATATCACCAAGAATCTGGTTTCTGTTGGTCAAATGGTTGAGCAGAGCTTGCAGGTCAAATTTAATCCTCATGGATGCTTTGTTGAGGATATGAAAAATAAAGGTCGCTTGATAGCAAAAGGAAAGAAAAAGGGCAGAATGTTTACCTTGGATGCAGACATGTCTGAATTGAGTGCAGCAATGTTTGCACATGGGACCGGTGTAGTTGCAGATATTTATATCTGGCATAAACGCATTGGTCATGTTAATGTACAGCGACTTAAATCAATGCAGGCCCGAAATATTGTTGCAGGATTGCCTAGATTCAAGGTTGCAGAAATGCATAAGGTATGTGAAGCCTGTCAGTTTGGAAAGAGGCAAGGAAACCATTTCCTAGACATGTTCAAGAGAGTAAGAAGCCATTGGAATTAATCCACTCTGATGTGTGGACTACTAAAGCTGCATCTCTTGGAGGCTGTCATTATTTTGTCACTTTTATTGATGACTATAGTAGAAAAGTTTGGGTGTATTTTATGAAAAAGAAAAGTGAATTTTTTGGGCATTTCAAAACTCTTAAAGCTATGGTTGAAAAAGAAACAGGCCTGCAAATAAAATGCCTAAGGTCAGATGGAAGGGGAGAGTACCTCTCAAATGAGTTTGCAAGGTTTCTGCAGGAGCATGGCATAAAGCAGCAATATTCATGCAGTCATACCCCACAACAAAATGGAATTGTACAAAGGAAAAACAGGCATATTGGACAGGTATCTCGTGCCATGCTCAATATAAAAGACATGCCAGATTTTTATTGGACTGAGGTAGTTCCTACAGCAGTCTACATAATGAACAGGACTCCCACTGCAACAATACATGGGATGACTCCAGAGGAGAGGTATACTGGTAGGAAACCAGATATTTCTCATTTGCAATTTTTTGGTTGCATTGTCTATGTTCATGTGCCAGATGAGTTGAGATCCAATTTGGATCCAAAAGCTGAGAAGTGCATCTTTATTGGTTACTCTTTGCAGCAGAAATGGTATAGATGCTATAACCCTTCTACTCGTAAGTTTACAGTGAGCAAAGATGTTGTTTTTGATGAGATGAGTAGCTGGTATAAACCAGTAAATGTGATTGATAATGTAGATGTACAAAACGGTAATGCTGCACAGAATTCACAGTAGCAGTCACAAGATATTAGTGGACCTAGAGCATCCTCTAGCAGTGGTTCACATTCTTCGCCATGGACACGCAGATTGAGATCAGGAGAATCTTCTCAAAGCAATGCAGATAGTGGTATGCAGGTATCACGAAAAGGAAAAGAGAAGGTAGATCAGCCCATGTTTGATGTGAATGCAGGTCACTCTTATGTGGATGGTGAATCCAGTGGCTCAGAACAGAGCATTGATGATGAGTTGGGTATTTCTTCTATTGTTACACCTGGAGTAAGGAAAACCAGGGATGTTTTGAGAGCACCTGGAAGTGAGCCTACTTTGCGTAGGTCTACCAGAGCTAGGTATCCTGTGGATAGGCTGAAATATGATGGATTTACAGCCATTCACTATGCATATATAGTCAAAGTGATACATGAACTAGAACCCACTTCTTTTGAGCAAGCCATGGGAAAAGAAAAATGGGAGAAAGCCATGGATGAAGAAATGGATGCCTTGGAAGCAAATGCTACATGGAAGTTGGTAGCTTTGCCTAAAGGTAAGAATGCAATTGGCTGTAAGTGGGTTTATAAAGTGAAGCACAATGCAGATGGTTCTGTGACCAGATACAAGGCAAGATTAGTAGTCAAGGGCTATGCACAAACATATGGCATTGATTATGAAGAAACATTCAGTCCAGTTGCAAGGATGGAAAACGTAAGAGCATTCTTTGCTATGGCTACATCAAAGGGATGGTCTTTACATCAGATGGATGTAAAGAATGCCTTCTTGCATGGTGATTTGCAAGAAGAGGTCTATATGGAGCAGCCACCAGGTTATGTGCATGCTGTTCATCCTGAGTTTGTTTGCAGGTTGAAGAAAGCCTTGTATGGTTTGAAGCAAGCACCTAGAGCATGGTCTGACAAGATAGGATAGTATCTTGTCACTATTGGCTTTCAGATTTCCAAGGCAGATTTCTCACTTTATGTGAGAAAAACAGAGAAGGGTATTATGATGCTTGTCATTTATGTTGATGATTTGATTATCACAGGTGATAGTGATGAAGATATCCTTCATGTGAAAATGCTATTGAAGCAAAAGTTTGAGATGAAGGATTTGGGAGAGCTGCGTTATTTCTTGGGCATGTAGATCACCAAGTGGGATATGGCTCTTGCAGAGGCAGTATGGATTGGACATGCTGTCCAAATATGGGATGACAGGCTGTAAGCCTATTTCAGTTCCCTTGGAGCAGAATGTGAAGTTGAGCGCAGATGTAGGTGAGCTTCTCGAAGACCCTACTATGTACAGACGCATAGTAGGAAGTTTGATTTATATGACTATTACCAGGCCAGATTTGAGCAATGTTGTTGGATTGGTAAGTCAGTTTATGCAGGCTCCAAGGAAACCACATTTGGATGCGGCTAGACGCATACTCACATATGTGAAGTCCACATTGCAGTATGGACTATTTTATGAGACTGGGGTTCAGATACAGTTGCATGGATACACTGATGCTGATTGGGCTGGTAGTATTTCTGATAGACGATCTACCAGTGGGTATGTGTTCTCTTTTGGGAGTGCTCCAGTCACTTGGAGCAGTAAGAAACAGTCTACAGTTGCTTTGTCGAGCACAGAGGCTGAGTACAGGGATGCAACAATGGCTGCATGTGAGGTAGCTTGGTTGCATAAGCTACTTTATGATATGCATCAGCCTACAGATGGGCTAGTTGTCATTTATTGTGACAACATGAGTAGTATACACTTGGCAAATAACCCAGTCTATCATGCTAGAATAAAGCACATTGAGGTGCATTATCACTATGTGCGGGAGAGGGTTTTACTAGGTCTTATTGATCTAGTTTATGTCAGCACAGAGGATCAGGTAGCTGACATATTTACGAAGGCATTGGGCGCAGAGAAGCTGCGCAAGTTCAGAGACCTGCTTGGTGTGCAGGAATTGGGATTGAGCTCCAGGGGGGGTGTTGAGATATCGAGCTCCACTCGTGATATGCCAGGGTGACCGTTGTGCATTTATGTCACCGACTGGTCAGTTGCAAATGCGGTTGGTACACCGCCATGAATAATAGCTACATGATAGCTATCCTTATCTACTCTAGTTCGTGGCTCAGTTAGTATGCCACCTTAGTTAGTTGAGTTTGGTTTGAGACCCATATATAGGGATCTTCTATTTCCTTGTACTAGAGTTCTTTTTGGCTTACACAACTAAGAAGAGGAAAACTGTGTTCAGCCTCCACCTCTGTGTGTATTCCCCCATTGTACAAGCAAGAAAGCTACAAGTGAGACTCCTTCCTTCTCTCCCACAATGTTGACAACATCTGCTCTAGCAATTCACCATGGGGAGCTCCAGTACTGTTCTAGAAAAAGAAAGATGGAACACCTCGACTATGTATTGATTACGAGGGTTGAATATATCAACTGTCAAGAACAAGTACCCTATTCCTAGAATGGATGAGCTTCTTGATCGTCTTCAAGGTGCAAAGATCTTCTCCAAGATTGATCTCAGGTCTGGTTACTATCAAATAAGGATCAAGGAAGAAGATATCCCAAAGACGGCCTTCAACACAAGATATGGATACTTTGAGTTCCTAGTTATGTCATTCGGGCTTACGAATGCGCCAGCCACCTTCAACAGGTTAATGCAAGATATTTTTAGGCCATATCTTGATGACTTCATACTCGTCTTCTTTGACGACACTTTAGTCTATTCTAAAGAGGAAGAAGATCATGAACCCCAACTTTGGATTGTCCTTGAGACAATGAGGTCACATAAGTTGTATGCTAAGACGAAAAAGTGTGCATTCTTCAAATGTCAGATTGAATATTTGGGATTCATAGTATCAGCAGAAGGAATATCAGTGGACCCAGATGTGCTAGAATGGCCAATACCAACAACTGTCAAAGAAATATGCAGCTTTCTTGGATTGACAGGATGGTATAGGGTCTTCATCAAAAACTATGCTTTGATTGCAGCACCTCTGACGGCTTACTAAAGAAGCAAACATCCATTACATGGTCAACTCCCAAATAAACCAGCTTTGATAGATCGAAGCACAGATTGGTATTAGCACCTATCCTAAAACTTCCAGACCTCAATAAAGAGTTCGAGGTAGTAATAGATGCTAGCACACTTGCCTTAGGTTGTGTGCTCATGCAAGAAGATCACCCTGTAGCATACTCTTCAAGGAAATTGAAGAGTCATGAGAAGAATTATGCTACCCATGATCTAGAATTGTTAGCTATCATGCATGCTCTAAAGCTTTGGAGACACTACCTGTTGGGTAACAAGTTTACTCTAGTGACTGATCATAAGAGTCTCAATTGGATCTTTACCCAGAACAAGCTCAACATGAGGCAACGTCGGTGGATTGAAGTGCTAGAGGAGTATGAATTTGAAATCAAGTATCAACCAGGAAAAGATAATGTAGTTGTCGATGCACTTAGTCGCAAGGTATTCCTTAATTCTCTAATCTTGTAAAATCCATCAACAGCTAGATCTCTAGCCACAAGGGTATCTATGCCAAACAATCCAATACTTGAGTTAGCTCGAGAGGAAGCATGCCATGATCCAACCTATTAAAAAATGCTAAGGGAAATATCTATCAAGGATCAGGACCAAAAGCTGCAGGCTAAGTATCATGAATTCTCTGTCAATAGTGGACTTGTCTACTATAGAATGAGGCTATATATACCGGCAAGCCAGTCACTTAAGCAAAAGATATTGTGGGAAGCTCATGATTCCCCTTTCTCAGGACATCCTCGCTATGCCAAGACTCTCAATGTACTTAGGAAGAGCTACCATTGGGAGAGGCTTAAGGGTGACGTTCTCAAATATGTCACCAAGTGTTTGTCTTGGCAATGTATCAAAGCCGAACATGTCAAGATGCCAAGGAAGTTACAACCACTTGACATTACCCAAATGAAATGGGAATTCATTAGTATGGATTTTGTTGTTGGCCTACCCCAAGTCCAGGGGGGATACAACTCCATCATGTTTGTGGTTGACATGCTAACTAAGGTTGCACACCTTATTCCAGTAAAGAGAAACTATAAAGCCTCAGACATTGCAAGATTTTTTATCAAGGAGATATTCAAGCTACATGGGTTACCAAGAAGATTCATTAGTGAACGTGATTCTCTCTTCACATCACACTTCTGGAGAGCTATCTTTGAAGCCATTGGGACTCAGCTCTATTTTAGCACTGCCTACCATCCCCAAACGGATGGCCAAACGGAGCGAGTCAATCAAGTCATCAAAGATATGATTAGGGCACACTACTTTCGTGAGCCAAAAAGGTGGATTCATTTCTTTCCTTTGGTTGAATTTGCCTATAATACTTCTTACCAACAAAGCATTCAAATGACCCCTTTTCAAGTATTGTATGGTCATGACTATCAAAGTCCCGTAAACTTCTTAGATCCAACCTTAAGGGTTGAAGCTTCAAGGCAAATGTTGGAAGAGAGGATGACCAAATAAAGTCAATAAGACAAGATATCCAAGCCACCAAGGATAGACAGAAGACATACACGGATTTGAAGCGTCAAGATAGAATCTTTGAGGAAGGAGATATGGTCTTCATTCGCGTACGTCCAAAGAAGAGTTCTCTATCCTTAGGAGATTGCAAGAAGCTAAGTCCAAGATATTGTGGACCGTACAAGATCCTCAAGTGCCTAGGACCTAATTCTTATAGACTAAAACTCCCTGAGAACCTAAAGGTTCATAATGTATTCCATATTAGCCTATTGAAAAGTATGTACCTAGTCCTAACCATGTACTTGATGACCAACAAGTTGTAATGCCTAGTCAAGGAACACTTGAACTACGGCTTGATAGGATCTTAGATGTTAGGGAAAGACAACTGAGATCCAGAATCTTGAGAGAATGCCTCATCCAATGGAAAGATTATCTCGAAGAGGATACCACTTGGATAGATGAAAGCACTCTCAACCATTAATATCCCCAGTTTATCTCGAGATGAGGACATCTCGATTCCTCCAAGGGGGAGAGAATGTAATATTTTCGAAACAAAAATACACATTCCGCATACGAATCTCCTCTTAGGAGGCTAAAAGGTTAGGATTATAGCAAAATTTTTTAGTTATTCCTCTCTCCTCCAGCCGACTGTTGTGCTAGATGAGAAGGGAATAGAAATGGCCACCAAGCTACTTATTGGATGCCATGGGACGAAGGAATACATGCCTGATGCTGTGTAGGGGAGGGAGGAACCTCTCCCTCTCCCTATAAAGACCCTGGCTATGGGAGCCTTGAGGAGAGAGTGAAGAGTCGAGACTCTGTACAAGAGTGAGAGAGGTGGTCGCCGGGAAGAGAGAGCATCAGAATTCTGACGTTGCAATCGTGACGCTGCTGAATTGCCGCCGTGGGCAAGGGCTGAACGACGCCAAGGAATCGTCGCCATCAGCGTTGGTCGGCGCCGTCTACGCCAGTCCCTTCGGCCATCGTATTCATCATGGGATTCCACCAAAAGCTTCAGAAGCTTCTAAAAGCCTCCTAAGAAGCCCCCCCTTCCTGTGGCTCTTTAAGACTACCCCTCCCTCCCCCCTTAAATTCCCTCCTAAGGGCTCTATAAGCCCCCTTTCCCCCCAAATTGGCCTTGAAGGGTCTTCATGTGGCCTATTTAAGGCTTCATATTACACCTTTTCCTCCCCCAAAAATTGCCCTTGTAGGTACTTGTTCATGTGGGCGCGGTAAAGCCCTTTTCCCCCCCGAATTTGTCTTGAAGGGTCTTCATGTGGTATCCTTAAGGCCCTATTTCCCCCCCATACAAAATTCCTTCCTAAGCCCCTTCATATCCATTTTCCCAACACAAAGAAAGTCTCCTCCCAAGCGTCTTTTACACCTTTTTCTTTTTTCCCCCCGAGATTCAAAGGTTTCATACATCCTTCGTGTTGAGATATCGAGCTCCACTCGTGATACGCCAGGGTGACCGTTGTGTATTTATGTCATCGACTTGTAAGTTTCAGACGCGGTTGGTACACCGCCCATGAATAATAGCTACATGATAGCTATCCTTATCTACTCTAGTTCGTGGCTCAGTTAGTATGCCACCTTAGTTAGTTGAGTTTGGTTTGAGACCCATATATAGGGTTCTTCTATTTCTTTGTATGAGAGTTCTTTTGGCTTACACAACTAAGAAGAGAAAAAAACTGTTTTCAGCCTCCACCCTTGTGTGTATTCCCCCATTGTGCAAGCAAGAAAGCTACAAGTGAGACTCCTTCCTTCTCTCGCACAATCTTGACATGGTATCAGAGCCTTGTTCATGGTAAGGAGCTCAAGAAAGCAAGCCAAGCTCGCGGTGGTCTGGTAAGAGGAGCAGTGTTGCTTTCATTTTCTGTTTTGGGAGCAGATCTCTGCAGGTAGCACAGCCGGAAATTGCAGGAGTGCATTGTCTCAGGTTGAGACGCCCTTTGCGGTGAAGTAAGAGGGCAGTATATGCTGCGGGATGGGGCTTTAGCCCTTGACGACCCTGTTTTTTTTTATTTGAGGCCATTTTGGGGCCTGTTTTGGAGGTGGAAGTTTTCTGCACGCACTCAGGAAAAGGCCCTGTTTTATGCTGTGTGACCAGTGTTCTACAGGTCGGTGAAAAGTTATTGTAGAAATTGCATCGTATGCTTGTGCACAGAGACATTGGGAGTTTCAGAATCATCCTTGGTTCCTGTTTATGCAAAATTGTCACTAGGAAGTGACTGTGTGGTCAAATACCACTTTCGCCAGTTTTGCAGATTTGCCCTTGTGAGGGTGAAGCTGAGTTTTTGCACTGACATAATTTTTCGCAGTGTTCTGTAATGGCGTCTGATTCTCTTTCATAGATTGTAACTGAAAATCTTGACAAAAACAACTTCCAGGCATGGAAGTTTAGAATGACGAATTTCCTTATGGGAAAAGGATATTGGGAATTTGTTGCAGGAAATGAAGAAGAACGAGTTCTTCCTGATGTTCCCAATCAACAGCAAATGCAGGCATTCAAAGCATGGCATGAGACAGCCAAGAAAGTTATGTACTGGCTGTCTATCAGCATTTCAGACTCTATGATTGTGCATATTCAGGATGCAAGTACGCCAAAGGAGGCATGGGATACTCTGTCAAATATGTATAGCACAAATACGCAAGCCAGGAAAATGCAGCTCAAGCAAGAGTTGCACAATGTTCAAAGAGAAAATATGAGCATCAATGACTACCACATGAAGGTGAAGAAGATTGCAGATGCACTTGCTTCCATTGGGTCGCCAGTGGAAGATGATGATTTAGTTTCTGTGACCTTGAATGGTCTAGGAAAGGATTATGCATAGTTTCGAACATCCATTTCAGTTCGTGAAAGATTTCCTGATTTTGAGGAGTTGATTGCTTTTCTAATTTCTGAGGAGCAGAGAAATGGTGGTGCATCTTCTTCAGGAGGAACTTCAAAAGAAACTATCTTCTACTCAAATGCTAGAAGAGGTAGAGGCACAGGTAGAGGAGGCCGATTTGGAGGCCGTGGTAGAAATCAGAATATGCAGCAAACTCAAGAAAATCAGTCCTATGGAGGAGGACGTGGTAACTCTAGAGGCAGGGGGAGCCAAAGAGGTCATGTGGATGGCAAAGAGGCCAAAATGTAAACAGTAATAATGAATGCTACTATTGTGGTAAAATGGGTCATATGGCTAAAGACTGCTATAAAAATCAGAATGACATCATGAATGGAAAACTGCAACAAGGAAATTATGCATCTTCTAGTAGACAAGGTGATGACAGAAATGAGCATTTGTTTATGGTGCAGCACATGAACAATTCTGTGACAAGTGCAGAAGAAAGCAAGGATGTGTGGTATATTGACTCAGGTGCATCAAACCACATGACAGGTCATGCAGAATGGATGGAGGATGCAAGGAAAATGGAAAAACCAGGATTTATGGAGACTGGTGATGATACTGCACATCCGATTGTGCAGATTGGAAAATTTTCTTTGTCTATGCAGGATGGGAAAAAGAAATACCTGTGCGATGTATTTCATGTCCCGAATATCACCAAGAATCTGGTTTCTATTGGTCAAATGGTTGAACATGGCTTGCAGGTCAGATTTAATCCTCATGGATGCTTTGTTGAGGATATGAAAAATAAAGGTCGCTTGATAGCAAAAGGAAAGAAGAAGGGCAGAATGTTTACGTTGGATGCAGACATGTCTGAATTGAGTGCAGCAATGTTTGCACATGGGACCGGTGTAGTTGCAGATATTGATATCTGGCATAAACGAATTGGTCATGTTAATTTACAGCGACTTAAATCAATGCAGGCCCAAAATATTGTTGCAGGATTGCCTAGATTCAAGGTTGCAGAAATGCATAAGGTATGTGAAGCCTGTCAGTTTGGAAAACCGGAAAGGAAACCATTTCCTAGACATGTTCAAGAGAGTAAGAAGCCATTGGAATTAATCCATTCTTATGTGTGGACTACTAAAGCTGCATCTCTTGGAGGCTATCATTATTTTGTCACTTTTATTGATGACTATAGCAGAAAAGTTTGGGTGTATTTTATGAAAAAGAAAAGTGAAGTTTTTGGGCATTTCAAAACTCTTAAAGCTATGGTTGAAAAAGAAACAGGCCTGCAAATAAAATGCCTAAGGTCAGATGGAGGGGGAGAGTACCTCTCAAATGAGTTTGCAAGGTTCTTGCAGGAGCATGGCATAAAGCAGCAATATTCATGCAGTCATACCCCACAGCAAAATGGAATTGCAGAAAGAAAAAACAGACATATTGGAGAGGTGTCTCGTGCCATGCTCAATGAAAAAGACCTGCCAGATTTTTATTGGGCTAAAGTAGTTGCTACAGCAGTCTACATAATGAGCAGGACTCCCACTGCAGCAATACATGGAATGACTCCAGAGGAGAGGTATACTGGTAGGGAACCATATATTTCTCGTTTGAAAATTTTTGGTTGCATTGCCTGTTGAGATATCGAGCTCCACTCGTGATACGCCAGGGTGACCGTTGTGTATTTACGTCACCGACTTGTCAGTTGCAAATGCGGTTGGTACACCGCCCCTGAATAATAGCTACATGATAGATATCCTTATCTACTCTAGTTCGTGGCTCAGTTAGTATGCCACCTTAGTTAGTTGAGTTTGGTTTTGAGACCCATATCTAGGGTTCTTCTATTTCTTTGTACTAGAGTTTTTTTGGCTTACACAACTAAGAAGAGGAAAACTGTTTTCAGCCTCCACCCTTGTGTATTCCCCCATTGTGCAAGCAAAAAAGCTTCAAGTGAGAATCCTTCCTTCTCTCCCACAATCTTGACATTGCCTATGTACATGTGCCAGATGAGTTGAGATCCAAGTTGGATCCAAAAGCTGAGAAGTGCATCTTTATTGGTTACTCTTTGCAGCAAAAAGGGTATAGATGCTATAACCCTTCTACTCGTAAGTTTACAGTGAGCAGAGATGTTGTTTTTGATGAGATGAGTAGCTGGTATAAACCAGTAAATGTGATTGATGATGTAGATGCACAAAATGGTAATGCTGCACAGAATTCACATCAGCAGTCACAAAATATTAGTGGACCTGGAGCGTCCTCTAGCAGTGGTTCACATTCTTCGCCATGGATAGGCATATTGAGATCAGGAGAATCTTCTCAAAGTAATGCAGATAGTGGTATGCAGGTATCACGAAAAGGAAAAGAGAAGGCTGATCAGCCCATGTTTGATGTGAATGCAGGTCACTCTTATGTGGATGGTGAATCCAGTGGCTCAGAACAGAGCATTGATGATGAGTTGGGTATTCCTTCTATTGTTACACCTGGAGTAAGGAAGACCAGGGATGTTTTGAGAGCACCTGGGAGTGGACCCACTTTGCGCAGGTGCACCAGAGTTAGGTATCCTGTGGATAGGCTGAAATATGATGGATTTACAGCCATTCACTATGCATATATGGTCAAGGTGATACAGGAACCAGAACCCACTTCTTTTGAGCAAGCCATGGGAAAAGAAAAATGGGAGAAAGCCATGGATGAAGAAATGGATGCCTTGGAAGCAAATGCTACATGGGAATTGATACCTTTGCCTAAAGGTAAGAATGCAATTGGCTGTAAGTGGGTTTATAAGGTGAAGCACAATGCAGATGGTTCTGTGAACAGATACAAGGCAAGATTAGTAGTCAAGGGGTATGCACAAACATATGGCATTGACTATGAAGAAACATTCCGTCCGGTTGCAAGGATTGCAACCGTAAGAGTAGTCATTGCTATGGCTACATCAAAGGGATGGTCTTTACATCAGATGGATGTAAAGAATGCCTTCTTGCATGGTGATTTGCAAGAAGAGGTCTATATGGAGTAGCCACCAGGTTATGTGCATGCTGTTCATCCTGAGTTTGTTTGCAGATTGAAGAAAGCTTTGTATGGCTTGAAGCAAGCACCTAGAGCATGGTCTGACAAGATAGGACAATATCTTGTCACTATTGGCTTTCAGATTTCCAAGGCAGATTTCTCACTTTATGTGAGAAAAACGGAGAAGGGTATTATGCTACTTGTCATTTATGTTGATGATTTGATTATGACAGGTGATAGTGATGAAGATATCCTTCATGTGAAAATGCTATTGAAGCAGAAGTTTGAGATGAAGGATTTGGGAGAGCTGCGTTATTTCTTGGGCAATGAGGTGATTAGATCACCAAGTGGGATATAGCTCTTGCAAAGGCAGTATGGATTGGACATGCTGTCCAAATATGGGATGACAGGCTGTAAGCCTATTTCAGTTCCCTTGGAGCAGAATGTGAAGCTGAGCGTAGATGCAGGTGAGCTTCTCGAAGACCCTACTATGTACAAACGCATAGTAGGAAGCTTGATTTATATGACTATTACCAGGCCAGATTTGAGCTATGATGTTGGATTGGTAAGTCAGTCTATGCAGGCTCCAAGGAAATCGCATTTGGATGCGGCTAGATGCATACTCAGGTATGTGAAGTCCACATTGCAGTATGGACTATTTTATGAGACTGGGGTTCAGATACAGCTGCATGGATACACTGATGCTAATTGGGCTGGTAGTATTTCTGATAGACGATCTACCAGTGGATATGTGTTCTCTTTTGGGAGTGCTGCAGTCACTTGGAGCAGCAAGAAACAGCCTACAGTTGCCTTGTCGAGCACAGAGGCTGAGTACAGGGGTGCAACAATGGCTGCATGTGAGGTAGCTTGGTTGCATAAGCTACTTTATGATATGCATCAGTCTACAGATGGGCCAGTTGTCATTTATTGTGACAACATGAGTAGTATACACTTGGCAAATAACCCAGTCTATCATGCTAGAACAAAGCACATTGAGGTGCATTATCACTATGTGCGGGAGA
Organism: Lygodium microphyllum; assembly: GCF_053477565.2. Lineage (NCBI taxonomy): Eukaryota > Viridiplantae > Streptophyta > Polypodiopsida > Schizaeales > Lygodiaceae > Lygodium > Lygodium microphyllum. The sequence goes on from NC_141140.1 coordinate 170,989,349, forward strand.
GGGTTTTACTAGGTCTTATTGATCTAGTTTATGTCAGCACAGAGGATCAGGTAGCTGACATATTTACGAAGGCATTGGGCGCAGAGAAGCTGCGCAAGTTCAGAGACCTGCTTGGTGTGTAGGAATTGGGATTGAGCTCGAGGGGGAGTGTTGAGATATCGAGCTCCACTCGTGATACGCCAAGGTGACCGTTGCGTATTTATGTCACCGACTTGTCAGTTGCAGACGCGGTTGGTACACCACCCATGAATAATAGCTACATGATAGCTATCCTTATCTACTCTAGTTTGTGGCTCAGTTAGTATGCCACCTTAGTTAGTTGAGTTTGGTTTGAGACCCATATATAGGGTTCTTCTATTTCTTTGTATGAGAGTTCTTTTGGCTTACACAACTAAGAAGAGAAAAAAATTGTTTTCAACCTCCACCCTTGTGTGTATTCCCCCATTGTGCAAGCAAGAAAGCTACAAGTGAGACTCCTTCCTTCTCTCCCACAATCTTGACACTTCCTTCCCCCTTGTTTCCCCCTTTCTTTTCTACCAAGAGTTTTTTTTCCCCAAGATTCAAAAGCCCTTTTCGTGAGCCTTCTTATTACCCTCGCAAGTGGGGTTTAAAAGCCGAGTTACCCTATTGAAATCAAGGCTTTTTTCCCACTTTAGACCGAGGTTTAAAGACCCTTTTCGTAGGAAATTCCCACTCAAATTCAAGGAGGAAACCTTCTAAAAACTGTTTCTGAAAGAGGGTGCAAGCTGTCTCACAAAGGGGAGCTACGTGTGCAAAAGAGACGGCCAAGGTCATAAATCTGCATGCAAGACGGAAAGGCCGCATTCGCAATGGCTCCTCAGAAAGCCCAAGGTGCAACCACAGGAGGATCGTCTCCTAGCATCCACATGGACATCTCACCACAAGTCCAGGTTTTCCTTAGTAATTTTTATTTTACTTTGTTATAATTCAATCGTACGTGGATGATTTTTGGAGATAGGATGCATTTTTTGTCTTAAATACTTTCATTAATTTTGAAAGAATTAGCTCACGACGGAAAAAATTGATATGCATTTCTAGCAAGTAGTTTTATGCATTGCTATAAATTGAAATTTGATTAATGTCCATTTTTACAAACCAGAATTATGATAGTACACGTCGAAGAAATAAACTGCATATTGCATTATTGAACATCTTTTTCGAAATAAAAGAAAGTTGCTAGAAACTGTAGGAAATTGCTAGGGTTGCATGAAGAAGATTTTACTCCAGGCAAGTGGCCTAAAAACTTAAATCAACGAAAGAATGTGTAAGTTTTGCATACGACAAATTCATTCGGAAATGAAAGTAGCAAAAGACTGCATGTTTTAGCATGAATCTTGTTCGCATGTTATAGAATGATTAATTGGAATTAGGCTATAACCTAACCTATGCTTGATCTCAAACCGAAAAGATAGGATTTGAAAATCAACTTACGCATAGACAATAAGCCATGTGGTTATGGAAATGATAGCGTAATTATATTCAACAATAGATAGGATAAATTGGCATAAACCTAAACACCTACACCCGCAGAGTACTCATTTAGAAAAGGGTTAATTCAATGCGATGTATCCCAAGGAACTTTGACTAGGGTTAGCATGGTGAAGACATTTACCTAGTCGCACGTATTGCCAAAAATTGAAACTCCTATATCCTAAATACTTGCCCACATTCACGGAATGTAGGGACAATAGGACATACTTTGAGGAGGAAACCTTCTAAAAACCGTTTCCAAAAGAGGGTGCAAGCTGTCACAAAGGGGAGCTACGCGTGCAAAAGAGACGGCCAAGGTCATAAATCTGCATCCAAGACGGAAAGGCCGCATTCACAATGGCTCCTAAGAAAACCTAAGGATCATCTTCTAGCATCCACGTGGACATCTCACCACAAGTCCAGGTTTTCCTTAGTAATTTTTATTTTACGTTGTTATAATTCAATTGTACGTGGATGATTTTTGGAGATAGGATGCATTTTTCGTCTTAAATACTTTCATTAATTTTGAAAGAATTAGCTCACGACGGAAGAGTTCGGCCATTAGTATTTTCAAAAAAATGAACAAAAATAAAGTGAGCAAAAAATTGATATGCATTTCTAGCAAGTAGTTTTATGCATTGCTATAAATTGAAATTTGATTAATGTCCATTTTTACAAACCAGAATTATGATAGTACACGTCAAAGAAATAAACCGCATATTGCATTATTGAACATCTTTTTCGAAATAATTCCTAAAGAAAGTTGCTAGAAACCATAAGAAATTGCTAGGGTTGCATGAAGAAGATTTTACTCCAGGCAAGTGGCCTAAAAACTTCAATCAACAAAAGAATGTGTAAGTTCTGCATACGACAAATTCATTCGGAAATGAAAGTGGTAAAAGACTGCATGTTTTAGCATGAATCTTGTTCGCATGTTATAGAATGATTAATTGGAATTAGGCTATAACCTAACCTATGCTTGATCTTAAACCGAAAAGATAGGATTTGAAAATCAACTTACGCGTAGACAATAAGTCATGTGGTTATGGAAATGATAGCATAATTATCTTCAAAAATAGATAGGATAAATTGGCATAAACCTAAACACCTACACCCGTGGAGTACTCGTTTAGAAAAGGGTTAATTCAATGCGACATATCCCAGGGAACTAACCAGGATTAGCCCGGTGAAGACATTTACCTAGTCGCACGTATTCCCAGAAATTGAAACTCCTATACCCTAAATACTTGCCCACATTCATGGAATGTAGGGACAGTAGGACATACTTGCGAGAAGTAATCTAGGTTTTCCTAAGAATCTCTCGCTAAAAAGATGAAACTCAAAACTCTAGGAGACAAATTGGCCTAATGCCATCAGGAACAGATTATTTCGTGACTCCATTCGATGGGTAAATAATCCCATAATTGATGCGGCACTTGTGCAACAAGTTGTAGAGTTGCATGATCTTGTGATTTGATCACAAGGGAATGGCCAATTCCTCAAAGTGAGATTGGCAGACTCTTATGCAAGTTATCTTGCAAGAGGATGAATAATCGTCCTAATATAGTATCTTTCTAGGGTAAAGATAATTGCTTGGAAGCAAAGGACAAGCCAATAAATTGGAATAACATATGAACTTAAGGTATTGATCAAGTCGGGTTAATGGGGTACGCCCTAACCTAGGATATAGGGGATCTAGCCAAGTTGGAAGTAATCCCAAATCAAGTGTTGGATGCATTTGAAAAGAAGGATTCACTCCTTAGCAATTGGCCAACAATAACGACCAATGGAAATGATTATGCTTGTTACATATTTAAGAGCACTATTTTGCTTTGTTTTATCAAAGAATTAAAGGATAAATGGATATCTAATGCTTCAGGTTGAAGGCCTGAAGGGAGAGGCAACTTCAGTTACCCCCGACTGCCTGCCTGACCCTAACCAAGGGGGTTGTTAACCGCACCGGGAAGGTGGACTGAACCCGCCATGAGAGGTCTCTCCGTTAAGCGCTACTTGGAGCAGGAGAACGCTTGGGTGCCGGGGGGGCTCTGGCCGTAAATCCCTCACCTTCCGGGACCTGCATAAGAGGCTAACGTGACTCGGGATTGGATCTCGAGCCCCGCATACTAGTCTACGGGCGGAATCCGTGATTGGTAATCCTTGTGGATTGCTGGATAGCCTTCGGGTGGATTGCGGATAAGCCTACGGGCTGGACTTTATGTATTTCAAAGATAAATATGATAACTTGTTAAAAAGGAACTTGTTTGACATTGCTTTTTATTGTCAAGTGCTATGATTACGTGAAGGAACAGGCTAATTAAGGAAGCTGATTAATACATGTCCAACGAAATGTGTTAGGTAATTAAACAACTTGAGGAAAGTGCAGTGGATGTGGCCATAGGTCCGTCCTACAGATGGGTGGTCTGAGTTGGCCGAGAACTTTTCTCAATCAAGATGGACAGCAAGAAGATCATTCAAAGAACATGAACAACAAGAGCGTTGACCTAGAGTTATAACTGATCTCGATTTATGCTGTTTTAGGGGAATGGAATGGGACTATGCCTTATGGCAGAGAGGTTGAGCTTCACATCCCTCTCATTTCCCATTCTCCATGAACCAAGTGCAACATGAATCAGCTTCAGTCCCGACGTTTCTGCGTAAAGTAGTTCGCTTGGGTTCGACGCTAGTTGCCGTTAGGAAATGACCAATAGGAAAAACCCAAATTCAGGTCGGTCCTAAGTGGGAATGGCTGGAATACTTCTACTACGTGGCAGACACGGAAAGCACTAGATCGCAAATCCCGTAACATTCTATGGTGGTGTCGGGCGGAGCTTTCTAGACATCCTTTCTAATGGACTGCTAAGACGTTTCGTGAAGATAACAGGTGGACACGTTACATTTACGGATGGCTTGTGGGATTTGAAGCTAGTTTGCGAAAAGCCTCGTACAAATGGGTCTTGCGGGAAGGGAGGCTTTATGAGCTTCTTCTTCTTCTCTTAACAATCCCAGGGGCTAGGAATGGACTTATGGGGGATTAGTGGGAAGGGGGTTTAAGGAAGCCCCTTAGAAGCTTCCTAAAAGAAGCTTCTAGTAAGCTTCTGGCTACGGGCAGCAGACGTGGAAGAGGGAGGGGGTAATAATGAAGAGAATGTATGATGACGAATGGGAGTGGCTTGATGGCGGCACATGGGCTCAGCATCAGCATGCAGCATCGACGGTAGCAACCCGGCAGTTGGCGGCTGAAGGCAGAATGGCGACGGCGAATGGCGTCTCACACGGTAGTAGCAGGCAGCTCTTGCCTCTCAGCATGGCAGCCTCTCCTTCCCTCTCTGTCCGTCAGCATTTGGCTTCTACGGCGGCGGCTTCTCCAACACGACCTCTCTCTGTCCTTCTTTCCTCCCCACTAGAGGGGGGGTTTATATAGCCCAAGAGGGAGAGGGGAGCTCCACACGTGGCCATTGCATGGCTCCCTCCGCCCCTCCTCATGTAGCCCACCACTCAACTAAGCCCATCCCTCCACACTCCCTCTCCTCCAACCGTGCATCGGCTAGGAAAAAAGGGATTAAAAAAATTTGCTTTAATAATATCCATTTTGCCCCTCCCAAGAGGGTGTTTACCAGGGGTTTGTGGATTTAAACCCCGGGCTCGGTTTGCCAATGCGGAGGTCTAGATTGCCACACGTGCGGATTACGGAATAAATTGTCGGCAATTTCCATACAGAAGATACCCTTTGCACGAGGTTTACGCAGTGTGCCGGAAGTCAATATTCACGAGCGGGAGTATTACATTCTATCCCCCTTGGAGGAATCGAGATGTCCTCATCTCGAGAAAAACTGGGGGTATTATTGGTTGAGAGTGCTTTCATCCATCCAAGTGGCATCCTCCTCGGGATAATCTTTCTAGTGGATGAGGCATTCTCTCAAGGTTATGGATCTCAGTTTTCTCTCCCTAACATCTAAGACCTTGTCAGTAGGCCGTAGCTCAAGGACTCCTTGGCTAGGCATTACAACTTGTTGGTCATCAAGTACATGGCTAGGATTAGGTACATACTTCTTCAATAGGCTGATATGGAATACATTATGAACCTTTAGGTTCTCAGGGAGTTGCAGTCTATAAGCATTGGGTCCTAGGCACTTGAGGATCTTGTATGGTCCACAATACCTTGGAGTTAGCTTCTTGCAATCTCCTAAGGATAGGGAACTCTTCTTTGGGCCCACGTGAATGAAGACCATGTCTCCTTCATCGAAGGTTCTATCTTGATGTTTCAAATCTGCATATGCCTTTTGTCTATCCTTAGCGGCTTGGATGTCCTGTCTAATTGACTTCATTTGGCCATCCATCTCTTCCAGCATCTGCCTTGAAGCTTCAAACCTCAAGGTTGGATCTGAGAAGTCTAAAAGACCTCCATAGTCATGCACATACAATGCTTGAAAAGGGGTCATCTGAATGTTTTGTTGGTAAGAAGCATTGTAGGCAAACTCAACCAGTGGCAAGTATTGAATCCACCTTTTTGGTTCACAGCAGCAGTGTGCCCTTAGCATATCCTTGATGACTTGATTGACTCGCTCCGTTTGGCTATCACTTTGGGGATGGTAGGCTATACTAAAATAGAGTTGAGTCCCAATGGCTTCAAAGATAGCTCTCCGGAAGTGTGATGTGAAGAGGGGATCACAATCACTAATGATTCTTCTGGGCAACCCATGTAGCTTGAATATCTCCTTGATGAACAACCTAGCAATGTCTGAGGATTTATAGTTTGTCTTAACAAGAATAAGGTGTGCAACCTTAGTAAGCATATCAACCACAACCATGATGGAGTTGTATCCTCCTTGAACTTGAGGTAGGCCAATAACAAAGTCCATACTGATGAATTCCCATTTCATTTGGGGAATGTCAAGTGGTTGCAACTTTCCTAGCATTTTGACATGTTTGGCCTTAATATGTTGACAAGACAAACACTCAGTGACATATTTGAGAACGTCACCTTTAATCCTCTCCCAAAAGTAGCTCTTCTTGACTGCATTGAGAGTCTTGGCATAGCCAGGATGTCCTGAGAAAGGAGAATCATGAGCTTTCCAAAGTATCTTCTGCTTAAGTGACTGGCTTGCGAGTATGCATAATCTCATTCGATTGTAGACAAGTCCACTATTGATAGAGAGTTCATGATACTTAGCTTGTAGTTTTTGGTCCTAATCCTTGACAGGGATCTCCCTTAGCATCTTTTGATAGGATGGATCATGGCATGCTTCTTCTCTAACTAGCTCAAGTATTGGGTTGTTTGGCATGGATACCTTTGTGGCTAGAGATCTAGCTGTTGATGGATTTTGCAAGATTAGAGAATTAAGGAATGCCTTGCAACTAAGTGCATCGGCAACTACATTCTCCTTTCCAGGTCGGTATTTGATTTCAAATATCCACGTGAATACTAGGAGATGAACCTCCTGCAGGCGCGACTTGCGACTTCTTGGGGGCCATCGTGGGCGTAATTACGGACTTCTGGGTTGCCTTTGTCCTTACGCGATCGGTGAATTTTCTCGCCTTGGTACGCAGCCTCAAGATCTTTGCCTTTCTCCCTCGTACGTAGGAGATACCTTAGCGGCACATCGGATCTTTAAAAGGCAGGGCTTGTGAGACTTGGCCTTATGGGATTTGGGTGTATGGAATTTGGAGCTTTGCGAGGGAGTTTGCGGAAAGGCTCTTACGAATGGTGCTTGCCAAAAAGGAGGCTTTATAGGCTTCTTTAGGAAAAACTGGGGTGGCTAGGAATGGGTTTATGGATGGCTTGTGGGATTTGAAGCTAGTTTGCGGGAAGCCTCGTACGAATGGGTCTTGCGGGAAGGGAGCCTTTATGAGCTTCTTTTTCTTCTCTTAACAATCCCGGGGGCTAGGAATGGACTTATGGGGGATTAGTGGGAAGGGGGCTTAAAGAAGCCCCTTGAAAGCTTCCTAAAAGAAGCTTCTAGTAAGCTTCTGGCTACGAGTAGCAGTAGCCACGTGGAAGAGGGAGGGGGTAATAATGAAGAGAATGGATGACGAAAAACGAGAGTAACTTGATGGCGGCACGTGGGCTCAGCGTCAGCACATAGAGTCAACGGCAGCAACCCGACTGAAGGCGGAATGGCGACGGCCAATGGTGTCTCACATGGCAACAAGCATCTCTTGCTTCTTAGCATGGCAACCTCTCCTTCCCTCTCTGTCTGTCAGCATTTGGCTTCTACGGCGACGGCTTCTCCAGCACGACCTCCCTCTGTCCTTCTTTCCTCCCCACTGTAGGGGGGTTTATATAGCCTAGGGGGGAGAGGGGACCTCCACACATGGTCATTGCATGGCTCCCTCCCCCCCCTCCTCATGCAGCCCACCACTCAACTAAGCCCATCCCCCCACACTCCCTCTCCTCCAGTCGTGCATCGCCTGGGGGAAAGGGGATTTAGAAAATTGCTTTAATAATATCCATTTTCCCCCTCCCAAGAGGGTGTTTACCCGGGGTTTGCGGATTTGAACCCCTGGGCTCGGTTTGCCAATGTGAAGTTCTAGATTGCCACACATGCGGGTTATAGAATAGATTGTTGGCAATTTCCATACGGAAGATGCCCTTTGCACGAGGTTTATGCGGTGTGCGGGAAGTCAATATTCATGAGCGGGAATATTACAAGCTCTCAAAGAGTACCATGGCAGGTAATCACATATAAGCTTATCTTATCTTTTTATGAAGATTAATGTAATGCTCTGTCTTTTGTTCTATGCTCACTAATTTGATCTTTTTTTTGCAAAGATTTGTGGCATACATTGGAGAAAATTGTGCATATAGAGATTTCCATATGATTGTTAGCTTCCAAGAAATATTTGATAGTTGGATCAAAATCATGAAGAGATACTCTAGAGGTGAGCTTATATCCCAAGAGGAGAGTTCAAGAACAAAGGGAATGCAACCTTCTCGTGCTGTATTTCGTTGCCTTATGGGTTTAAAGGATGGAGACATCCTTACACTACAAGAGGAGATCAATGAAGGTCATATCCTTTTTCTTAGAAACAAATGGGATAAGGAAAATATGATTGACACGAAAACAAGGGCTAAGCAAATCAAGGAAGATAGGGTCCTAAAGGAGGAATTAGTCACTCTTTTCAATGCTTTAGTTCCAGAAAGCAGTGTTATGATGAAGACTTGGGAAGAGCTTGTTGATGACTATGATATCAATGATGAAGTCTACACAAAGATTTTAGGCATTTGCAATGATTGGGTATCAAACAAGCTCACACGTGGAGATGATGTAGGTGTAAAATATTACACGGCGCAGCGAACAGAATCTGAGAAAGAGATAGAGAGTACACAACAGATAAGAGGAGAATCAGTAAATTCTTTAACTCCAAACAACTGATACAAAGATGGCTCTGTCCACCCGTGCGCTTCCACTGTGTGAAGCTTAGATGGCGATCTAGACAGAAGATAGGTGAAGAGCTTAGGGCTAGCTGGAACAACAACTCTGACTGGGTGAAAGATGAGTGTGAGATGGCTGCGAAGGGGTTTAGCTTTTATAGCCCGCGAAGGTCGTTAGGTCGGCCTGCTGACCGACCTACCATATGAGCCTCCACTAGTCGGCCAGGGAATATTCCAGGGAATATTCCCTTTACCATCGGGCCGGGGGCGCTGCCCCCGGACCCCCGCCAGGGGGGCCGCTGGCCCCCCTGGGACCCCCCAGCCAGGGGCCGCTTCCGCGGCCCCCGGACCCCACAATAGGGGCCCCTTTTAACTCCCTTACCACGCAACTCAATGCAATGTGCCTCGAGTTGCTACCAGCTTAACCACTCCGTCTAACCCAAAGATTAGACCCACAACAGTCACCTTTTTGCCATCCGGTCACATAGACCTCATCTGATATAAAAGTCAGGACTCAACCAATGTCCGGGCTCACATTTGGCTTCTCCTCATAATGGGGGCCTTACAACTTTGAGCACCATGGATCATTGGTAGCACCTAATGAGGGTGGGGCATTGATCATATCTAACACCCCCCCTCAATGTCCACCCATAGGTGAACTATCTCCTCGGCCCAATGCCGAGTCTCTGAAGATGAACTTGAAGCAGATCCTTCGTAAGTGCTTTGGTGAAGATATCTGCTCCATTCTCCTCTGTTGGACAGTAGACCAATTCCACTATCCCATCCTCCATCAAATCACGCACATAGTGATACTGGATCTCTATATGTTTGGTGCGTGCATGAAACACTGGATTTTTGGCAATGGCGATGCAACTCTGATTGTCACATCTCAGCACAGTTGGTTCTTCATCCTGCACTCCCATATGCCATAGAATCCTTCTCAACCATACGGCCTCACATGCAGCAAAACAAGCTGCCTTGTACTCTGCTTCGGTAGAAGACAATGCCACTGTTGGTTGCTTCTTACTAATCCAAGAGAGAATTCCTGATCCCAAAGAGAAACAATAACCAGAAACTGACTTCCTGGAATCAATGTCTCCTGCCCAATCTAAGTCACAGTTCCCCACAAGAGAAGTTCCGAAACTGTATGTGATACCATAGTCAAGAGTTTTCTTCAAGTATCTGAGCACCCGCATCCCAGCCTTCCAATGACTCTCATGAGGTTTGTTTGAAAACCTGCTCAAAACACCAACAGCAAAACTGATATCTGGTCTGGTGTTACACAAGTAGATTAGACTGCCGACCAACCTCCTATACCTCCCAATGTCTGCTAGTTCTGATGTATCCTCAACGGATAACTTTACATTCACCTCCATAGGTGTAGCTATCTCCTTGCACTCGGTCATGCCAAATGCCTTCAAGATCTCCCATGCATACTTCTTCTGAGAGATGAAGATCTTTCCTGGCTCTTGCCAGACTTCAATCCCCAAACAATAGTGCAGCAAGCCCAAGTCTGTCATTTCAAACTCAAAACTCAAAGCCTTTCGAGTTTGGTTGATCATATCTTCATAGTCACCTGTAATAAGAAGGTCATCCACATATAGGACAATCACTGCAGACTTTTTACCATCCCTGTAAACATACAAGTTAGCATCTGAGGCACATCTTTTGAAGTTTAGGTTTAAAAAGAACCTATCTATCCGTTGGTACCATGCTCTGGGGGCTTGTTTCAGCCCATACAATGCCTTCTTCAGTTTACACACTTTGTTCTCAGAATGGGGGGCCTCAAACCCTGGTGGCTGAGCCACGTACACCTCCTCCTTGAGGTCACCATTTAAGAACGCTGACTTAACATCCATTTGGTACACTGGCCACTTCTTGTGGGCAGCCACTGCAAGTACCGTGCGAATAGTGGTCATTCTGGCAGTTGGGGCAAATGACTCTTGAAAATCAAACCCTTCAACTTGTGAAAATCCTTGGGCAACCAGTCTAGCTTTGTACTTTTCTAAGGTACCATCAGCCTTGTACTTTACCTTCCAGATCCACTTGGTGCCAATAATCTTCCGCTTTGCTGGCCGATCCACTAGCTCCCAAGTGTCATTCTTCATTATGCTGTCATACTCCGCCTGCATAGCAGCCTTCCATGATGGATCTGCAAGTGCTTCTTCTAAGTCAGTTGGCTCCTTTACTTCTCTCATAATCTCAACCATCAAGGCCATGTTGACTATGTGAGCAGAAGCCCTCCTTTGCTCCTCTATTCTCTGAGACCTCCTTGGTCCGTCTGCCTTCTCCTCAACAGATGCAGGCATAGGATTATTGTGGTCATAGAGCTGCTTCACCCAGCGCGGCAATGGCTTTTCCGGTGGGGTGATGTCAGGTTGGTGAACTTTTTCCTCATCATCTGAAGATGATGCTTCCTCCTCCTTAAGGATAGGGATAGCTCTCGGGACAGGTTCATAGTGGACTACTTCTTCGCTTGATGATAAAGTGGAAGACCTTGCCTTCTCCTCCTCCACTGTATGCGGCTCCTCCTTGAACACCACATCACGGCTCGCGATGATCTTCTTTGCCTCTTGGTCATATAACTTGTAAGCCTTCTGCTCATCACTATAACCCAAGAAGATACATTTTCTGCTTTTTGGTTGTAACTTGTTTCTCTTCTCATCTGGAACATGTGCATAACATTCACATCCAAAAATTCTGAAATGTGAAACAGATGGTTTCTTACCAGTGTAAGCCTCATGAGGTGTTTTTCCCTTGAGAGCCTTTGTGTAGCTCCGATTTAGAATGTAGACTGCAGTATTAACAGCTTCAGCCCAAAAATGGTTAGGCAATCCCTTGCCCTTTAGCATGCATCTTGCCATCTCCACAATGGTACGATTCCTGCGTTCCACAACACCATTCTGCTGAGGTGTGTGAGGCGTCGTCAATTGACGCTTGATCCCTTTGCTCTTGCAAAAGCCTTCAAACTCCTTTGAGTTGAACTCACCACCACCATCTGTTCTAAATTTCTTCACACTTTTCCCTGTTTCATTCTCAACAAGTATTAGCCATTCTTTAAACTTACCAAAAGCTTGAGCCTTATCACGAAGGAAGTACACCCACATCTTCCTACTGTAGTCGTCGACAATCAACATAAAATAAGAAGATCCCCCCAAGGCCTGTGTAGGCATCTTACCACACAAGTCAGCATGCACCAACTCTAGAGGAGCATGTGCTCTATTCTTGCTTTCTTGTGGAAATGCCTTTCTCTGTTGCTTGCCCATCATACAAGCTTCACATGGTTCCTTCAATTCAGTTATTGTAGGTAGGTGAGCAACCATACCTTGCTTTTGCATCTCCTTCAATACTGCAAATCCGATGTGTCCAAACCTTTCATGCCAAAGCTTACTTGTGCCCACTCCAGCGGTGGCTGTAAGAGCACTTAGCTCATACAGGTTGTTCCTCCTTTCTCCTTTGCCAACAATTGTGCCAGCACTATCAATAATTTCTGCACCTGCCTTCTTGAACCTCACTTCATGACCAAGATCAGTTATGGCAGCAACTGATAAGAGATTTCTTCTGATTTCGGGAACATACAACACATTTGAAAGCTTTTTGACTTCACCATTTGCAGCAACAAAAGAAATAGTACCTGTGCCCGCAGCAGGGCATTTAGCATCATTTCCAACCGTCACAGTGATGGATTCTTGTAGAGGCTGCATAGAACTGTATAGACCTTTCTTGTTGGTCATGTGACGGGAGGCCCCACTATCCAACACCCAAGAGTCAGTGGTAGATTCTTCTTGCGCCGAGGAGCACACTTCCTCAATGGTCGCCATGAATAATTCCAACTCTGCTTCAGCCGTATTGGCTGTCTCTTTCCCTTTACTTTTAAGGGTACCATTCTTTTCATCTGCCTTCTTGACACGACAATCTGCAATTGCATGTCCTTTCTTCTTACAGTAGAAGCACTCTCCTTGAAACTTCTTCTTGCCGCCCTTCTTCTTTTTGTCACCATCATTTTTGGTGGAGGAAACACCTTTGCCTTTTGCATTGGCAGAGAATGCAGCATCTCCATTGTTGCTTCCTTCTCGGGCTTTCAGCCTCAACTCCTCCTCCATTAATAATGCACAAAACTCCTCAAAAGTCAAAGCTTGAGGTCTCACCTGAGTATTAAGGGCAGTTACTAGTCCATCAAACTTTTGTGGACAAATCCGAACACACCTCCGAGCTAGCTCTTCGCTAGTCTTTTGTATCCCAGCGCCAGCCATCTGGTCGCGCAGATTCTTAATCCGAGTGATGAATGCTTCAACCGTCTCTCCTTCAGCAAACTTCTCCGCTGCTAGTTGATTCTCCAAGTTTTGAATCCTTGTTTGGTTTCGTGTTTCATACTGACTTCTTAGTACATTCCAAGCCTCTGACGCTTTGGTTGTATGCTGAATCAGAGTCAAAACACTGTCAGAACAGCTTGTAACTAAGGCACACAATGCATCTGCATTCCTTCGTTTCCAAGCTCGTAGAAGATCTGCATTCGGAGGAATCATCACACTAGGATTTGATGGGTCGGGGGTAGGCTGTGGTTCTGCGTCAGTTCCCAGCACAGTCTCCAGAAGCTCATAAGAATCAAGGATAGTAGTAATTTTGAACTTCCACAAGGTGTAGTTTGTACCATCTAACTTGCCTTCGCTGAAGGTTGGTGGACGAATCCTCAGTGTTTGAATAGCCGGTACAGCAGCACCACCTCCTGCACCGCTTCCTGATGCGCCAGAACTGCTTCCCGGAGTCGACATCGTTTCTCTTTGCTGTTGAAGCCTTTGCCTCTTGCACTCTCTCCGATCTCTAGAGCCCCCTGGGCTCTGATACCATGTAAAATATTACACGGCGCAGCGAACAGAATCTGAGAAAGAGATAGAGAGTACACAACAGATAAGAGGAGAATCAGTAAATTCTTTAACTCCAAACAACTGATACAAAGATGGCTCTGTCCACCCGTGCGCTTCCACTGTGTGAAGCTTAGATGGCGATCTAGACAGAAGATAGGTGAAGAGCTTAGGGCTAGCTGGAACAACAACTCTGACTGGGTGAAAGATGAGTGTGAGATGGCTGCGAAGGGGTTTAGCTTTTATAGCCCGCGAAGGTCGTTAGGTCGGCCTGCTGACCGACCTACCATATGAGCCTCCACTAGTCGGCCAGGGAATATTCCAGGGAATATTCCCTTTACCATCGGGCCGGGGGCGCTGCCCCCGGACCCCCGCCAGGGGGGCCGCTGGCCCCCCTGGGACCCCCCAGCCAGGGGCCGCTTCCGCGGCCCCCGGACCCCACAATAGGGGCCCCTTTTAACTCCCTTACCACGCAACTCAATGCAATGTGCCTCGAGTTGCTACCAGCTTAACCACTCCGTCTAACCCAAAGATTAGACCCACAACAGTCACCTTTTTGCCATCCGGTCACATAGACCTCATCTGATATAAAAGTCAGGACTCAACCAATGTCCGGGCTCACATTTGGCTTCTCCTCATAATGGGGGCCTTACAACTTTGAGCACCATGGATCATTGGTAGCACCTAATGAGGGTGGGGCATTGATCATATCTAACAGTAGGGTCCCTCCTAAATGGAGAAAAATATATTGTGAACTTCCTAATTGGAAAAAAGCAAAATCCTCTTCAATCCTCCACTACTTCCCCTTGGCGTGTATATATTGTCGAATGCAATCTAGAAAACTTTGATCTTATACATAATGTTTACATAGATCCAATTACCATTGGGGTTGTTGTTCTAGATGCAACACATGGGATTGAGGGAATTAAATGGGACTCTATAAAGTTTGGAAAGGTTGTATCCACTCTACTACAAATGACATGTGAACCTAAAAAATTCATGTTGTTATCATTTCTTGCAAGTATCGCATGCTAGTTGGTAGTGTTGACTATTGAGATATCGAGGTCCACTCGTGATATGCCAGGGTGACCGTTGTGCATTTATGTCACCGACTTGTCAATTGCAGATGCGGTTGGTACACCGCCCATGAATAATAGCCAGATGACAGCTATCCTTATCTACTCTAGTTCGTGGCTCAGCTAGTATGCCACCTTAGTTAGTTGAGTTTGGTTTGAGACCCATATATAGGGTTCTTCTATTTCTACGTACTAGAATTCTTTTTGGATTACACAACTAAGAAGAGGAAAATTGTTTTCAGCCTCCACCTTTGTGTGTATTCCCCCATTGTGCAAGCAAGAAAGCTACAAGTGAGACTCCTTCCTTCTCTCCCACAATCTTGACATGGTATCAGAGCCTTGTTCGTGGTAAGGAGCTCAAGAAAGCAAGCCAAGTTCGCGGGGTTCTGGTAAGAGGACCAGTGTTGCTTTCATTCTTCTGTTTTGGGAGCAAGTCTCTGCATAGCACAGTCGGAAAGTGCAAGAGTGCATTGTCTCAGGTTGAGACGCCCTTCGCGGTGAAGCAAGAGGGTAGTATATACTGCGGGAAAAGGCTTTAGCCCTTGGTGACCCTATTTTTTTGATTTGAGGCCATTTCGGGGCCTGTTTTGGAGGCGGAAGTTTTCTTCACACACTCAGGAAAAGGCCCAGTTTTATGCTGTGCGACCACTGTTCTACAGGTCGGTGAAAATTTACTGTAGAAATTGCATTGTATGCTTGTGTGCAGAGACATTGGGAGTTACAGAATCATCATTATTGCCTGTTGATGCAAAATCGTCACTAGGAAGTGACTATGTGGTCAAATACCACTTTCTCAGTTTTGCAGATTTGCCCTTGTGAGGCTGAAGCTGTGTTCTTTGCAGTGACAAAATTTTTTGCAGTGTTCTGTAATGGCGTCTGATTCTCTTTCACAAATTGACACTGAAAAGTTGACAAGAACAACTTCCAAGCATGGAAGTTTAGAATGACGAATTTCCTTATGGGAAAAGGATATTGGGAATTTGTTGCAGGAAATGAAGAAGAACCAGTTCTTCTTGATGTTCCCAATTAATAGAAAATGCAAGCATTTAAAGCATGGCATGAGAGAGCTAGGAAAGTTATGTATTGGCTGTCTATCACTATTTCAGACTCTATGATTGTGCATATTTAGGATGCAAGTACGCCAAAGGAGGCATGGGATACTTTGTTAAAAATGTATAGCACAAATACGCAAGCTAGGAAAATGCAGCTCAAGCAAGAGTTGCATAATGTGCAAAGAGAAAGTATGAGTATCAATGACTACCACATGAAGGTGAAGAAGATTGCAGATGCACTTGCTTCCATTGGGTCGCCAGTGGAAGATGATGATTTAGTTTCTGTGACCTTGAATGGTCTAGGAAAAGATTATGCACAGTTTCGAACATCCATTTCAGTTCGTGAAAGATTTCCTGATTTTGAGGAGTTGATTGCTCTTCTAATTTCTGAGGAGCAGAGAAATGGTAGTGCATCTTCTTCAGGAGGAACTTCAAAAGAAGCTGTCTTCTACTCAAATGCTGGAAGAGGTAGAGGCAGAGGTAGAGGAGGCCAATCTGGAGGCCGTGGTAGAAATCAGAATATGCAGCAAACTCAAGAAAACCAGTCCTATG
The DNA here is from genome assembly GCF_053477565.2 of Lygodium microphyllum. Taxonomy (NCBI): domain Eukaryota; kingdom Viridiplantae; phylum Streptophyta; class Polypodiopsida; order Schizaeales; family Lygodiaceae; genus Lygodium; species Lygodium microphyllum. Next base: position 171,005,754 of record NC_141140.1, read on the forward strand.
GAGCAGGAGGTGGTAACTCTAGAGGTAGGGAAAGCCAAAGAGGTCGTGGTGGATGGCAAAGAGGCCAAAATGCAAACAGTAATGTTGAATGCTACTACTGTGGTTAAATGGGTCATATGGCTAAAGACTGCTATAAAAAGCAGAATGACATCATGAATGGAAAATTGCAACAAGGGAATTATGCATCTTCTAGTAGACGGGGTGATGACAGAAATGAGCATTTGTTTATGGTGCAGCACATGAAAAATTCTGTGACAAGTGCAGAAGAAAGCAACGATGTATGGTATGTTGACTCAGGTGCATCAAATCACATGACAGGTCATGCGGAATGGATGGAGGATGCAAGGAAAATGGAAAAACCAGGATTTGTGGAGACTGGTGATGATACTGCACATCCTATTGTGCAGACTGGAAAAATTCCTTTGTCTATGCAGGATGGGAAAAAAAAATACATATCCAATGTATTTCATGTCCCGAATATCACCAAGAATCTGGTTTCTGCTGGTCAAATGGTTGAGCAGGGCTTGCAGGTCAGATTTAATCCTCATGGATGCTTTGTTGAGGATATGAAAAATAAAGGTCGCTTGATAGCAAACGGAAAGAAGAAGGGCAGAATCTTTACGTTGGATGCAGACATGCCTGAATTGAGTGCAGCAATGTTTGCACATGGGACCGGTGTAGTTGCAGATATTTATATCTGGCATAAACGCATTGGTCATGTTAATGTACAATGACTTGAATCAATGCAGGCCCAAAATATTGTTGCAGGATTTCCTAAATTCAAGGTTGCAGAAATGCATAAGGTATGTGAAGCCTGTCAATTTGGAAAACATGCAAGGAAACCATTTCCTAGACATGTTCAAGAGAGTAAGAAGCCATTGGAATTAATCCACTCTGATGTGTGGACTACTAAAGCTGCATCTCTTGGAGGCTGTCATTATTTTGTCACTTTTATTGATGACTATAGCAGAAAAGATTGGGTGTATGTTATGAAAAAAAAAGTGAAGTTTTTGGGCATTTCAAAACTATTAAAGCTATGATTGAAAAAGAAACAGGTCTGCAAATAAAATGCCTAAGGTCAAATGGAGGGGGAGAGTATCTCTCAATGAGTTTGCAAGGATCTTGCAGAAGCATGGCATAAAGCAGAAATATTCATGCAGTCATACCCCATAACAAAATGGAATTGCATAAAGGAAAAATAGGCATATTGGAGAGGTATCTCGTGCCATGCTCAATGTAAAAGACTTGCCAGATTTTTATTGGACTGAGGTAGTTCCTACAACAGTCTACATAATGAACAGGACTCCCACTGTAGCAATACATGGGATGACTCCATAGGAGAGGTATACTGGTAGGAAACCAGATATTTCTCATTTGAAAATTTTTTGTTGCATTGTCTATGTTCATGTGCCAGATGAGTTGAGATCCAATTTGGATCCAAAAGCTGAGAAGTGCATCTTTATTGGTTACTCTTTGCAACAGAAAGGGTATAGATGCTATAACCCTGTAAGTTTACAGTGAGCAAAGATGTTGTTTTTTATGAGATGAGTAGCTGGTATAAACCAGTAAATGTGATTGATAATGTAGATGCACAAAACGGTAATGCTGCACAGAATTCACAGTAGCAGTCCTCGCAAGATATTAGTGGACCTGGAGCGTCCTCTAGCAGTGGTTCACATTCTTCGCCATGGACAGGCAGATTGAGATCAGGAGAATCTTCTCAAAGCAATGCAGATAGTGGTATGCACGTATCACGAAAAGGAAAAGAGAAGGTAGATCAGTCCATGTTTGATGTGAATGCAGGTCACTCTTATGTGGATGGTGAATCCAGTGGCTCAGAATAGAGCATTGATGATGAGTTGGGGATTTCTTCTATTGTTACACCTGGAGTAAGGAAGACCAGGGATTTTTGGAGAGCACCTGGAAGTGAGCCTACTTTGCGTAGGTCTACCAGAGCTAGGTATCTTGTGGATAGGCTGAAATATGATGGATTTACAGCCATTCACTATGCATATATAGTCAAAGTGATACAGGAACCAGAACCCACTTCTTTTGAGCAAGCCATGGGAAAAGAAAAATGGGAGAAAGCCATGGATGAAGAAATGGATGCCTCGAAAGCAAATGCTACATGGGAGTTGGTACCTTTGCCTAAAGATAAGAATGCAATTGGCTGTAAGTGGGTTTATAAGGTGAAGCACAACGCAGATGGTTCTGTGAACAGATACAAGGCAAGATTAGTAGTCAAGGGCTATGCACAAACATATGGCATTGACTATGAAGAAACATTTAGTCCAATTGCAAGGATGGCAACCGTAAGAGCAATCATTGCTATGGCTGCATCAAAGGGATGGTCTTTACATCAGATGGATGTAAAGAATGCCTTCTTGCATGGTGATTTGCAAGAAGAGGTCTATATGGAGCAGCCACCAGGTTATGTGCATGCTGTTCATCCTGAGTTTGTTTGCAGGTTGAAGAAAGCCTTGTATGGTTTGAAGCAAGCACCTAGAGCATGGTCTGACAAGATAGGATAGTATCTTGTCACTATTGGATTTCAGATTTCCAAGGCAGATTTCTCACTTTATGTGAGAAAAACAGAGAAGGGTATTATGATGCTTGTCATTTATGTTGATGATTTGATTATCATAGGTGATAGTGATGAAGATATCCTTCATGTGAAAATGCTATTGAAGCAAAAGTTTGAGATGAAGGATTTGGGAGAGCTGCGTTATTTCTTGGGCATGTAGATCACCAAGTGGGATATGGCTCTTGCAGAGGCAGTATGGATTGGACATGCTGTCCAAATATGGGATGACAGGCTGTAAGCCTATTTCAGTTCCCTTGGAGCAGAATGTGAAGTTGAGCACAGATGTAGGTGAGCTTCTCGAAGACCCTACTATGTACAGACGCATAGTAGGAATTTTGATTTATATGACTATTACCAAGCCAGATTTGAGCAATGTTGTTGGATTGGTAAGTCAGTTTATGTAGGCTCCAAGGAAACCACATTTGGATGCGGCTAGACGCATACTCACATATGTGAAGTCCACATTGCAGTATGGACTATTTTATGAGACTGGGGTTCAGATACAGTTGCATGGATACACTGATGCTGATTGGGTTGGTAGTATTTCTGATAGATGATCTACCAGTGGATATGTATTCTCTTTTGGGAGTGTTGCACTCACTTGGAGCAGCAAGAAATAGCCTACAGTTGCCTTATCGAGCAGCACAAAGGCTGAGTATAAGGGTGAAACAATGGCTACATGTGAGGTAGCTTGGTTGCATAAGCTACTTTATGATATGCATCCTACAGATGGGCCAGTTGTCATTTATTGTGACAACATGAGTAGTATACACTTGGCAAATAACCCAGTCTATCATGCTAGAACAAAGCACATTGAGGTGCATTATCACTATGTGCGGGAGAGGGTTTTACTAGGTTTTATTGATCTAGTTTATGTCAGCACAGAGGATCAAGTAGCTGACATATTCACGAAGGCATTGGGCGCAGAGAAGCTACGAAAGTTCAGAGACCTGCTTGGTGTGCAGGAATTGGGATTGAGCTCGAGGGGGAGTGTTGAGATATCGAGCTCCACTCGTGATATGCCAGGGTGACCGTTGTGCATTTATGTCACCGACTTGTCAGTTGTAGATGTGGTTGGTACACTGCCCATGAATAATAGCTAGATGACAGCTATCCTTATCTACTCTTGTTCGTGGCTCAGTTAGTATGCCACCTTAGTTAGTTGAGTTTGGTTTGAGACCCATATATAGGGTTCTTCTATTTCTATGTACTAGAGTTCTTTTTGGCTTACACAACTAAGAAGAGGAAAACTGTTTTCAGCCTCCAACTTTGTGTGTATTCCCCCATTGTGCAAGCAAGAAAGCTACAAGTGAGACTCCTTCCTTCTCTTCCACAATCTTGACATTGACTTCCTACCAATGGATAGAGAATTTTCTTTTGGATTTATAGATTCTTTTGTGATTTTGACATTACTGATCATGGAGAAAAGCTTCATCAGTTTTGAGCAATATATAAACAATGTCAACAAGCTTTCCATTTTGGACTTTGAAGGCCTGGACAAGGAGTGCAATGATGAAGATCTTGAAGAAGAACAAAGGATTGCAAAGGCCGTTTTGAGAAATAAAATGAAAGTTATGGAAACTACAATCAAAGCATTCAATGATGCTCATGAGGTTGTATTTGATGTATATGCAAGTAGGCTTGCATCTAAGGTGGCATTGGTAAATCATATGAAGACTCTTGCAGTGGTTTGCAACACTCAAGAGCAAAGAGAGGTTGAAGCACAATTGTGGAGGCTCCATGAGAGTGCCAAACAAAATTCAAGCTTCCAAGAGGTTCCTCCTACTGAAGTTCAAGTTCTTGAAGTACCATTCAAGGGAATAGAAGAATCAAGCCAAGATATAGCAAGTCTAATTGTGAAAGAGAAATTAAAGGCTACTTCACGTGTTTAAACTCTGTTCCTTCTCCTTTCATCAAGGAAGACACATTTATGTAATTTTGATTTTTTTCTTGAGAAGTTCCTTCCATTAACATTTGCAAAATTTTCTTTCTTTGGTGATATTACTTAAAGAAATTATATCTTTTTTTTAATTTTTTACAAAAGGTACCATGATGTTTGGTTTAAAAAATCTATTTAAGTAAATATTTTGCTAAAATAGTATTAAAGAGCTCATTAAAATTTGTCATCCTTTGTAAGGATAACTGTTTAACCGTAATCTAGTGTGTAAGAATACTTATCATAATGAAAAGTTTGAGCTAGCTATGCAAAATTTACTTAAGTCTATTTTAGATCTTATTTCAATTAGACTCTTATATGTCTTGTGTAATGATCTTCTCATGTTAGTTTTGGTTAGATTTGTCTAGATGGTCAAATCTCTTCTCTCTTTTAACCTCTTTTACTACATCACTAGTCTATACCTATGCATGTACACCTTAGGATAAGAGAGCCAACAATATATTGCACACCCCAAAAAAGGTTCATTGCAGCTCCCAAAGGAGTTTTACCTAAGTAGCAAATATTGCAACAAAGATTTCACTCCAATGTATCTTTTGAGATGTGTATATGGAATATTAAGGTAAAATCCTTGTTAGAATTCATGAGTTTAAATATCTATGGGATATAACTAGTTAAAAAATAGAATGGTTAGTCCTTAAGAAGAAATTATGAAAACTTATCTAAATAGAGTATAACTTATCTCAATTAAATTTTCGTGTGTCACTCATATGTGACATAGTTTTGGTCACATGGTCAAAAGTATCATGTTTAAATTTTCTTTTAATAATTAGGACTAATAAACACCTTCTTTGTACATGCCATTTTGAAGGCCTTTTTAGAAATTGAATATGCTTAATATTATAATGATAAGATAATTTTTGCAACTAATTACAAGAATCTATTCTTAGTATCTCAAGTATACTTATAATTAGTGATAAAAAGTAGGTATGGAAAAATAACTTTATTAGAATAGATTTTACTTCAAAGAAATCTTCATATTTTTTTTTCACCCCATGATATTACTCCTGGTTAGATTTGTCCACATGGTCAAACGTCTCTTTTCTTAAGATACCATTTATTAAGTAGTACCTATGTATGTATTTGACAATGTGAAGTTAAATTGCTTTAGTGTTCTATGCTAGTTTATAGCTCAAACATTAAGCAGAATGATGAGGAAGTAAATGAATCTAATGTGCTTCTTTTTCTTCTTTGTAACTTCAATCAAGACATCTATGGTTGGATATCTAACAGATTCAACAACAGTAGAGTAGGACGATGTGATTGATGTGTCCTTGATAAGAAATGCAACACAATTATGTGTAATACTTGATCTCAATGGTCTTCTTTTACAACGATGCTTTGCTAAGTCTAAAAGGTTTCAAAGCTTTCAAATGGGAAATTAATGGCTTATTCTTCGACCAGGATGTATGGAATTTCTTGAAGTCTTATTTGCAAGATTCCAATTGGGAGTTTGATCAATAGCTTTACACAAGAATGTCATGGCAGTTATTAAGTGCTTGGAGATCCATGCAAAAAGGAAGTATCCTTTCTTCATGATTTGGGGCCAAGAACAACATCATAGAAATCAACTCAAAATCATATATATGCCAGATAAGATGAGAGTAGAAGCAATGTTCAAGCCTCTGAAGTATGTATGGGATCAATATGGAGATGTTTGTCAATATACCAAGACTATTCTCATAGATGACAAGACCTTACAAAGGATGTCCAAATTCTATGAAGAATTGCATTTATCCAAAAACATTTAATATTAATCGTGAAGAATCTATATTGATCAAAGAACTTCTACCATACTTGACTTGCTTAAGCAAATATCATGATGCACGTGAAGTCATCAAGTTTGATCGATATGGATAGGATCCAATTCAATATGGACATGAATTGTATGCTCAATTCAAGGTTGTCATTGATGAATGGACTAGAGGGAAAAATGATGGTATATCATCTTCATCATCAGCACCACACAAGACCATGATTGATAAAGATGGTATATATGTTCCAACCTTCAATTACTTCTTGCTTCAAGAGACCATCTATTATACAAACACTCTCAACAAATGCCTCGCGTTGTTGTGCCACTACACGCACACTATGTAAAAAAACTAGAATGTGGCTTTTTTATTGATTTAGAGAGCCAATGCCATTTTAGAAATTAGTATTAGTGTCCATGGTTTAAAAATATTAGATTTTTTGACAAGTTTTAGTTATTTTTTGATATTTTAGATATTATCTATTGTAAAAACCCATAAAATTGTAGACAACTTCTAGATTATGATAACATGTAAAAGAAAGCATGTAGCTTTCAGCTAATTTGAGTGGATTTTATGTAAAAATACAGATAGACGAAATTGCGCAACACGTGATCATTGTTTTCAGGCACTAAACAACACTCTAAAGTGGGAGATGAAGAAGGAGTGATCTAGTTGAATTCTAGCCAGGTGTCCTAGTATTTTACCCCCCTTTTGGGATCCAATGGAAGCATCAGATTGGCGATCTGAGCATGGAGGAAGGTACTATTTTATACACGTTTCTGTCTATTAGAGTTTTATCTTCTCATAATGCAAGAATAAACTCACAGGCTTTATCTCCGTTAGTATTATTCTACATTTTCTAATTCTTTTTGGAAGTATTCTTCTACATCTTCAATTTCTTCAAACCCCTTCTCTTCCATCTACTCCTCTACCTGAATCTACCTTCACCCTACTGTCTCTTACCTCCATGGTGGACTCTCGACACCAAACACACCGACATCGTGTTAGGGGAAGCTTATGCTATCATCAGAGGTGAATTCCAAAGATATTTGAGATGATTTGGGGCTAATATCTTTAGCCATATTTAGAGAATTAGCTACAACATTGTTCTTCTAATTCATTTCTTACTCTACAGTAGACATCTTATCAAAATATGCAAGTATTATGTGCCCCTATGGCATGGAAATGTTTGTATATCATTCATAGATACCTTGAGTTGAATTAAGAGGAGCTTTTTCTCTTATTTCCTAGTTGTGGTAACTTATCCTTATCAAGAACTCAAATTGAAGCTCTCTTGAAGCAAGTCTCTTTGCCCTACAAGCCTTGTAATTGAATCATAAGATTTTGTCCCTAATAGTCTACATTGAATGTAATCATGCAAAGTTGATTCATGCTATGGCATCATGTATGAATGATGGGATGCAGAGTTGTTTATGATACATGACAACATATTGCACTTGATTTTATAATTTGTGATTGCTCTTGTCGTCAAGAAAACAAGCTTGATTTGAGTTAGAACTTATGAGATAATACTCATGTGATCTTTGCTAAGAACATGCAGTTGAAAGCTGATCTATCAACATCTTCAAGAACTTGGCTTGAAACCTTCAACCCTTCTCTTATCTCTACCATCTCCGGAGTCTAAGCTCTTGAACCCTAATACATTCTTCTCTCTAAAACCCCTGTGATTGACCATGAAGTACCTCTTGAACCTTTAAACATTCACTATAGTCTACTTATCTTCTGAAGGCACATCTCCATCTATCTTATCCAGTTTTCTTGCCAAACCCTTGTGGTGACCTTCAATCCTATGTGCCACAACAGCGTCATCCATCTCTTACATTGAACAGCTCACAATTATTCATGTTGAAACAAACTCCTTTAGTCTTTACTTTGAAAGATATGGAAGAAATGTAACTTGCTCATGAGTTAGGATATCGCAAACATTTCATAAATGGTAGTGCAACTAAACGTTTTATAGAAAATCTACAAAAGTTGTATTTTCCCAATATACATGATCTTACAAGGCAGTGACTCTATATGAACTAATTTTGACTTTCATAATAAATATATCCCTTACATTAAAGGCTTTTGCATGGCCATGAAATATATGCTTATTAGAAATTTAAAGTGTTTTATGTAGTTACCTTGGTGTTTCTAAACACCACCAATATCAATGAGAGAATCTACTTAAATTTTTTTTTTCTCTCAATAACATTAGTTAATTGTGTTGAAATTTCTTATAAAGTGGTATAAATCCTATTTTTTACTTTATGACCGTCTATTATACAAACATACTCAACAAATACCTCACATCGTCTATCACTTACATTGAACAACTCACAATTATCCAAGTTGAAACAGACTCCTTTAATCTTCACTTTGAAAGATATGGAAGCAATGCAACTTACTCATGAGTTAGGATATCACAAATATTTTATAAATGGTAGTGTAGCTATCTACAAAAGTTGTATTTTTCCAATATACATGATGCAACAAGGCAGCGACTCTATATGGACTAATTTTGACTTCCACAGTAAACATATCCCTTACATTAAGGGCTTTTTAATGGCTATGAAATATATGGTTGTTAGAAATTTAAAGTGTTTTATGTAGTCACCTTACTGTTTTTAAACGCCACCAATATCAATGAGAAAATCTACTCAATGTTTTTTATAATTTCAATAACATTAGTTAATTGTGTTGAAATTTCTTATAAAGTGGTTTAAGTCCAATTTTGTATTGTATGTCTTAGCTAACAAATAATTCTTAATTAATAATAAAATTTATGTCTATTTATTTGGAAATACAAACCATTAGTCAAAGGTTAAATCTTTGGTCTTATAAAAATCATAAACTTCTAGCTTGGTATTTAAATCTTCATTTTATGATATGAAAGTTCATTTAGCCAGTCAAAGTGTGAAGCTAGTTAATATTGGCCAAAGCCAATATCCATCTTGTCCATATATTGTCAAGATAGATAGAAATTTTAAACAAAAGATATTTATATATCATGCATATACATACAAAACATGAAAATGGGATGAGCAATTATTTAACATACTTGTGTCTATTGGTTTACACAAAACAAAAGAACTATCACATCATAGGTTATCGAAACTTATTACTTTATGGTATTAGATCAAGTTATTATACCACACCTAGTTAGTGGTGACTCTTTTAATGTCCTAGTTCATGAAACTTATACATCTCACTTTAAATGATGCTATATCTAAAAGATAAAACTCATATTATAATATCTTCAAATCCATAACATTATAAATTTTGGCCATGATAACATATTTTCATATAATGTTTAAGGCTCTTGTATTCTAAATTCTCTCTACACTCCTTCAAACCTTTGTATTCCTATATTAAACTTGGAAATCTCCTATGTATATACTAGTTAAGCCTCCTTGATGTTTCCACCACCATACAACATCATATTTTGTTAGTATGCTAGAAAAGATAGAGGTAAAATCCAAATCTCCTAATTGCCACATAGCTTATATTCATCATTTAAGCTCTCAAGATGTTTGATCTCATATTTGTAACATACAAAGTGCCCTTTAAAGATAAAAATAAACATAGTGCTCTCTTTCATTCACAAAAGTAAGACATTCATTAAAAGTGGGACTTGGGAAATTCCCAAAATCTCTAATATGGTGTTCTACTATGAGATGTTTAACTCCTCTCTTTTCTTTCATGTTTTGTGCAAGTCAACAACTCATAGGTAGCACCCTACTTTAGCATTGAACATACTCTTTTCCTCTATATAAAATTAAGCACATACAACTCTCTTTAATCTCCCCCAACATCATACATTAAGCTCTATGTAAAGGCTCTCTTCTCTTTCATATTTTATGTATCCTACAAACATCTAAGCTTAAGCACGAACCACATGAACTTATCAAGTAATATGAAGAAAACTAAAGTTTCATTGAATATGCAAGACACTTGCTGAATATCCTTTTCTAGCCTCCACACTAAGCTCCTCATGGAAATAGACCAACGTGTTTGTATGTATATAGATGAATTTCTTATAAAGATAAACTCTTTTACTGTTTCATCTACTGGACATAATACCATACAACAGTGCAAGGATGTTGTATGTATATATGTGTAATTTATTCGTTTGGATATAATTATTGGGCAAGTGGAGCCCCAAGAGGAACACCAAAGAAAAAGGAAATTCTCTTGCAAGAAAATCTATCTTGTAACATCAACAAGCTTGTTTATTAGGTTTTATATGATCACAATGAAGAAAAGAACACCAGGCACAAGAAATCTTCATGCAGCATCATGTAGATCTCCCACGGATTTGATAAAATCAACCATATTCTTCAATATCTTCACAAAATCCATCAATATAACAAAGAAAGTAAAGGAATACACCATCTTTGAATGGAAATACATCACATAGTATTCATCTTCAATATCTTCATAGTCTTCTCTCTCAATCTCTCATATACAATCACTCTGTTTTAATAGAATTGGTCATCTCTGACTCTCTCTCTCTCTCTCTCTCCATCAATAATACATCATATCCTCACTACAATCTCTCATAATTACTCTCAATAATCCTTCTTAGGTCGTGGATACCCCTCCCAATAGGTATCTCTGATATGAAGAGTCACCAGAGCCACTATAGTGTCCTTTCATAGCTCACTACTGTCACTTCACTCCAGTCTTCACTTGAGTCTTCAGCAGCTACTTCTTTCACTTCTTTTAGCTCTTTTGCACTTGTATTCACCTCTTTCCAAGGCTAGAAAACTTTCCCAAGCTACACATACATTCTACAGAACACATACAGAAGCATACAGAATAGTCACAGTATAGTACCAGAACAACTACAGTACAAGGACAGTACAGAGACAGAAGCTCTACAAAAGACCTACAGAAGGTTACAGAAGGTCATCAAAACCTCGTAACTCATACTTAAACCATTCCAAACTCTCAAAAACTATTCAATAAGCTTTCACAAGATCTCAAATTACATCAATCATCAATCCATCCCTCCTTGCAAAAGACAATCAAAACAAAACAGAACAAAACAGAAGCTATACAGAAGGTATACAGAACCAATCAAAACCTATCAGAACATCACAGAACCTCATATCTCTACTGAAAATCATCATGATCTTCCAAACACAATCAATATCATCCAAAACACTCTCAAACCACTTCGAAACCAACCAATCATCTCATAAAATCAACCATTCGGCTCTCAAAAACAACAAAAATCAGCCAAAAAACAAGTCATTTCAACACTCAATATATCCCCACACTTAATAAGGAAGCGTCCTCGCGACCCAAGAAAAAGGGAATACAAGTTTATTCAAAAGCTCAACTTTGATCTTCAATATATCTTCAAAAACAATCCATCCAACCACGACCCCAACTTATAACCTGTATCTGATATAAAAATACAACTAAAGGAAAACCCTTTATACATTAACACTTCTTATCAAACTGGAAATCACAACAAACTGGTAAAGGATATAAGAGTTTTCTACTTCATCATCATCATCATCTTCTTCAACTATCCAACCACGACCCCATCACCACAATTCTCCAAAAATGTAGCTCGCACGAAAGCCAATCCAATAGGCAACCACCACGATCTTTTTACATAAATTAACCCACAACACAAACACTACACACAACATAACCATCTGAATGACTCCTCCAAAAAGAGAGATTTTCATTAAAAATCATCCACCATACATTGGAAAGGATATCAATGAAGATGATCCCTCTTGAAAGATTGATGATTTCGAAAACGATCCATAGACAAGGATTCATGTACAAATGTTTTGGGAGGATTCTGAAAAAACTAAAGACAACACATCCTTTCCAACAGGACAAGGTATCTGCTAGGCAAACAAAGGGCATGAAAATACAATATATCCAGCTAGCTGGGAATCAATGCTCACATTGACATTCATGCACAACTTTGGAATAGGCTTTGAATCATTATGAGAATGCCTATGCATGTACGCTAGATACCAAGCAAAGTGAGCAGTTAATCTCACTGAATGATCTGCAGATTGTGAATATTGCTGAGCAAAATGAATATAGTTCTGGTATGCTTGACTGGCATTTGTCTAATCTCCTGGAATTACTGGCCAGTTTATTTGAGGTCCTATAAGGGAATCATTTGAGCTCCATCCCCTTCTTCTGAAAATCTAATTATTAAACCCGTCATAGTCAGTAACCAACTGAGGTGGTTGAGATATAGAAGTGTTAGGAGAGGGAAGTGGAATAAGGAAAAGTGGATGAAGTGAGGGGTAGGAAAAATCATAAAAGGAAGAATGATTTAAAGAAGGAGTGGTTGAAATTTGTAGGGAATAAGTTAAAAAGGGTGTTAACTGATAAATAGGAAAGGTAGAAGGTACATGAATGGATGGAGAAGGACATGGTGGAGAAGGGGAAAATACTCTATCCTCAATAAAAGAACAGTATGTAAAGATGGGAATTTGAGAAAAAGAGGAAGGTTGGAAAAGAAGGGGTAAAATAGTTGTGGAATTAGTTTGACAAAGGGAAAGATATATATGATATCGGTGAGCCATTTGTTGGTAATACAGGAGGGTAGGAACAGAAGGTCCTAAGAGAGATCTTCTATGATAGGCATAAAAAAAGGTAGAATCAAACGGATTATGATTTGAAAGATAAGCTAAGACATCCACCCTCAGTTGATTAGTACTCTGGGCATAGGTAGGGGCTATGTTCTATCTTTGATTCAGGACCACAGAATCAATCATGGTATGCTAGGAATTATCAGGGCAATTAGCCACTTTGGAGGAGTAACTCTGGAACATGTCAGCTATACGCAACTCCAAATGGTTGACATACAAAAAAGCTTCTAAAATCACGTCCCCCACATACCAAGCCATATCCACTTCATCTAGAATCAACAAGTCTCCTCGTAGATACATGTATGGCATCAACATGGTATCTGTCATGATAGAATCTTCAAACACCATCCTTACCACCTATGTGAGCAACTCAGCAGACCAAGCCCCACTCCATCCATCCTCTGGAAGAGATAAATCCATCGTGGAAAGCTTCATGTAGAAGGCCAACTTCTGTAAGTGGTAGTGGACAAAGAAAGAATGGTCTGGAGGAACATATTCCTGAAACTGCTCAAATCTAGACCATAGCAAATCCATCCTGGATTGCAATCTTTCCACTTTATCTTGGAAGAGAGGACACAAGGTAGCCTGTCTCTGAAGAGCTACCAAGTCGTGCTGTGAGAGAGAAGGGATCAAGGGAACATTAGGGCTTGGAGGAACAGACCGTGACTTTGCCAGTTGATCTTGCAACTGCTTGATTTGGGAGGCTTGTGATTCCACTATGTCATTAGCAGTCTGTAAGGCCAAAAGTTTGTCATCTAAAAGAGTTTGAAACTCCTGTGCTTCTTTGGACATCCTCTCCTTCTCCTCTGAAAGGCTAGTAACCTCTGATTGAGCCTCTGTTAATTGAATCTTCAAAGAAGATATCTCATCTCGTTGGGTTGCAACCAGTTGGGTTTGTTTCTCCATCTGCTTAAACAAATCTGCTAGGGTATCCTTAGCAGAGGCTAGCTCGGATGTTGCCTTATGCAATTGGTCCTTAGACTGCATCAACTCTTCATAAAAGGAAGCGTACAGCTGTTGAACACAGGCTGTCCACTGACAATTCAATGGAACTCTGAATGTCTTTACAGAGGAAAGGGATTGCATCTCCCAAGACTAGACTGTTCAGTGAGGGGACTGATATATCCAACGAACCTTCTCGATGTGCTCTAAACAGGTTATTACAGGTGAGATACCCAGGGAGATCACTGCCAGAGGTAGCAGGAATGGGCACTAAAGGAAGAACTAAAGGAGCTTTATCCGCTACCTGCTTCAAGCGTTTGTGCTATATGAAAAGGGGAGGCGGAGAATCATCATCCTCTATATCAATGGGTTCTGACTCATCTGAAGGTGGAGGAGGAGGTACTGGATCTGATGGAGAAGGTGGAGGCACACTCTTCTGTAACCCTGAGTAGGTCAAGAAGACAGACAAGTACGATCCATAGGTAACATTGGTAACATTTCCCCTGGTGACTTTGACGAAATGTTGATCCATCTTAGTGAGTAGGTAAGTGCTCCAATCAATAGCTACTCCTTTTAACACCATCCTTGAAGCTATGAAAAGCTCTTTGGACAACTACTGGGATGGCATTTTTGCAGGCATAAACCTGTCTTTGAGAAACTGACAAACCATCTTCCACACAGGATCAGTGATCATGGAAAAGGAAACTCCTGAAGAGTTGATCACCTTCTTAACATCCAGCATTTTCCTTATCTGTTTTTGTAACAGCTTCAAAATCTCTTCATCAGAGAAAAGCTGGCGAGTGGTAACAAAGGGTTCACCTTTCGAAGGAAGAGACAGAGCATTCCCTAGGCCTCGAAGTGTCAAAGTCATAGAAATACTCTGGACCAGTCCCAACTTCTTGCTGTAGGAGGCCAGAAACTCATCACACATTGGTGGATCCTCTGGAAGCAATGGAAAGGAGGTAGCCACAAAAGCAGCAAGTCCCGCCTTCGTGAGAGGCTCAAAAGTGGGTAGGGAAGAGTAATCCCGACTGACTAGTGGGACATACTGGACAGGGGGAGGAGCATGAGAAGGCGCCATTTAGATGGTTATACACACACCACAAACACAGACAAACAAGGAGAATGCCTGCAAAGCAATAGACAAAGACCAAGGATAAGATAACAACCAATATGATAAAACGTGACTCGACCAACTATCCCCAGGCAAACCACAACCTAGAAAAAATTCGACATGACCTCCAGACATATGCGACCGAAAGCTTCATGCTATGCAACATGCAAACACCCAAATCCCCGTATCAGACAATAAAGAAAAAAACTACACACTGTACCCTTAACCGTAACAAAGACATTGAACCAAAACATCACCACAACCCACACACATCAAGACCACAACTTTGATAAACCAGTGTTTGATCATGGAGATAACTCCAAAGACTGCGTATACCCATCCCACGAAACCGAGTTCATTAAAAAGGGGAATTAAGTGCAGTAAGGGGGAATTAATTTAAATGAAATGTTTATTTTAATAAATTATTAAGAATGTGTGAATTTTTATTAAGTGATAAACCTTAGCAAGAAAATAGCGGTTCCTTCTTAAAATTTTAATTACCAATTATTAGGTTAAAGCGATGCTTGAATCCGAATCCCGGACTGCGATACCCAGACTGGGTCTCTAAATGCAAGTTCATTTATTACAAATTAGGGTGATGTGGAGCGCTTTTTTGCCAGCGCGTGCTCTTGTGACGGCTGGTTTATTTTAATTAAAAATATGAAAGTACCTCTTTAGCGCACTTAGCGCATGCTAAGTGAACGGCTGTTGTATTTTTTTTTTTTAAATGGTGTGTTTAGCGCGAATGCGCGTGCCATGGTGGTGTTTAGAATTTATCATTTTTTTATTTTTAAAGAAATTAATCGTGATGTTTGGGGTAGCAGAAAAAAATAAAAAATAAAAGGAAAATACCTGGTAGTGGGTGTATGTAAATGCAAAGAATGCGCTCTCCTCAATCCAAAAATATCTGGATTTTGTGTTCAGGATGGTTAGTGGGTATGTGGATGAAAAATGATTTTTTATTTTAGTTTTGTTTTTTTTTTGTTTTTTTTTGTTTTGGTTTAGTTGATGAATTTAAGTGTGTAATGAAGTATTTTTTCAGCTTAGAAAACATGCCAAAAATAAGTATAAATGTTAACTGAATTTTTAGGAATGTCTTGAAAATTAGTTTGAATTTTTTTAGCATTTTTAATGATTTTTTTCATTTGTTTGGGTATTTTTAAAAAGATTTTAGAATTGTAAAATGGTCGAAAATGTTTTTTCTTAAATTGGCAGGTTGAGAAAAAGAGGGCCATGGGTGGCAGAAATAGTAGGAATTTTGCTAGATTTTTATGTATTTGTTTCAGAATTTTTAAATGAGTTTGTTTAATTTTTCAATGTTTTGTTTTGTGTTTTTTTTCTTTTTTTTTGTGTTTTTAAAAGGTTTTGCGGGATTTTGAATTAAAAAAGCTGGGAAAATACCTAGAAATAAGCTGCGTGGCAGCTGCATGTCCGCAACCAACAACAAGCTCCCGTACCCGATCCCGCACAATCACACGATCAAGCACGAACAATCGATCTCAATCACCCACTCGTGCGTGTGGCTGCGTCGCGAGGGTGTCGGCGGGTGGGACGGGGGTTTATGGAGGGGGTGTGGTGAGCTGGCGGGGGAACAGGGGGCTTACAGGGGGGGTAGGGTGTGTGTGATGGGGGGGCTTAGGTGGGGTTAGGTTTTTGTGTGTGTTTTAGTGGTGTGACTGGGGGCTTACAGAGGGGTG
Source organism: Lygodium microphyllum (assembly GCF_053477565.2). Classification (NCBI taxonomy): domain Eukaryota; kingdom Viridiplantae; phylum Streptophyta; class Polypodiopsida; order Schizaeales; family Lygodiaceae; genus Lygodium; species Lygodium microphyllum. The sequence continues at coordinate 171,022,437 of NC_141140.1, forward strand.
GGTTGTTTGTGGTGGGAAAGGAGGTCTAGGTAGGGGGACTGAGATAGGTTAGGTGTGTGTAATGTGTGTGTGATGGGGGGAAGGGGGGCTTAGGGAGAGGGTGTGTGTAGTGTGTGTGAGGGGGGTGCACGTGGTAGGGACGGAGGGGCAAGGGGGCGCAGAGGACGTTGTTGGCGGCGGGCAGAAGGGCTCCAATGGTGGCTAGCAGGGCGGAGACCACAGCGAGGAGGAGCCTCAACAAGGCGGTGTCACTAGGCGGATCGGGGCAGAAGGCGAGCGGAAGGCGACGGGGAGGCGTGATGGCGGGGCCACAGGGCGGCCACGCTAGCAGAGGGACAGGGCGGCGGCGGCTGTCGAAGGCGGGGACGGCTGCAGCACAGGCGGGAGGACGCTGACGTGGCGGTTGCACGCTGCAGGGGCGACGGCTACACGAGGGGAAGAGGGAGGGAAAGGAGGGGAAGGAGAAGAGGAGGGGAGGGGAGAAGAAGATGGAGGAGGTGAAGAGGGAGGTGGAGGACAGGCGGGAGAGGAGGGAGGGAGGAGAAGGGACACGCAGAGAACGAGAGGGAAAGAGAGGGGGAGGCAGTTGGGATGGGGAAGGGGTCGGGAGAGGGGAGGGGGGATAGGGAAAGGTGGGGGTAGGTAGGGGCAATGGGCGGGAGGGGTAGGGGTAGGGTAGGGGCAATGGGCGGGGTAGGGTGGGGATAGTGGAAATGGGCGGGGTAGGGTTGGGGTGGGTAGGGGTAATGGGCGGGAGGGGTAGGGGTAGGGTAGGGGCAATGGGCGGGAGGGGTAGGGTTAATGGGTGGGAGGGGTAGGGGTAGTGGGCGGGGTAGGGTTGGGGTGGGTAGGGGTAGTGGGCGGGAGGGGTAGGGGTAGGGTTGGGACCCAAGAAGGAGGCGTACCCCTGTCCCGCGCGCGTGCACGGGGCGGGGCAAAAAAATTTGCCGTGATGGGATTGAAAGGGCGCCGAAACGTCGGGACGGAGCATGCGGACACGACCGGAGCGCTTTAAGAAGCGGAAAATCGAAAACGGGCGCGTTCACTCGCGGGATGGGGCCCGCAAAAACACATAAAAATAAAGAAAAATTAATAACTCCCAAGCCAATCGTCAAAACGAAATGGCGTAAAAACAAAAAGTGGGCAGGACGACATGGGGAAGAAAGGGAAAATGTGCAACGGGAGTTCCGGGGGGTAAAGGGCGGTCACGTGAAAAAAACACAAAAAACAGATCAAAAAATGTAATTAAAATTTAATATCGAAAGATCTGTGCATCGGAACGAGGTGTAGGAAAAAGGAAAAATATGCAGAAAGATGTGCTCAACAATCCTATCACATCAAAACATAGTTCCGACTAAGATAAGACGCATTCACGTGGGAAAAACCCAAAAAACAGACCCAAAAATAGGATCAGAAATTAATATTGGACGAGCCGCTCGCCAGAATGACAGGCAGTAAAAAGGAAAAAGGTCCGCAGGAAGGGGGGGTATAGGGTCGTCATGGCAAAACACAGTTCCGGCTGAAGTAGGAGGGGTTCACATGCAAAAAACACCAAAAATACGCCCGAAAACACATTTAAAAATTAATAATTAAAAATCCAGAAGGAAAAAGAGGGTGGAGGAAAAAGGAAAAAGGTGGGGGGAAGGCATGGGGACACGGATGTCAAATCAAATTGGAATATTGATGCAAACAAGGCAGGTTCACATGGAAAAATGTCAAAAAGACGCACGAAAAAGTCTTTAAAAATCGGAAAATTAATATTGGACAAACCGTGCATCAGAATGACACAGGGAGAAAGTGGTTGTCAAGGCTAGGATGTCAGATCATGGTTTCAAAGCAAGCAAAGCGCGTTCACATGGAAAAATCAGCTAATTTGTGCAAAATGCGTCAAAAATTAATATCCCGAAAACCATGCACCGGAACAGGGGTAGGTAAAAAGGAAAATTGGTCATTTCAGAAGGAGAAACATGGCTTTAAGGTTGGATGTGGACTTCGGTGAACGTAGGGTGCGTTCACATGACAGGATAGCAAAAGCAGGGAAGGAAGGAAAACTGTAAGGGAATAGCCCCAAGGGTGGGTGAAAAATGAACGGTTGGACGGAAAGGGACCCCATCAGGGTAAAAGCAAGTCATGGCATAGAGGCATTAGCAGGTTGAGGCATATGCAGAAGGGTATGCAATGTAGATGCACAGGGACGCGTCCCCACACTTAAAACCTTAATAGATAGGGTTAACCGAGCAACAGGGACCTAGGACCATGGTACAAACCATCCACTAACGTCCCCACACTTAAAACATGAACGTTACTGAGAAATAGAAGTGGTAGGGTTAGAAAAACTTGGCCCATGTTGTAGAGAATCAAGGTCGATTGTCGACGGCATGTCCTGTATTGTTGTCGGCTGTTGCTAGAGGTACCAAGGCATCTTTACAGCACATGTCCTTCATGGCAAGGACCATGCGGCAGCACTCAGGGGGGTAGCTGGTTGAAGGAATCGTAGGAAATTTGTCGATGATGAGGGATATTGCACTCAACTCACAATCACTCAAATGGAATGAAAGAACTGTCACTCGCCCCATAACTAATATCACTCGAGGAAGAATGATTGAAACCCATATCTTGTACCCAGTTTAGAAATCGACAGGGGAATGGTACAGAGGGAGTATGCCAGGGTGCACAATTGATGGTGCATTAGTGCGTCTAACCCATCTGGCATAAGTGCAAGGAGGAAGGCAAGGGAGCCTTACAGTGCAGTGTACAGAACAAGGTGACATGTCCTGTGATGACGGCAAAGACCCATCTCGTGGGTGCATAAGGAAACGGGAACATACCTGACTCCAAGTGTCATAACGTCCCTCAATCTCACCTCTCGATAATTGATTGAAGAAACTCCAGTCACACTCAGCCCACCCTCTGTCTCACGCTCTGCTAATAGATACAGGAGGGCAGCCTTTTCCTGAAACCCATTGATGTTATCCTCATAGTCACGTGTGCAAAGGTTGTATGCCTTGTGTGCATTTGATGGTGCAATTGTGCATCCCTCCCTATGTCGGCATACGGTGCGAGAAGGAAGGCCAGGGAGCCTTATGGTGCAGTGCATAGAAACAGATCATCTTTGTGCATTGAGAGGCCCATCCCATGCGTGCAACACTTCATTCACACTTCTCACCTCTCATTTGATTTGAAGGGAAAAGAATGGTCTCTCGGCCCACCCTCTATCTCACTTGTTGTTGATAGTTACAGAGGGCAAACCATACTCATGTCCCCATCCGGTTAGGATGAAAGCTCACATCACTCGATTGGTTGTCGATGAAGATCGCGTCGTCTGTTGTTGAAGAGACGTACCCAGGGAGGTAGCCATCAAATCGAACGTTGTGTTGGATAGGTCATGTCGTTTGCTAGAGGACAAGTAGATGCTTTGCAGAGAGACCTAGGACACAGCGTACCAAGGGAGGCAGCTTTAGAATTGGATCCTGGAAATTTCAATTGATGATTCCACTTTCTGGACTACTGGGTGTTGCCACCTTTTCCACAGCCAGCTTCTCGCCCAAGGGTGTTTGCCACCTTTTCGTGGAACGAGGCCTATTATGACAGGGAATTTCTTCCTTTTCTCCCATAATAGTTTTTTTTTCTTTTCTTGTTGTTTTTTTTTGTCTTTTCTTTTTTTCTTTTTCTCCTACTCCCGAGGGTGTTTCCACCTTTTCTTGAAGAATAGGTCGGCATGACAGGGACCTAAGTCCTTTTCTCCCATGACCGATATGTATATTTTTTTCTTTTTTTTTCTTTTTTTTTCGATTTAATCAAGGGAATGGTAGAAATACCATTTGTCAGAACCCATCTCGCCACTGCCGCTGGTGGAAAATAGAGAATAAGAGATCAAGGCTAGAAGGTAGGGTTGAGGGGACAGAGGGTTGTGTCCACCTCATCAGGAGTGACTGAAGAATAGCTATCAGAAGTAGCATCATAAGAAGTACAGTGCCGCGCCAATGAGGGAAATGATCAGATAACCTTGATTGTCAGGATCCCCAAGGAGGGAAGTACTTCTTCAGGTAATATCCATTGATCACGAAGGGATCATCAGAGGCATCAAGGGTCTGCACTTGGACAGAGCCATTAGGGTTGACGGCAAGTACCTTATATGGGCCCATCCACCGTTGTTGAAGCTTGCCAGGAAACTTGCCAAATCGTGAATCATAGACTAAGACCAAATCACCTTCTTTGAGCTCCTTGTGCTTGATGAAGCTGTCATGGTAAGCCTTACGTCGAGCTTGCGTGGCTTCCATGCACTGTAGAGCCATCCTACGAGTTTCGTCCAAACATTCTAGGTGCAAGAGATGGTGTGGCAGTGAATCATCGTCCCCCAAACGCTCTTTGATAGCCACTCTCAAAGAGGGTAATTCCAGTTCAACAGGGAAAACAACTTCTGTACCATACACCAGCTGGAAGGGTGTTTGTCATGTTGCTGCTTTATGGGAGGTTCTGTACACCTAGAGGGCCTCTCTAAGTCGATCGTCCCAATTACAACGATGTGCGGCAATCGTTCTTGTCAGAATCGAGCAGAGGATGCGATTGGTGACTTCGACTTGGCCATTGGCTCTGGAGTAATAAGGAGTGGACTTGCGATGGCAGATCTTATACAACTCTGTCAACTCTTCCATGACTTTATTAATGAAATGAGTGCCTCTGTCACTTACCAGCTCTAAGGGACTGCCAAAACGGGTGATGATATTCTCGTACATGAACAGGGCCACACTGTTACCACCGTCCCGCTTTAGGGCTTTAGCTTCACACCACTTTGTGACATAATCCGTACATATGAGGATGTATCGATTCTGCTTCCTTCTGGTGGGAGGATTGATTGGGCCTACGAAGTCGATGCCCCACTTCTTGAAAGGCTTCAAAGGAAGGATAGGTTGCAGTGGCATGGCACTTGTTTTGGTGGGTTTCCCCATTCTCTGACAAGCATCACATCTTTTACAGTAATCATAGGCATCCTTATGAAGGGTAGGCCACCAGTATCCTACTATCAGAGCCTTCCTAGCTGTAGGTTCTCCTGCAAAGTGGCCTCCACATGGCTCGTCATGGCAAGCCTTCAGAACAATCCCAATCTCATCTCCTGCAACACATCTTCTGAGCACTTGATCTTTGCCTCTCTTGTATAGTGCGCCACCTAGCAGGGTATAGGGGGCCGATTCTAACATAAGCTTCTTCCTTTCCCAACTAGAAATGCCAGGAGGGTATTTTTGGGTTGCCAGGAGATTGGCAATGTCTGCATACCAGGGAGTTACAATTTCTACCAGGAATAGGGAAGCATCAGGGAGGTCTGGATCATCCTGCTCCTCGTCTGCAATCTGTGGGATACGCGACAAATGATCAGCCAGAACATGGGAATGACCCGACTTAGTAATCACCTCAAAGTCGAACTCCTAGAATAGAAGGAGCCATCTCATCATTCGTCCCTTCACATCTGCTTTGTTCATCAGGAAGGACAGGGCCTCGTGATCCACATAAAATTTAAAGTGGGTAGATAGGAGATAGTGGCGGAACTTTTCTAGGGCAAACACCATCGCCAAGCACTCAAGCTCTGTCACTGTATAGTTCCGTTCCCTATCAGTGACTTTTTGGCTTGCGTAATAGATGGGATTTATCTAATTTGGAGGAGCCCTTATGGCAAAGAACTGCACCTAAGCCTTCAATAGATGCATCAGTGTGTACATGGAACTCTTTTATCTAATCAGGAGGTTGCAGAATGGGTGCCTCAATCAAACACTGCTTCAGAGTATTGAAGGATTTGTCACATTCTTCTGTCAAAGTAAACTCTGCATCTTTCCTCAGAAGCTTGTGCAAGGAGGTTTCCTTTGTTGCAAAATGGGCTATGAACCTTCTGTAGTAACCTACATGGCCTAAGAATCCCCTCAACTATTTGAGGTTGGTGGGTGTTGTCAAAGCTACGATCTTTTCGATCTTTGCAGGGTCCATTGATATCCCTTGTGCATAGACAATGTGGCCCAACAGAACTCCAGAAGAGACCCCAAAGATGCATTTGTCGGGGTTGAGGGAAATCCCATACTCCCGACATTGGTCAAAATATTGTTCCAGGTGTCCCCAGTGTTCACGGATCAAACTATAGACACAGAAGTCATCCAAATATACCTCAATAAAGTCGTGCAGATGATTTTGGAATGCGGCCATCATGACTCGCTGGAAAGTAGCAGGGGCATTGCAGAGCCCAAATGGCATCACTCGGTAAGCGTAGGTCCCCCATTCTGTGGTGAAGGTTATTTTGGACTGGTCCTCTTCTGTGATTTGGACTTGGTTATATCTGTTGAATCCATCTAGAAGGGAATAAAGCTCATGTCCTGCCATTGTGTCCAACAGTTGGTCTGTGAAAGGAATCGGAAAGTGATCCTTCTTTGTCTTGGAATTCAACTTTCAGAAGTCCATACATAAACAAAGCTTGCCATTCTTCTTGGGTACCACCACGATGGGTGAAATCCGTTCACTATTTTCCACTGGATAGATGAACTCGGCTTCCAGAAGCTTCAGCAGCTCTACTTTCACCAATGTGGAATAATTCGGGTTCATTCGCCTCTGTCGTTGCCGTACTGGCTTGGCATCAGGCTCTAAGTCAATGTGATGCTGACATATTGTGGGATCAATCCCCTTTAGGTCTTTGCAAGACCACGCAAACACGTCCAAATTCTCTTTCAACAAGTGGTACAAGGTTGACAACTCCTCTTGCGGTAGGCTGCTACCTATCTTCAAGTGGCGTTCACTGCCATCTGCATCCACAAAGGTTAACTGCCTTTCACCTTCTACTTCACGGATGAAGGTCCCAGAGACTGCTTCTGGGTACAGATCCGACTCCTTCAATGGAGTGGTGTCCTCTTCTGATGTCCCACCAGAACCAACTTCTTCTTCTGGTGGAGACTTAGGTTGCTCCTTAAGATGTTGAAATGGGATTAGAGCCGTTTCGGGTTTGGTTTCAAGATTAGTTACCTCTTGGCTTGAAGACTCCTCTTTTGATGACACATCCAGGAACGTCACATAATAGGGACCCTCTGATGCCTATTGGGTTTGTGAGACTGGTGCTTGTTGGCACGGTGCATCATCATCATCTTTCTTTGGCAAAGGTGGTAGAGGATGGCAAGAGCCACTGCTGAAAGACGGCTTGTTCTTCTTTAACCATTTCTTATAAAGATTTTGCATATGAGAAGATCCATTTACCAGACCAAATGGTACCATCGCCATTCTGTCCCATAGCATGAGCTCGTCTACTTCTGAGGCTTCTGGAACTTCTTCTTCATATGTATCCTCTTTGGGTGGGAGAGACTCTTCCGTCTCGCTTTCATAACCTTCTTCTTCTATATCATCTCCCTCCTCTTCTGTCTCTAGCTCTATCTTTGTGGGAGCTCTGTAAGAGAAGAACAGGTACATCTATGCTTCTATCTCACTGTCAGAAGTGATTTCGAAAATCGTTCCTGGTTCAGGCAGGAAGTATTCACCCATTGATAATGGCTTTGCATCTTTTGGAAGTTGGCTTACAGTATCCACTGTTAAGGAACGTGCCACTATTTTCTTGGGAAGGATCTGTTTGACAGCATCTTCATCTGCTGACGTGCCATCTGTAGCCTCATTAGGGGAGTCAGAAGATAATTCCAAGGAGGTGGATCCATGCCCTTTTTGAGCACCATATAGCTTCAGTACTACTTTATTGGGTTCTCTACCCAAGGTCAAGGTTCCTTTGAACCAATCCATCCTTGCTCTGGCTTCAAAAAGCCATGGTCTGCCTAGTAACAAAGGGTAGGATGTACCATAAGAGTTTGGTTTCACCACCAGATAGGTTAGCCAATAATCTTTTCCAGCCACTATAGTCTTCACATATGGGAGAATGCCCAAAGGCTTGATTTTGCTTTGATCCGCCAGTCTGATGAGCCATTGGGTTGGTTGCACACCTTGTAGGCCTAGATCCTTCATTGTCACATCCGTCATAATGTTCGCTGATGAACCACCATCAATCAGTGCATTTGCAATAAAACAACCTTCTATCCACACGCCAGTTTCTGGGGTACCCGGATCTAGGAAGGCATTAGCCACGTCCACTTCTTTTACAGGCTCTGAAGCTTTATTGGACTTTGTTGCTTTTGAGGGAGCAATCCTTAAGCCACGTCTTCTTGTCAGTATACTTTTGAACCTTTTTCGACAACTGGGAGATAGCATCAATAATTGTTGGAATGTGAGGTTTGGTTTAAAGGTATCTAGATCTCTGACCAGATCGTATTCCTTAATAGGATCCACTGGCTTCTCTAACCAGTTAGGGAATGGGGCAACACCCATTTTCATTTTTCCTCTTTCTTCTAACAGAGGCATCATGGGAACTTCTTCGGCCACTTGTGGCATTTCTTCCTCTTCTCTCTCTTGGACCTCTGGTATTGTCTCTGGAACTGTCTCTGTGACTCTCTATGGCACTGTAGTACTCTATATGACACTGTCAGGCTCTGCTCTGTTCTATTCTTCTGGTGGAAGATTTAACTTCTGTGTTCTGGCAGGAGGATTATTTTCTTTCTGTATAGGTGGTTCCTTCTTCTTTGCATGCGTGATGGCAGCAACTTCCAATTCCACTAAATTGGAGGTAGGCTCTATCAGTAGCACTATTTTTCACTGGGGCTGGCTTGGACAGTCTTTTGCAGTGTGGTCTTCTCCTTTGCATCAACTGCATAAGGGCTTGTAATCCACTGACCTTCTGGGATTTGGACAATTTGGTGAGATGTGTCCCTTTTCTCCACATCTGTAACACTCCACTTCTAATCTTTGACCACCGCCACAGTGTCTTCCTCTATAACTTTGGGATGGAAACCTTCTTGGACTGAAATTAGGACCAAACTCTCTAGGCTTGGGTCCAATATCCTGTGTTGTCATTTTGGATTCCAACAAGTTGAATATTGTGTCTTCTTCCTTTCATCTCCTATCATGCATCTCCTTCAGAGAGCAAATATCCTCTGTATGGTTCTTACATAAACAGTAGGAACATAAGGCTCCAAGAATGGTTGGTTTTCGTGTACATTCAGTGGCTAAATGGCCTGCTTGATGACACTTACCACACCAAGTATTTGACCGCATCACATCTCTTCCTGCTCCTGCAACATTGGATATGCTAGCGATATTCACTTTCAGCGTCTGTAGTAGCTGCTCTGTAATCACATCCATCAACTCCTTTTTAATATTTGCAACTGAGTTGGATAAATAATCCTTCAAGCTTTCTCCTCATGAGGTACTGGCAGTAGGGTTTTGAGGAGTCTCTGTAATCACTGCATAAACAGGTTGGGCTGGTGCAGAGGGGTCTCTGTTCTGGTTCTGATCCAGAGCTCTTGCTTGAACTGTTGGCTGTTGGCTCCAGTTGATAGGGTTCCGCTGTTACTGTTGATCTGGCATTGGGGAAATTGGCTGGGACCATTGGTGTTGTGGTTGAACCATCATTTGAGGCATTGATTGTGGCCACTGTGGATTTGGTGCATTGTACTATGATACTGGGGGCATCTGTTGGTAGGGGTAGGGGACTATCCCTGGGACTGCATTTGGTGAGTACATCATTCCTGGCATCAGAGGAGGTAAGACTCCTCTTCCTGGATTCATCGCCAATCTAGCTTCCACTTCATCGTACAGTCTTGCACCTTCTGTTTGCAGCTTGTAGTGTGGCTGGTCTTTGCAGCTCCACAAACTTACGAACTTCTGGTTGTAATCCTCTAAGAAACACCCTCTTCTGAATTCCATCATCTAGATTATGGTTAGTCCATCTCTTCAGGATGGATTCCATTCGTGAAACATAAGCTTCTACTCTTTCTCCAGAGGACTGACTTAGATTCATAAATTCCTCTCGCATCCGCTCTTCAAAACCTTCACACCTGAATTTAGTGAGGAAGGCCAACTTCAGGTCGTCCCATGTGCCAAAAGTTCCTCGTGCTTGTCTCTCATACCACTGAAACACTACGCCCTTGAAAGTGGCGGGGAATATTGCTAACCAATGCTCAGGGGTTCTGGCATTGTTAGCCACACATTGTACCATAAACTCTGCTACATGAAGATCGGGGTCTTCATTGTACTCTCCCTTAAAAACTGGCAATGGGACTACATTTGCTGGCATGTCATCAATATTTCCAAGATGGATCTGGCTTGGAAGTGGACCTCCAACAGAAGGAGGAAGGGCTTGATGTGCCATTGGGACTTCTTTAAAGAGTTCCACAAGGGCGTCAAAGGCGGCTTCTACTGTGAGCTCGTTCTCGGCTTTGATTTTTTCTTTCTCTCTTCTCACGTACCTCTGGACTCATTCTAACGCTTGCCTCTTTATTGCGTCATTCATTAGGGGGTTGGCTCCACTATGTTGCTAGTGCTCCACAGAGAATTAACAAAAGGCTTCAGTCCCTGGAGGACTATCTTGCCAACATTTCTTCTACTTCTTCCTTTTCAACGTCTCTGAATTCTACTTTCATGCCACTGCACAGAGGAAGGTATTCGGTTCTGAAGGTGTCAAAATACATACATGTGAGCATTGTGGTGGTGCCATCATCATAGTAATACCAGCTTCTGATGGTTTCAACAGTGTATGTTGTAAAGAACACTCTGTCTACCAACTTCCATTGGGTTGCTAATTGAACAAACAGAAGATTATCAGTGCACCAAGCATCCCATGTATCTTGCTGTTGAGCACTCACGAACAAATTCCAACTCTTGTCCTTCTTGTCTTTGTGAACCTCCACAAACCAAGACTCTTGAAGCTTCTTCACAATCTCCCACTTGATGATGTCTGGAAACTTCTCAATGAATGCCAAATCTTCCATGGATGGTCATTCTCTCTGTTTCTTCTCTTCAGTTTGTTCCCAAACAGTTTGCCACCAAGATGCAAGTTTCTGCTACTTCAACAGAAAGAGGAAACTGTCCACCACATAGAGCATGCATCATGATGGTGATGTGTTTCCGCCATTGTGGGATGAACTTCTTGTGGAAAGTGGCTTTGATTATAAGAAATTCCAACTCTTCAGTGGAAGAAGGAACTTTACAAACATCCATTGAATTATTCTCTTCTTGGCAATGCCATTTCCTTCATTTTTAGCCTCTTTTGATGCTTGTTGATGGCAAGTTTCCCCAGCTGTGCACCAAAAACATGGAGCCCCAAGAGGAACACAAAAAAAAAATGGAATTCTCTTGCAAGAAAATCTATCTTGTAACATCAACGAGCTTGTTTATTAGGTTTTATATGATCACAATAAAGAAGAGAACACCAGGCACAACAAATCTTCATGCAACATCATGTAGATCTCCCACGGATTTGATACAATCAACCATATTCTTCAATATCTTCACAAAATCCATCAATATAACAAAGAAAGCAAAGAAATACACCATCTTTGAATGGAAATACATCACATAGTATTCATCTTCAATATCTTCATAGTCTTCTCTCTCAATCTCTCATATACCATCACTCTATTTTAATAGAATTGGCTATCTCTGACTCTCTCTCTCTCTCTCCATCAATAATACATCATATCCTCACTACAATCTCTCATAATCACTCTCAATAATCCTTCTTAGGTTGTGGATACCCCTCCCAAGAGGTATGTCTAATATGAAGAGTCACCAGAGCCACTACAGTGTCCTTTCATAGCTCACTACTGTCACTTCACTCCAGTCTTCACTTGAGTCTTCAGCAGCTACTTCTTTCACTTCTTTTAGCTCTTTTGCACTTGTATTCACCTCTTTCCAAGACTAGAAAACTTTCCCAATATACACATACATTCTACAAAACACATACAGAAGCATACAGAACAGTCACAATACAGTACCAGAACAACTACAGTATAGAGACAGTGCAGAGACAGAAGCTCTACAAAAGACCTACAGAAGGTTATAGAAGGTCATCAAAACCTCATAACTCATACTTAAACCATTCCAAACTCTCAAAAACTATTCAATAAGCTTTCACAAGTTCTCAATCTACATCAATCAATCCATCCCTCCTTACAGAAGACAATTAGAACAAAACAGAACAAAACAGAAGCTATACAGAAGGTATACAGAACCAATCAGAACCTATCAGAACATCACAGTACCTCATATCTCTACTGAAAATCATCATGATCTTCCAAACACAATCAATATCATCCAAAACACTCTCAAACCACTTCCAAACAAACCAATCATCTCATAAAATCAACCATTCGGCTCTCAAAAACAACAAAAATCAGTCAAAAAACAAGTCATTTCAACACTCAACAGCAAGGCCTGCAAAGCTTGATTATTATTTTACAAACCTTAAAGTAGGTTTCATAGAATAGGAGTTGGAAAATATTAGGAAAAAAATATTGCATTCATAAAAAGAAAATAAGAGCTCAAAATGGGGATTCTTTTCAATGATTTTTAAGTGCAAAGCCTTAATAAAAATTCATAAATGAATCAATGGGGAATATGCTCACCCATGCATAGGGGGAGATTTTACCTAATCTTGTGCAATGTATGCTTTTTATATTTTCCTTCTCTCATACAATTTTGTGTTATCTTCAATTTTTAGTTAACTTATTCAATTGTATGATGAAGGACCTCAACAATGGTATCAAATCAAGGTGACTGGTCTCTACATCAGCATTAAAAGGGTAGGCATCCATTGATCATTGGAGTCATCTTCATCAACATATGAAGCAACCATCAATTTCCTACTAGTAGACAAGAGCTCTTTCTCATGGATTGTGACTTGACCTCTCCTTCTACCCTGAGGTCCATAGAGCATGACATTTTTGGGATCATCACATGAAAACCTACAATTCAAAAAGAAGCCACTAAACATGATATTGGAGGACAAAGTGGATTTTTCTTATAGGATAGAAGAGTCTAATGGGTCTGTGTGGATTTGATTGCATCATTGTTACATTTTGAGACCACTGGTAGTTTGCCATCTTCTCTATCTAGCATGAAGTAAAAGACTTGAGATTGTCTACCATCATCAACCAATGAGTTTCTAGCTTGGATTAGCTAAAGAATTTAATATTAAACTAAGCCTATCTACGGCTTTAAGGGGCCAAAACTAAATAGAGGTTGTTTGCCCATCAATACCTTCTTATGAGACAAGGTGATTACCATCTCTTTCTTTCCATATAATGTATATCATTAATCAAAGTAGACCTCCTTATTAATTTAGAGGAGGTTGTTACATTCATGATAGCCCACAACCCTCAAGCAATTCAATAGCGTATGCCATATCCATCATTTCTTTATAGAATCCCCTTTCCTTACCATTAACATTTTCTCTAAGATCACAACTTACAACAATATATTTAAATACTCCCCAAGCTTATAACTTACAATCTTTGGAAATGTTTAAAGTAAGTTTGACTAAAAATCTAAGTAAAACTCTGAAGAAAAACACAATAAAAATTCATAGTTCATACATGTATTACCTATAGGTTCTAAAACATCTCAAAAAAAGAGTTTGAGCACATACATTTTGTCAATCTATGTAGACCTTCAGTAAGAGACAAGACTTAAATCTTCACTTTTCTCCAATCTCAAGAAGTCTTCAACAAGAATCCTAAACAGAAACGTATGGCCTCAATGTGTGATAATCAATATATATTGAGGCTTGCCTTTGTTGGATAAGTCTATGAAATACGTAGTTCACCTATCCGACAAAGTATCAAGGTTGCAATATCCTTATCTATTTGCATCCTTTGCATACCTTTGATGCAAATTATGCTATAATTTGTTGCATTATTTTGTAAGTACAAATTTTGATACTAATTCAAATTGAGTGAATCCCATATCTTCCCACACTTGCAGAAATTGATTATTAGCATAGAAAATCTAAGTCAATTCTCGTATCTCTATATCATTTACATTGTTTTTATACGATAACATGTATTTTTTGTAGATTTATCTTTTTCACTATTATTGTTATCCACATCTAATTCTAGGCCATAAATATTATATCTCTATGACTTGAGACATCATCACCTATTATAGTCTTATTTTAATTGATTTCATTATTATACAATGATATGATTCTGATGTATTCATTAAAGTGGTTTGTTTGAGTGAAATAAAAGATATCTAAAAGTCACAAAATGATGAACATTTTAAAACCACTGATAATGGAAGAAAAATACTATTTAATTATTTTTTGAGAGTTTTCCCTATGCCAAAGTGGTTTGGTAGTGAATCTTTAAATGCATAGTACCTAATCGATCATATTAATTAGAGAAAACAATAGTGCTAATTTAACCAATGATTTCTTTTCAATAAGCAAGACCTTATGACTACTAGATTTGTTTTACTACCCTTCCTAGACCAAGACATCATAAAAGACAATGTCACTTTCTAAAGCCTCATTAAACTCTCCAATAGGAAGCTTAAAATCCCATTTTCGTATGAGATATTTACAACATGCTAGGAAACAAGAATACAACTTTGAAAAGTACACCACTCCTAACTTATCATCTTAATTGTGATGCTTTTATTTCTCCATGAAAAGAATCACATCGAATATGAAATAACAACATGCATACTTACCATACCATTAAAGGATAAGAAATAGCTTGTAATCCACATGCATATGAACCAACTAGATATTTGATAGTATCATCTAGCATAATGTGTATGCATATTACAGATGAATGTAATGCACAAATGCTTGTTCTTTATTTCGTATTTGGACATATTATACATTATTATGGCAAAGTAATTTTATCACATCAAATTATTCTAATTGAGTTCAATATACTAAGTTAGGAAAAACGTATTTGGTGGCACATTTTTCATGTGAAGTTTTCAAAGTCCTCACATTAATAAGTGACTTCCTATCAAAGGCACACACACACACACATTGAGAGAGAAAGAAAGAAAGAAACAAAGAAAGTTATATTAACGTCTTCTAAAGACCAAAACTGGCCTATGAGACAAACTGTGATACAACTGATGAGGTCTAGCTATCCAAAATAAAAGTGCTGAATGAAAAGCTAAAAACTGGAAACTGAAAATATGGTGCTGTGAGTGTGATAAGTGTCGTGTATGTGTATGTGCGTATGTAGCTCTGGTACTCCACATAATGGCTACAAATGGGGAACAAATGTCGGCTGTGATAGGGGAACAACTGTCAGCTGTGATAAAGTGGTGCGATGTGTATATGTAACAGATGCAGGGAGATATACTATCCTGGGATGTAGTAGTAGTCATCGAAGTCACTAATAGTAGGTGATCCCTCCTGGATGTAGGATGTGGTACATCGGCGGTGGAGAAAGAGCAAACTGGAGATCTGAGATCCAATGTGTCGAGTGTCGTCGGATCTCAGTCTACTGTCGATGTAGATCAAGAATCCTCCGGATCTCCTGTCGGTGTGGCTGTGGGGTTTGAAACCCACGGATCCTCGTGCGGTGTTGGGTACGCTGGTCCTCAGCCTGCTCTAGTGTGAGCCCGGAGGTCTGGCTGGAGGCTGGTACAGTAGCTCTCACTCTGTCTGTCTAAAAGAACTGTGTAATAGTCATCTGGGTGGGCCCCTCTCTGACTGGGACCCGCTGTGTGCTCTGCTCTCTGATGTGCCATGCCTCTCCCAGAAAACGGCCAAATGATCTCTGATCCATATCAGTCATACATCCTTGAAGTGAGCTACTCAATGTGTATCTAGATCTCAACTCTGAGTATGACGGGCATCTGAGAACAAAATGCTCCTCACTCTCCACCTTTGATCTGCAAAGGTGGCATATCCTCTCCTCCCGTGGGATGCCATTGGCTCTACCACTCTCAATCATAAGCTGATGTGATGATACCCTGAGCTGTCCAATAAGAACTCTCAATCGATGTGGCATATAGATCTGCATATATCTCGGAATCTCTATGAATCCCTGCTCTGATATGCTCAAGAACTGTGTATAATAATGTGCCATCTTCGATGGCAGTGGCTGTGCAGGGCTGACCCATGTACTTTGTATATAAATGTGCCATATCTCCTGTCTGATGACTCTATTCCTCTCAGAGAGAAAGAGGGTGTAAGTGGGAGCCTGAGTATCATATAGAAGAGGTGGGAGTCTATCAATGTCCACCAGCCCATGTCTGTCAAACCAAGCTCTAGTCTCTGCATACCATGATGTGGTATCCCCTGCTCGAGCCATCTCCTGAGATGCCATATATGCTCTGTATGCAATGCGATCTCTGTCCATATCTTGAAATCTGTGTAGGAAGCAGAGTGTCTGAAATAATGCCTCGACTAGCATGGGCGGTGTGGCAAGCTCTGCTCGCACAATGTCATGTGGGACTGAGGCCTTGCTGTGAATCAATCTAGATATTATGATCGCCTGAGGTCTCTCCATCAATGTCCATACATAATCCGCAAGGCCTGGCCCCCATATAGCTGCTCCATACATCAGTGCTGGAGTGACTAGAGTATCAAAGAGCCACCCCTTGGTGCGGGGCTCCTGGAAATGTGCCTGATGACACTGTCGCTCCATAAGAGCCAATGCTGAGTATCCTCTAGTGAGGCGGTCACGAGCTTCCTGTGTCATCGAGAAAGTCCCTGAAGCTGTAAAGGTGACTCCCAAATATACATATGATCCTGTGACCTCAATACTCCCTCCTGTTGCCATGAAAATACTCTGTTTACGTATCTGAGCTGATGTATGGAATATAAGAACCTTGGTTTTACCAAGGTTCACTGTCATGCCTCTCTGTATGCAAAAATCATCCAATGCTAATAAATGCTACTGTAATCCCTGAGCTGAGTTTGAGACCAACACAATGTCATCTGCATATAGTAAGATATGAACTGTGGCTCCACTGAGATCTATACCTCCACCGGCTCGCTGTTGAATAAACTCTGCTATCTCATCAATGTATAGCCCAAATAGAGTCAGTGAGAGTGGGCATCCTTGTTTCACACCAATGGTGCTCACAAGGGGATCTGATATACCTCCCGGACATCTGACTCTGCCAGTAACCCGCTCATATAGTGCATAAATACCCCACATCATGTCATCATCCACCCCCAGATCAAGTAGGCGTCTGAAAAGCCTCTCTCTCGGAACCATGTCAAAGGCTTTGCGGAAATCCACAAAGCAACAGTACAATCTCTATTTCTTCACTCGTGTCTGGTAGATCAGACAACGGAGAGTGAAGATGTGGTCTATGGTAGAAAATGCCCATCTGAACCCTGCCTGTCCGGGTGTGCGCATGCACTCTCTCTCTGCCAGCGTGCTGAGCTCCTCCTCCATCACCGTGCCATAAAGTTTGGCCAAAACTGGCCCAATCATGATGGTCCTATATGTATTAGGATCCATAGGATCCCCTGACTTGTGGATAGGTACAATGGTGTGCTCTGTCCACGAGTCAGGGAACCCCTCCGACAATGCACAGTTGAAGAGGTGAGCAATGAGTGGAGTCAATGTGTCTCTGCGAGAGAGAGAGAGAGAGAGAGAGAGAGAGAGAGAGAGAGAGAGAGAGAGAGAGAGAGAGAGAGAGAGAGAGAGAGAGAGAGAGAGAGAGAGAGAGAGAGAGAGAGAGAGAGAGAGAGAGAGAGAGATTTTGATCAAGCTTAAATGAATGAAATAGATAAAATGAGATATTGTATTGTTGTGTGGAATTTTGTTCCTAAACTCTTGAATAAGTATTCTCCTTTTGTAGATTGAGAACATGGAGGTATTAATTATATTAAATGTTTCTAAAGTAATAAGAACAAAGGCCATTAGAAAAATGTCACCTCCATAGTTGCTCCCAAACATGGGTATGCAAATACTTGCATCAAGAAAGTGGTAGAGTCTACTATAAGCATCTTTTATGGAAATTTGAAACAAGAGTTGTGGTATAACAAGCAAGGTGTGCAATCATTAAACTTGTGTGATACACATGCTAGGAAGAAACTAGTAACCATTTAGGAATCTGGAAACACTTTATAATGAAGAGTCCAATATTTTATGCATACTAAGAAATGAGAACAACATGCTTGTATATATACTTGATAAGTTAATGGAAGCTATTCTGTCATTTTGAGTGCAACAAAAAGGCTATCAGGAAACCATTCACTACAAACTAAGATCACAACATCATCAATGATGATTATTTTCTCCAAGGTGAATGGATTATAGAGCTGTTTGGCCATAGTAGAATGAATATCTACAAACCATGGATTTTTCAATCAAACAAGCAATTATTCTTATTTAGCAAGCATGAAAATTGATGCCTTCTATCATATCATCATTTTCCAACCATTGAAAACTTACCTCTAATCAAGTAGGAAACCATTTGGTTGATATTCTCATCCCAAGCCAACATTTTATCACCAAGGAAAATGTCTTTTGCATATTTGTAATAAAAGAGATGGTCATTTTCTACTAAGAAAAGAGATTGTTAAATGAATGAGTTCTAGAATGTATGGGTTTAAAGATATGAGAAGGTCAAATTGTTGAGGGGAAATCCACCATATTGATCAATTACCAGAATGAATTAGAACAAAGTGAAAAGGAGTGAGCTCAATCTTATTTAATTGTGTGCCAAAAGAACCATGATTTTGAGAGAGCTCGACTTGCAAAAACATTGATGATGCATTTGCATCAGCGCGCCCAAATCCATATATATCATTGAACTATAACTTTTGTCAATTGGTATTCTAGATTGAAACCTTTTAAGAAAATAGAAGGTACAAAAGAATAAGTTGTGCATGATGAAGTAGTAAAATGGGAGTAGCTAAATAGTATTTAACAAAATAAGGAAAAATTTTGTTAGGATAGTTCAATCATTTCAAGTGTAAATAGAAAATGTTCTAAAACCTTTTCTCCAATGTCAATGTCACATATCTTTTTGTGATGTCCAACCTCTGTCATGACCGTGAAGGTTTCTACACCATAAACCCATTCAATTAATTATGGATGCTTGTAGCTCTTATTGTGTTTGCATTGGCTACAACATTACTATATCTATCTCAAATCTTGGAATGAGGTGCATCAAATTTAGAAATAGATAAGGTCAAGTCATAAAGATGCATGCATGGGAATAAGCAAGGGATCATGGATGAATGATGCCACGTTTAACACAGCTTCCTATTGCATCAGTGGCACATCTTTCTCCCACACTTGCAAGAGTGGTAACTGCCACCATAGCTAGTGTACAAAAAGGCCCAAGTATTGGATCAACTATAGTACATGTGAATAGTGCACCAACTACTCCAAATATGCCACCAGCAGTAGCACATGGAGTTGATTGGGAGGTGTCTAGCTAGATATATGATTTATGGTAGCTTTGGAGTATATAACACCTCAAGGACAAGTACATGAGCATTGGATCACAAACATGTCAAGTCATGCACAATCAACATAGCTGAGAAACCAAAATTAGACATAAGATGATAACAGTGCGATAACCATACATGCATGTATGTGTGTAGGTTTGGCATACATATGTGTGTGAAAAACTAATATTACTTATAAGATGATAAGAATGTAATAACCATAGATACATATATGTGTGTGGGTTTGAGATGCACATACATGAGTGCATGCATAAAGGCTATGGAATGATGATCCATGAATGTCTCTACTGTGTGGAAGGACTAGCGTTTTGATATTTTTAACCAATCATGAAAGAGAATGGTATTTTTCTTAAATATTAGTGAATAATAAACCATAGGTACGGGAAGATAACCTTTGCTAACACAAATGGGTGAGACATCCATGAGATGTTTCCCATTATTTGAAGATGCAAGAGTGAGAGGCCCATATTTAGCAGTAAAATTAGAGACATAAACTTCAAAGGTGGTTAATGTGGTGGAAGAGGATGTGACCATCATTGATGGTTCAGTTGTGAGGGTACCTATTAAGGTCCCTTCTTTATACAAGGAGTTGACATCATCTCCGGTATTATAAAGACTGCACTTCACAATCCAAGCATTGTCGTCACATATGATTTGAAAGCCCAATAAATTGGAAAAATAACTATTTCAGCATAGCTACGCAACATAAGCACATGTACAATAGTACATACTCAAAACAAGCAGCCACTTACAACAATGGTGACTCCTGTATCATCAATGAAGAAAATGTCTACACCAACAGGGGAGTTTGATGATGCATTGTAGCCCCCAATGGCTTGGATCTAGTACACATACATGGTACAAAAGTGAGTATGGAATGAAACAAAGTAATAGAAACAGTAAATTGAGAGTGAACCGCATGCGCAATCCATATACCTGTAAGTTCTAATCACGGGTCATATCGTAACCAGTGACAATAGTTGAGATGGTGAGATATCCAAGCTCGATCATCTGACAAGTTGACTCTACCGTATCTGCCGGGACAACACCCCAGAATAGGTCAGGCATGCCTTGACCCATGAGGGGTGATGCCAAGAGCGATATCAAGCACCGATAGATCCCAAGCGGGTTTGTTTATGGTTTGTGCCACGTGAGCATGGGGGTGGGGTCGGTGGGGTTCGTTGATGTGGCTGAAAATGGCATTACGGTCTTCACTTTGTCTCTTTCATGTCATTGTAAAATTTTTCACTGCAACGCTTGACTACCGATGTCGCATGGGATTTGCATGGGGTTCGTAAAAGTCGCTCACCATAGGGACACTTTGAGATGAAAGAATAACTTTTTAAAAAAAACTTATTTAGAAGAATTTTGAATAAGGAAAACAAATTCTTGATTTAAAAATATAGGCAAAATGCAAGTTCATAGGTTTCGAACTGAGAGAGAAGAGAAGAAGGTGAGATGTCATGATTTGTGGAAAGATCTTCAAGGAAGGCAAGGAGAATCAAGCTCTCGGCTCAAGCCAATCTTCATAGCAACTCTCGATGATGTAAACTTTGATGTAGACGAGGGGCTTAAAGCTCGTCCTCAAGCCTTCTCTCCAAAATCTGATGACGGCCTTCAAAGAAGGCAAGAGATACAATCTTAACCTCTAGCCTCTGTCCCTTGATTTTTTTATGGCCCTCCTTCTCTTCTTGTCCTCTGTTTTATAGTTTTTATCCACTCCCTTTCACTCATTAAAGCTTAAGGAATTTAGCTTTAAATCTTATGCTTTTTTAC